>NC_090022.1:163796881-164096881 GCF_037176765.1 Anolis sagrei
GTATCTATTTTTATTTTGAAATTTACCAGTAGCTGCTTGTTGTGGCTCAGCTTGATTCTGAGCCTGAAACTGAACCGTCTTGTGAGCCTGAAATGTTCCCTGATGAAGAGGATGATGGGATTCAGATTTCTGGGCCTGTTCCTATGCCTTTTTCTGTGTTTAAAATAATCTTTATTGGTTTTCGTTAAAAGAAGAACAAAAATATAAGACATACAATAGCTGGATAGGGAGATATAAAAGGGGAGGGGGCAAAAGATGGGTTAGATGAAAGAGGGAAATAGTATAGAGGGGGTAGGATAGAAAGAATGCTGTTTGGTGTTTACTGAAGGTAGATACTGTGGCAGGTGAGGAAAATGGAAGTTAGAAAAGTCACTGTGAGGGAAGAGGGGGGTGTGTGTGGTTAAAGTGATTCAGATGTTGACTTCCCGGTATCTTCCAGAGGTGCTTCCTGTTCTTTTGTTCTTGCTTCCTGTTGTGCTTCTCTTCTTTTGTCGTTCTTCTGCTCTCCCCTTTTTGTTTTGCTTTCATCTCTTTCATGTGATTATTTTCATGTTTTTTTTCTTTTGTCAAATATACTGTTACTTGTTTCCAGTCTATTTCTGTTGATGGAGTGACCTTTCTTTTTGATAGTATATAGGTTAGTTTATCCATGTTTCTTATGTCCAAGATCTTTGTTAGCCATTCTTCTTCTTCCGGGGGTTCTTTATCCTTCCAATGTTTTGCATATATTATTCTGGCTGCTGTTGTTAGTAAGAATAAAAGTTTATCCTTATTTTTTTCCATCTTTAAGCTGTGGATCCCTAATAAGAATGTTTCTGGTTTCCAAGGTATACTCCTATGCCTTTTTCTGTGCCTCTCTCAGACAGTGCAGCAGAGGAGTCAACATGTCAGTTCTCAAGGGAAAGTAATGCCAGCGAATTAGATAATGTCCAGGTGGAGAGGCTTTCACTTGCTCAGCATTCCCACACTGATACTGATAGAGAAGAGAGCCTTGATAATGATTTAATGAGCAGGCAGGAATGTTTAGATTGGCAGGTCAGGAGGAGTTCACGGTTAGCCAGCAAGAAAGAAGTCAGGTCGGTGAAAGGTCACCGTAATGCTTTCATGTTGGCAAAGGGTATTTAGGCTTCTGGTTAACAAAGGGAAAGTGTCAGTTCAACGTGGCTCTTTGCATGAAAGCTTCTATGGAATAATCTTGGCTTTAAAGCAGCACGCTTTAGGCTTCTTGAATCTTGACTTTTTGGGGCTTGTATTTCACTGTTTTTATCATGGACTCATGTTTGACCCTTGCTTAAAGGATTATGTTTTATGTTCTTACCTGAGGATCTTTGGAACTGTGTTTTTGCATTTAACCTTTGTCTTTGGACTTTTACATTGCTTACTCTATGCTTTGACTTTGATTTTTCCTCAATAAACTACAAAATCTACAGCTCTTGTGTGGTGGTGTTTGGGAGCAAGGTGATGCCTACTCTGAGTTGCAACACTGCTGATTTTCCCATCCTTGGCTTATACTCGAGTCAATACGTTTTCCCAGTTTTTGTGATAAAATTAGGTACCTCGGCTTATATTCAGGTTGGCTTATACTTGAGTATATACGGTAATCATTTTCATGAGGAACATAACAAAGTTGTAGAAGGATCTACAAGATAGGACTCCTTGTTTCTATGCTGACCCAAATAATAGGTGGAACAACTAAGAAGCAGGGTTTCTGGGTTCTGCACCCTTTCTCCTTGTCATTCCAACATTTTTTTTCTGCCAGCAAACTCATCTATGTTTCCTTGCTATGTTCTGCAAGGCCAGGAACTAGTAAACATCTCCTCTTTTACCTAGGAAGATAGCCACTTTGCTTCCACTGAGTTGGATGAGAAAGCCCCTGACTACGTGCTTGACCTCTTAGCCCTAACCGAGGAGAAATTTCTCTATCTGCTGGACTTCCTCAAGGACCGAGACAAGCAGGAGCTTCTCAAGAGAATTGAAGAAGTGGAGGTGAGTCCAGAGCTAGCTAACTTCCCCCATTTCCCCAAATGAATCCATTTTCATTGAGTTCAGTTTCAAATTATCAGGCCTAAAATCATAGAATCATGAAGCTGGAAGAGACCCCAAGAGCCATTCAGTCCAACCCCCTCATGGAAGAAAACAACAATCAAAGCATCCCTGACAGATGGCCATCCAGTCTCCGTTTAAAAGCTTCCAAGGAAGGAGCCTCCACCTTACTCTGAGGCAGAGAGTTCCACTGTTGAACAACTCTTACAGTCAATAAGTTCTTCCTGATGTTCAGCTGGAACCTCCTTTTCTGAAATTTGAACCCATTGCTCCATGTCGTAGTCAACAAGGCAGGAGAAAAAAAGTCTGATCCACTTTCCTTTTGACATCCTTTCAGATACTTATATGTCTCCTCTCAGCTTTCTCTTATGAAGGCTAAATATACCCAGATCTTTAAGCTGCTCCTCATAGGGATGATCTCCAGACCTTTGATAATTTTAGTCACCCTCCTCCGGACATGTTCCAGTTTGTCAATATCCCTCTTGAATTGTGGACATTCAAAAATTATCTATATCTCCCCAACATAATTTCAAATAGCACTCAACACTTTATCTCCCTGTCTCTTTAGCTTTGCAAAGTGTCACACACACAAACAACACTCATTTTAACATCTTATAAACCAGAACAGGCAAAGGTTGGCCTACTGACCATCAAATGCATCCTAGGAGACATGGGGGCATTTTTGCAACATTTTGTGGGCCCTCTGGGCCATTTTAGACTCAGGAATTACCTTTTTTTTAAAAAAAGAATAGACTCCTAGAATCATAGAGTTGGAAGGGACCTCATGGGCCATCCAGTCCAACCCCCTGCCAAGAAGCAGGAATATTGCATTCAAAGCACCCCTGACAGATGACCATCCAGCCTCTGTTTAAAAGCTTCCAAAGAAGGAGCCTCCACCACACTCTGGGGCGGAGAGTTCCACTGCTGAACGGCTCTTACAGTCAGGAAGTTCTTCCTCATGTTCAGATGGAATCTCCTTTCTTGTAGTTTGAAGCTAGTGTTCCCTGTCCTAGTCTCCAGGGAAGCAGAAAACGAGCTTGCTCCCTCCTCCCTGTGACTTCCTCTCACATATTTATACATGGCTATCATATCTCCTCTCAGGCTTCTCTTCTGCAGGCTAAACATGCCCAGCTCTTTAAGCTGCTCTTCATAGGGCTTGTTCTCCAGACCCTTGATCATTTTAGTCGCCCTCCTCTGGACACATTCCAGCCTGTCAATATCTCCCTTCAATTGTGGTGCCCAGAACTGGACACAATATTCCAGGTGTGGTCTAACCTGGAATAGAGGAGTAGCATTACTTCCCTGGTAAACAGGAAGTGATTTTCACTGATTCCCTAGTGTGAAACATGGCATGTCCTACGCTTAAAATTGCCACATAGATCCTAAAAACATGATGTTGGAAGGAAACAGTGTTTGTTGTTGTTGTTGTTGTTGTTGTTGTTGTTGTTGTTATTGTAGTGGTACAGCCTTCTAAAGCTCTTTAGCATCCTACAAATGCCCATTCCTTTTCTAGACTAAGGAAACAGAAATATCTAGGTCATCAAGGCAGTTATCTGTTATTAAGAAGTATTAATCAGATGATACTTTATTAATAATATTAATGATATTTTATTAATCAGATGATACTTTAGGCAAAATGTCACCCAATTAAAATAGGACAGATAATACTTCTGAAAATAAGATTTAATAGTCATTTTATTGAAAGATTGGCTTGCGTAACACATACTACCAATAGGAGAGGATGTTGAGAGAGAAAGTGATAACTTGCTATGAAAGTTGATTGAAAATGTGAACTGGTGACTTTTGAGTTCACAGTTCATTCTCCTAAATGTTATATGATAGGAATGCTTTGTTATCCTCCCATAGATAGTCTTCTGCCTATGGCTCTGATTAAGGGACAGTTAGATTTGGAGGAAACCAGGCAGGTTTGGGCTACCAGCTTTGGCAGTCTTTTCCCCAAAACATACAATTCCCCCCTCTCCCCCCCCCCCCCTTCATTCTGTGGCTGCCGTAGTCTAAATTCCACCCTTGTGATTTTTACAGTTCCATTCAAAGCTTGAGAGGAGGCTGCCTAACTATAACACCAGGGTCAAACTGCCCATGGCTCATAAAGCAGACATCTATGGTAAGTAACTTGGTAGGCAATGTACAGATCTTCTAACACAGTTATGGAACAAAAAAAATATTCGCAATAAGATCCTTCCAGGAAACACAAAGTCTGTGCAAAGCCTGAACAATATACACAGAGCTGACGACTAGTGTTTCTGTGTGTTGTGGTTCAACAGCAACAGCATGATGGAAATGAGAGTGATGGGAATGTGAGTGCAGATGAGAGTGCTGATGTGGGCTCTCAGCAGCCTGTAGCTAGAGACAAGCCACTGTTCTCACAAGAACGGAATGTAGCTGATAAGGCAGTTGGTGGGGATCAAAGTCAAGCTGCCCGGGTGGTGAGACGGAGTTTACGAATTGTGGCCAGGTGTTGAGCTCATCCCTTGGTGGGAAAACTGCTTGTTAGGTGCCTGTTTGATGTTCGATGTTTTGATGTTTTACGTATAAGTAAACTGCCTTGGAGCTGATTCTGTGTCAGTTCCAACGTTGCTAAATGGCTTGCTTCAGCTTCGGCTCTGGGCTTGGGGAAAGCCGGCTTCACGTTACCTCATGCTATTTCCTGGACTTTACTCTGCTTCTATGCTTCAAGTCTCCTGCTTTGACAAAAAGGGATTGTATTGGATTTTTACCTTGTACTACTGATCTTTTTACTGCTTATGAACTGCTTTGTTTGAAAACCTCACAATAAACTTTCTACCTCACAATTTTGGCTGGTTTGTCAGAGATAGCAAGGTGAATCTTAGCCTGAGATTCAACACTGTGTACTGTTTGGAGTGTTAGTCCTGCCACATTTCTGTGCTGGTGTAACACGTGTTTATAATGCGGCTTCCTGATTTTTCCATTTTAATCTATATAAATAAAAATGCAATGTCCGTTTGTGGGATTAACAGAACTCAAAAACCATTGGACAAATTGACACCAAATTTGGACAGCATACTCCTAACAACCCAATGTATGTCCTTCACTCAAAAAATTGATTTTGTCATTTGGGAGTCCTAGTTGCTGGGATTTATAGTGCACCTTCAATCACAGAGCATTGTGAACTACATCAGTGATGGAATTGAACCAAACTTGGCACACAGTTCTCCCATGACTAACAGAAAATACTGGAAGGGTTTGGTGAGCAGTGTC
Source organism: Anolis sagrei (assembly GCF_037176765.1). Classification (NCBI taxonomy): domain Eukaryota; kingdom Metazoa; phylum Chordata; class Lepidosauria; order Squamata; family Anolidae; genus Anolis; species Anolis sagrei. The sequence goes on from NC_090022.1 coordinate 163,802,165, forward strand.
CTTTGGTTTTGGAGTTGTAGTTCATCTACATTGAGAGATCACTGAGGACTCAAACAATGATGGGTCTGGACCAAACTCTACACGAAGACTCAATATGCCCAAATGTGAACACTGGTGGAGTTTGGGGAAAATAGAATATTGACATTTGGGAGTTGTAGTTGCTAGGATTTATAGTTCACCTACAATCACAAAGCATTCTGAACCCCACCAATGATAGAAATGGGCCAAACCTCCCACACAGAACCCCCATGTGGGCCACAATAACGTGTGGCAGGGGACGGCTAGTCTTTATAAATAAAAATGTAATGTTTGTTTGTGGGATTAACAGAACTCAAAAACCATTGGACGAATTGACACCAAATTTGGACACAAGACACCTAACAACCCAATGTATGTCCTTTACTCAAAAAATTGATTTTGACATTTGGAAGTCGTAGTTGCTGGGATTTATCATTTATCCCAGCAACTACAACTCCCAAATCTCAAGGTCTATTTCCCTTAAACCCCATCTGTGTTTATATTTGGGCATATGGAATATTTGTGCCAAGTTTGGTCCAGATCCATCATTGTTTGAGTCCACAGTGCTCTCTGAATGTGGGTGAACTATAATTCCCAAACGCAAGGTCAATGTCCACCAAACCCTTCCAGTTTTTTCTGCTGGCCATGGGAGCCCTGTGTGCTAAGTTTGGCCCAATTCCATCATTGGTGGAGTTCAGAATGCTCTTTGATTGTAGGTAAACTATAAATCCCAGCAACGACAATTCCCAAATGACAAAATCATTTTTTTTTTAGTGGAGGACATAAATTGGACAGTTAGGTGTCTTGTGTCCAAATTTGGTGTCAATTCCCCCAGTGGTTTTTGAGTTCTGATGGTAGCATGAACTAACATTACATTTTTATTTATATAGATAATGTAATACAATATACTACTAATAATATGATATTTTAATTATATACTTTATTTTAAATGTAATATTACTAATAATATTACAGAATAATGTTATAGTACAATGTAATATATAATATTAATATTGTGCTATGATAATAATATAATATATAGTATTTACTTTTTACTTGTAAGCCACTCTGAGTCCCCTTTGGGGTGAGAAGGGCAGCCTATAAATGTCGTAAATAAAAAAATAAATAAATAGTACAGCCAAGAGAATTCTGCTCCTAGTGCTTTCAGTCCACACATAGCCAGTAACACCAGAACAAATATGCAAAATGCAAATTAAGTTATAGTAGGCCAGAAAAAATGCACATTCAGAGTATATACAATTCAGCTTTCTCTCTCACTATTTGGAGAGCCTAGGTACATAATTTTAAATTTTGCTTTCACAGGATATACCTGTTGTAGGGTCTTCAGTAGTTTCCACTTATAGCTCTGAGTTAGCACAGCCCCCCTTTGTTGTGTGGCACAAGCCTTTTCTATGTGTAACATTCATGCACACATCATTGTCTACAGACTCAGTTGTGGAGTGCACAACTAACCTATTGTTTGAATACTAAGATGCACTTCCCCCCATGTAAATATCTCTAAAAAATGGATGCATCTTAGAATTGCAGGTGCTTTATATATATGTGTGTGTATGTATGTATGTATGTTCTGTTTATGATAGAGAAATTAGTTGCATCTTCCAATCGATGTCACCTTAGAATCGAAGAAATGCGGTAGTTGTCACCCCTACCAATCTCACAAGCTCGTCTTGTGGGCACAAGGGAGAGAGCCTTCTCCTCTGTGGCTCCCCGACTTTGGAACTCATTACCTGGAGAGATCAGGAAAGCCCCTTCTCTAGCAACATTAAAAAAGAACCTTAAAACCTGCGTCTTTGTTGAGTAGGTGCACAATATGACACCATTGCACCCCTCGGCGCTCTTCCCACTGGAATACATGTCCTCCAAATGGGAAGTTTAGCTGTTGAGATTAACTTCACAATTCAGCAGCAGATCAGTTGCACAACTTCAGCGCTTTCCAGTAGCTTCTTCCTGCACAGTATTTTCAGTCAACTGCTCCCACAGCCTGCAGTCACTCTGGAACCTTTTACAGACACTTGAGCACATGCCCGGCCATTGTCAGTATTACCATTGTCTTTCCCCCAGTCTAGATGATATTACAAACGTACCACAGCATACAGTTATATCTTGTCTTAGCAGACAGGTTCTTTAATTACATGTAGCCTTCGACGAACAACATCACGGCACAAGGAGAAATATACACTGTACATGACTTCCTTATATACAATTCTATACAATCACACATAGAAATCTCTGATTGGTTCCCAACTCATTAACTTAACTCAGACCCAGGATTACATCATTCACAACCACCTGGACCAGAACACATTCTCCAAATGAAGTTCTATATACAGTTAATGCATGACTCAGCATTTCCAATAGAAGCCCATTAGCAGTGCATGACTCAGCTATATTACATTACAATACATTGTAAAACCTGTATTGTAGCAGCGGAAGTGTGCTGGGCCCATAACCTGTTGAGATTAACTTCACAATTCAGCAGCAGATCAGTTGCACAACTTCAGCGCTTTCCAATCGCTTCTTCTTGCACAACTATGTGTGTTTTTATGAGTTCCCTGCGGATAACTTGCTCCTATTTTATCTCATTAGAGCCTTTGAATCATTTTTATCCTGTACATGTGGCCTGCCCATTGTTATTGTGATTGTGCTTATTAGAATATTATTTTATGACTGTGTTTATAATTTTTTCTTGATGTAATTTGGTGATGGTGTTAATTGTTTATGCTCTGGTTTTACCTTGTTGTAATATGTTGTCTGGGCTTGGCCCCATGTAAGCTGCTCTGAGTCTCCATCGTGGAGATGGTGGCGGGGTATAAATAAAGATGATGATGATGATGATGATGATGATGATTATTATTGTATTGTCGAAGGCTTTCATGGCTGGAATCACTAGGTTCTTGTGGGTTTTTTCGGGCTATAGAGCCATGTTCTAGAGGCATTTCTCCTGACGTTTCGCCTGCATCTATGGCAAGCATCCTCAGAGGTGGTGAGGTCTGATGATTATTGATGATGATGATTATTATTATTATTATGAATAATGATTATTATTATTATTATTATTATTAAATAATAGTAAATATTATTAAATAATATTATTAAATAATAAATATTATTAAATATAAATAAAGATGATGATGATGATGATGATGATGATTATTTGATGCCTGTCCACTCAGACAGAGACGGGCTCCAAGGTTGTGGATCGAATGCATGATGTTAGTGCCTTATTGAGATTCCTGGAAACGATTCTCCAAGGTTTGGAAGTTGAGCTTTGTTTCCCCAGACTGTATGGTACCACCAACCCTTTTATCTCTTCACAGATGAAGAGGACAGTGGGGAAGATGATGCAGATGTGGTGACACGTACAGCCCTGAAGCGTCAGTCCCAGCAAATCATAGAATCCAAGACCAAACGCCGCCCCCGGTACAGAAAGACGGGTGGGAAGATGTGACTGCGTCTTGTGTAGTCCTCCTTCCCAGTTCCTGTTGCAGAACAAAGTCCTTGGCTATTAAAGATGCCTCCTAGACACTGGCCTCCTGTACAAGCCAGTTCCACCTTTCCTTTTCTTCACTTCCTCAGCCCAGGAAGAAGAGGGACATGAACCCTTGTGGATCTGTTCCAAATCTCTGGGTGGACCAAGTAAGGGACCCACAATGGCCTGCTCTCCTATCATTGAGGTCCCAGCAGTGTGAGAAGCATGGCTTCTTCAGTGCTGGTGAGTAAGGAATAACTCCCGCCAGTCTCAAGGAGAGAAGGAAGAAGGATCTAGCTGTCCTTCAAGTGAATCCCACCCTCCTGCCACCCCATTGTGGATGCCTTGGAAATGTTGGTGAACCCTTATTGATCTAGACCTCAACAGTGGGTTCTGTAGAGAATGCCTTTCAAGACTACATTTGATCAGGATTAGGAGATCTAGCCAGGGTATTTGTTCTGCCTTTCAACTGTTAACCACTTCTTCCATAGCAAATGTATAAGAACTTTTGCATGATTTGAATTTTAAACTGTCAAAATGTTCTTTCACCTTAAGTCACCAGAATCTCCATAAAGATCATCTTTAAACTTCTTGCTGACTCGTTCCATGTCTGCCTATCTATATACATTTCACTGATCTGTATAAATAAAAATGTAATGTTCGTTTGTGGGATGAACAGAACACAAAAACCACTGGACAAATTGACACCAAATTTGGACACAAGACACTTAACAACCCAATGTATGTCCTTCACTAAAAAAAAATTGATTTTGTCATTTGGGTGTTGTAGTTGCTGGGATTTATAGTTCACCTACAATCAAAGAGCATTCTGAACTCCACCAGTGATGGAACTGAACCAAACTTGGCACACAGTTCTCCCATGACCAACAGAAAATACTGGAAGGGTTTGGTGGGCAGTGTCCTTTGGTTTTGAAGTTGTAGTTCACCTACATCCAGAGATCACTGTGGATTCAAACAATGATAGATCTGAACCAAACTCTACATGAATCTATATAAATAAAAATTTAATGTTCGTTTGTGGTATTCACAGAACTCAAAAACCACTGGACGAATTGACACCAAATTTGGACACAAGACACCTAACAACCCAATGTATGTCCTTCACTCAAAAAAAATGATTTTTTTCATTTGGGAGTTGTACTTGCTGGGATTTATAGTTCACCTACAATCAAAGAGCATTCTGAACCCCACCAACTATGGAATTCAAGCAAACTTAGCACACAGTTCTCCCATGACCAACAGAAAATACTGGAAGGGTTTGGTGGGCAGTGTCCTTTGGTTTTGGAGTTGTAGTTCACCTACATCCAGAGATCACTGTAGACTCAAACAATGATGGATCTGGACCAAACTCTACACGAATACTCAATATGCCCAAATGTGAACACTGGTGGAGTTTGGGGGAAATAGAATATTGACATTTGGGAGTTGTAGTTGCTGGGATTTATAGCTCACCTACAATCACAGAGCATTCTGAACCCCACCAACGATAAAATTGGGCCAAAACTCCCATACAGAACCCCCATGTGGGCCACAGCAACCCGTGGCAGGGGACAGCTAGTTCTAAATAATTTAGGAGTTCACTCCCCGTCCTACAGATACTGATGTATACAGCTGTCACTATCATCAGTCACCTCACTGGAATAGTGTCAAATTAATGCATTGTAAAATCCCGTACATCTATGGGTGAGAGAGTACTCTTCCTCCTCTGACTGCTCTTGCCAAGCTTGCAGTGAATTCGACATAACACTAACACAGATAAGCAACCCATTTGTCTTTGACTTGCAGATCACATGTTTCAATCTTGATACAGACAAAACATGTTCACAGCAAATCAGAAAGTGCAGTCTTGACTCTTAAGCTACTGGGTTACTGCTTTTTTCTCTCTCTCCAATATCACCTTGTAGCTGTAATTGCAGAAAACTTGTAGAACTGCTTCATTTGCTTGTGGTTTCCTTGGCGCTGTTGGGGGCACTTGATTCTGAAGCTTCTGGCCAAAAGGACTTCTAACTCCACACCCCTCTCCAACAGGTCATGTTTTGTACAGCCCTAGATGAGAATCCTAAATTCTTTATTTGTAGCAAGTAGGTTGTGTGGAGTAGAATCTGGCATAAGGTGGAAACACAATTGGGCGGGGGCGGGGAGAAAAAACTCAAGTAGAAAATTATACTGAGCGGAGGAGAAGAGAGAATTTAACCATTTGTTGCACTCCAAGCCAGGAAACACCTCTTTACTTAACCACCACACTCCAGTCCGCAAGGCTGGAGTGTATTTCACTCACAAAAAGAGAGTCTTCAACCTCAGCAAGATGGAGTGGATGAGGGATTTGAGGACATCCAACCCCAAACTGGGAAAGAAGTCGTCCAGGAATACCTGGCCGCTCTTAATGAGTTCAAGTCCCCAGGGCCAGATCAACTACACCCCAGAGTATTGAAGGAACTAGCGGAAGTCATTTCGGAACCATTGGCAACCATCTTTGAGAGTTCTTGGAGAACGGGAGAAGTTCCAGCAGATTGGAGGAGGGCCAATGTGGTCCCAATCTTCAAGAAGGGAAAAAAGGACGACCCAAACAACTACCGTCCGGTCAGCCTCACGTCGATACCGGGCAAGATTTTGGAAAAGATTGTTAAGGAAGCTGTCTGCAAACACTTAGAAACAAATGCAGTCATCGCTAATAGTCAACATGGATTTATCAAAAACAAGTCATGCCAGACTAATCTGATCTCTTTCTTCGATAGAGTTACAAGCTGGGTAGATGCGGGAAATGCCATGGATGTAGCGTACCTGGATTTCAGTAAGGCCTTCGACAAGGTCCCCCATGACCTTCTGGCAAGGAAACTAGTCCAATGTGGGCTAGGCAAAACTACGGTGAGGTGGATCTGTAATTGGTTAAGTGGACGAACACAGAGAGTGCTCACTAATGCTTCCTCCTCATCTTGGAAAGAAGTGACAAGTGGAGTGCCACAAGTGGGGTTCCGTCCTGGGCCCGGTCCTGTTCAACATCTTTATTAATTACTTAGATGAAGGGCTAGAAGGTATGCTCATCAAGTTTGCAGATGACACCAAATTGGGAGGGATAGCCAATAGTCCAGAGGACAGGAGCAGAATTCAAAACGATCTTGACAGATTAGAGAGATGGGCCAAAACTAACAAAATGAAGTTCAACAGTGACAAATGCAAGATACTCCACTTTGGCCGGAAAAACGAAATGCAAACATACAGAATGGGGGACAATGCCTGGCTCGAGAGCAGTACGTGTGAAAGAGATCTTGGAGTCCTCGTGGACAACAAGTTAAACATGAGCCAACAATGTGATGTGGCGGCAAAAAAAGCCAATGGGATTTTGGCCTGCATTAATAGGAGCATAGTGTCTAGATCTAGGGAAGTAATGCTACCCCTCTATTCCGCTTTGGTTAGACCACACTTGGAATATTGTGTCCAATTCTGGGCACCACAATTCAAGAGAGATATTGACAAGCTGGAATGTGTCCAGAGGAGGGCGACTAAAATGATCAAGGGTCTGGAGAACAAGCCCTATGAGAAGCGGCTCAAGGAGCTGGGCATGTTTAGCCTGAAGAAGAGAAGGCTGAGAGGAGATATGATAGCCATGTATAAATATTTGAGAGAAAATCACAGGGAGGAGGGAGCAAGCTTGTTTTCTGCTTCCTTGGAGACTAGGACGCGGAACAATGGCTTCAAACTACAAGAAAGGAGATTCCATCTGAACATGAGGAAGAACTTCCTGACTGTGAGAGCCGTTCAGCAGTGGAACTCTCTGCCCCGGAGTGTGGTGGAGGCTCCTTCTTTGGAAGCTTTTAAACAGAAGCTGGATGGCCATCTGTCAGGGGTGATTTGAATGCAATATTCCTGCTTCTTGGCAGGGGGTTGGACTGGATGGCCCATGAGGTCTCTTCCAACTCTTTGATTCTATGATTCTAGTAAGAGCAGTTGTCTCAGTTACCAACATTGAGCAGACTGGCTAGGACCTCTTTGACTGAGGGTGTGAAGGGCCCCTCCCTAAACTACAAACCACTGAATTCTGCAGGAAGCAGCCACAGGATTTCAAAGGGGATGCATACTCTTTGAACCTTATCACATTGGGATACAGCCTGTTTATATCAGTATGCATCCTGTATTTTTTTAGGCTGGCTCCTCCCAATGTGTTTGAATTCAACCCGTTACTCGCCGATACATCACACAGTCCTAGACACTTGGGAAGTGTCCGATGTGTGATCCAATTCAACAGCCAGCAGAGTGTCTGCTGTGGACTCATCTAGTTGCGTTTCAAATAACAATAATAATAATAATAATAATAATAATAATAGATTGGTTATGATTCCACTATGAGACGAAGCGGATTATTTAGTGTAACTTTATAATTGTTGTATTGTTAATATATTGTTCTGTAATTGCCTTTTGTAAATTGCCTTTTTATGTATGTTGTACACCGCCATGAGTCGCCCTAAAGGGCTGAGAATGGCGGTTAACAAATGCACCAAATAAATAAATAAATAAATAAATAAGTAATCCAATATAACAGCCAGCAGAGTGATCTTGTTTGCTGTGGACTCATCTTGTTGTGTTTCTAATAATAATAATAATTTATTTATTTATTTATTTATTTGCTACATTTGTATATCGCCCCTCTCACCCTGCAGGTGACTCGAGGTGGTTCACAATAATAATAATAATAATAATAATAATAATAATAATAATAATTTATAATCCACCCTCTCTCCCTGAAGGGACTGAATTAATCCAGATTATCTGATTTGAACTGGATTATATGGCAGCGTACACTCATATAAGTAACATAGGGTTTTCTCCTGACAATAAATCCAGTTGTGTCTGACCCTGGAGGAGGGGTGCTCATCTCCATTTCTAAGCTGAAGAGCTGGCGTTGTCTATAGACACCTCCAAGGTCATGTGGCCATCATGACTGCATGGAGTGCCATTACGTTCCCTATTGATCTATTCACATCTGCAAATTTTCAAACTGCTAGATTTGCAGAAGCTGGGCCTAACAGCAGGAGTTCAAGGGGCTCCTCAGATTCGGACCTTTTGATCAGCAAGTTCAGCAGCTCAGCGGTTTAACCCACTGTGCCACCGGGGGCTCCTGTAGATTCGTATAATCCATTTCAAAGAAGATAATGTGGGTTATCTGATTTGATAATCTGGATGATATAGCAGTGCAGAAGGGGCTTATATCCCAATGTGATACCTATTCTTTAAGCTCTAGTGCAGGGGTCTTCAAACTTTTTAAGCAGAGGGCCAGGTCACAGTCCCTCAAACTGTTGGAGGGCCGGACTATAATTTGAAAAAAACATGAATGAATTCCTATGCACACTGCACATATCTTATTTGTAGTGCAAAAAACACTTAAAAACAATACAACATTTAAAATGAAGAACAACTTTAACAAATATAAACTTATTAGTATTTTAATGGGAAGTGTGGGCCTGGTTTTGGCTGATGAGATAGGGTTGTTGTTGTTGTTGTTGTGTGCTTTCAAGTTGTTTCAGACTTAGGTTGACCTTGAGCGAGGACTGGGCAAATGACCTAGAAGGGCTGTATCCGGCCCCTGGGCCTTAGTTTGAGGACCCCTGCTCTAGTGTGACGGTGCATTATCTAGGCCAGGGATCCATAAACTTTTTAAACAGATGGCCAGGTCACAGTCCCTCAAACTGTTGGAGGACCGGATTACAATTTGAAAAAAGCATGAATGAATTCCTATGGACACTGCACATATCTTATTTGTAGTGGAAAAGACATTTAAAAAGAATACAATAATTAAAATGAAGTACAATTTTAACAAGTATAAACTTATTAGTATTTCAATGGGAAGTGTGGGCCTGCTTTTGGCTGATGAGATAGGATTGTTGTTGTTGTTATTGTGTGTTTTCAATGACAACGTCATCTGTGTGCATTCAGAAGAAGACCTACAAGCCACTCAAAACACTTTCACAGAAGCATACGAGAAGCTCAGCCTGTCATTGAACAACGAGAAAACTAAAGTGCTCTTCCAGCAGTCACCAGATAATCCCTCTCTAATGCCAGAAATACAGCTTAATGGTGTAACATTAGGAATTGTTGACCATTTCCGCTATCTTGGCAGCCACCTCTCCACCAAAGTCAACATTGACACTGAACTACAACACCACCTGAGCTTTGCGAGTGTAGCATTTTTCCGAATGAAGCAGAGAGTGTTTGAGGACCGGGACATCCTTAGGGATACCAAGGTGCTTGTTTATAAAGCTATTGTCCTCCCAACCCTGTTATATGCCTGCAAGATGTGGACTGTCTACAGACGTCACATGCAACTCCTGGAACGATTTCATCAGCGCTGCCTCCGGAAAATCCTGCAAATCTCTTGGGAAGACTAGTGAACAAATATCAGTGTGCTGGAAGAAGCAAAGACTGCCAGCATTGAAGTGATGATCCTCCGCCATAAATTCCTCTGTCCGGATGCCTGACCACCGTCTCCCAAAGCAGTTGCTTTACTCCAAACTCAAGAACGGAAAACAGAATGTTGGTGGACCGGAAAAGAGATTTAAAGAGGGCTCAAAGCCAACCTTTAAAACTCTGGCATAGACACTGAGAACTGGGAAGCCCTGGCCCTTGACCACTCCAGCTGGAGGTCAGCTGTGACCAGCAGTGCTGCAGAATTTGAAGAGGTACGAATGGAGGGAGAAAGGGAGAAATGTTAAAAGAGGAAGGCAGGACAAGCCAACCCTGACTGGGGCCGCCTTTCACCCGGAAACTAATGCCCTCACTGCGGGAGAAGATGCAGAACAAGAATAGGGCTCCACAGTCACCTACGGACCCATCAGAACACTTTTTTTTTTGTCGTGTCAGGAGCAACTTAAGAAACTGCAAGTCGCTTCTGGTGTGAAAGAATTGGCTTTCTGCAAGGTCGTTGCCCAAGCAATGCCTGGATGATTTGATGTTTTTGTCATCCTTGTGGGAGGCTTCTCTCATGTCCCTGCATGAGGAGCTGGAGCTGATAGAGGGAGCTCATCCACCTCTCCCCAGATTTGAACCTGCAACCTGTCGGTCTTCAGTCCTGCCGGCACAGGGGTTTTACCCGCTGCGCCACTGGGGGGCTCACTGATCCTGGAAGACTATTCTACTCAGCCAACGAGGGATTGCCTAAGTAAGTAAGAAGTAAGTAATAACCTGGGGGTCCAGTTACTCGATAGCAGTGTAGGTAGGGTTTTTTTCCCAGTTACTGGTATTGTTTTGCGACATATCTACAAAATGAAATCAGTCACCTAAGGATCCACCGCATACTGCACACTGACCCTGGAGGACCATCATCCGCGGACAAGGAGGGATCACCTAAGTAAGTTTTCAAGTTGTGTCAGACTTAGGTTGACCGTGAGCAGGCCCATAGCCAGGATTTTGATTTGGGGGGGGGGCTGAGTTTGATTCGGGGGGGTGAGTTTGATGGGGGGGCTGAGTCTAGGTGAAAGAGGGTCTACCCTAGCCAGGCCCGTAGCCAGGATTTCGTTTTGGGGGGGGGGGGGCTAAAAAAAATTCAGGGTTTTTTTGGGGGGGGGGGCTGAGTTTCGGGGGGGGGGCTGAGTGTGAGTGAAAGAGGGTCTACCCTAGCAAACCTTTTGTATCATTTCCCCAATACCCCCCTGCATATGGGATATATTGAGTAGGGTGATCAGATCATGATATGAATAAACATAACAGTTTAAATAATGCACCAGTAAGGCCTTCTAGCAAACCACCAGGCCTGTAGCGAGGGGGTGGTTTTAGGGGTTCAAACCCCCCCCCCCGAAATGTTTCAGATTTTTTTTAAAAAAAACTGGTTTACTCATGAATTTTAACTGGTTAACCAAATCCCCATGCTAAGTCTATGAGATGCAAAAAATCAAGATTCCCTCCAGAACTGCAAGCACTATCTCAGGCAAATATTGGCAATTTATTCACACTGTCATTACTTGCAGCAATAGCCGATGTAGTGAAGCAACCAAGTTGGGGGTGTGTGTGTTGAATGCTCTCATTAAGGAGGCCAGACTTGGTGGAGGTGGTTGACAGGGGTGGAGCTGCAGGCTATTGAAGGTTGCTCTGCCCCCTGCTGTGCTCTTTGCTTCAGCGTGAGCTAGGAGGCAGGTTTCAACCCCCCCCCCCCCCCCGAAATTTTCAACTCTCCCCAAAATGTTAAACCCCCCCCCCCCCCGAAATTTTCAACCTCCCTCCCCCGCAAAATTGTCAACCCTCCCCGAAATTTTTTTCTGGCTACGGCCCTGCAAACCACCATGAGAATTTCGGGGGGGGGGGGCTGAAGCCCCTCAAGCCCCCCCCCTCCCCAGCTACATGCCTGACCCTAGCAAACCTTTTGCATCGTTACCCCAATACCCCCCTGCATATGGGATATATTGAGTATGGTGATGAGTTCATGATATGAATAAACATAACAGTTTAAATAATGTACCAGTAAGGCCTTCTCGCAGACCACCATGAGAATTTCGGGGGGGGGGGGGCTGAAGCCCCTATAGCCCCCCCCCCCCTACATGCCTGACCCTGAGCGAGGGCCAGGTAAATGACCTTGGAGGGACATATTCGGCCCCCGGGCCATAGTTTGAGGACACCTGATCTAGTCAGTTAGAGGTGTAGAATGAATGCAGTTAGACAGTAGTTTTGCAGCACGTTTTCTCTGTCAAAATGCTCCAAATCTCAGAATTGCATGCAAGGAGACATTCTCAAGTGGTGTCAAGTTGGGTAGATGCAGTCACCCTTGAAGTCTCCTTCTTTGCATGTGTGCTTTCCAGTCCTTAGCTACCAGGAGGTGGGTTTTGTGTGTGTGTGATCAAGATATTGCCCTTTCCTTTACCTGAGTGAGGCTGGGAGAGTGTGACCCGGCGGGCTTCCATGGCCAAGGGAGGCATGGGGAGGTGGGGGGGGGGGATAGTCCTAGGCCCCTCCCCTCCCTCCAAAGGCCGGCCTCCCCGCCTTGCAAAGTGCCCCTGGCTCCCGTTGCAAGGAGCCAAGGCAAAGGTGGACTCCGAAGATGGGCAAAGCGGAGCTGGCAATGGTACGGAGTAGGACGGGGTGGGTGGGTGGTTGGGTGTGCGTTTGTGTAGGGGGGCAGTTTCCCTCTTGATCGGGGCAAGAGATGGGGAGAGGGAAAGTGGGCTTCAACGAACAACAACAACAGCTACTCTGCTTCTGCTTCTTCTTCGTCATCGTTTTCCTCCTCTTCTTCCTCATCTTTTTTCTCCTCCTCTCCCCTTTCTTTCCCCCCTCCTCTTCTTCTTCTTCCTCCTGCTCCTCCTCTTCCTTTCTTCCTCCTCCTCCTCTTTCTCCTCCTCCTCCTTTCTTCTTCTTCTTCCTTCTCTTCTTCTTTCTCCTGCTCCTCTTTTCCTTCTCCCTTCTTCTTCCTTTCTTCTCCTTCTTCCTCCCCCTCCTGCTCCTATTTTCCTCCTCCACTGCCTTTCTTCTTCCTCTTCCTTTCTTCTCCTTCTCCTTCTCCTTCTCCTTCTCCTTCTCCTCCTCCTCCTCCTCCGGCTCCCTCCTCCTCTTTTCTTTTTCTTCTTCCTCTTCTTCCTCCTCCTCCTCCTTTCCTTCCCTTCCCTTCTTCTTCCTCCTGCTCCTATTTTCCTTCTCCTTTCTTCTTCCTCCTCTTCTTCCTCCTCCTCCTCCTCCGGCTGCTCCTCTTCTTCCTCCTGCTCCTCATATTTTTCCTCCTCCTCTTCCTTTTTCCTCCTCTTCCTCCTGCTCCTTCTTTTCCTCCACTTTTTTCTTCCTCCTCCTCCTCCTCCTCCTCCTCCTTTCTTCTTCTTCCTCTTCCCCTTTTCTCTTCTCTTCTTCCTTCTTCTTCTTCCTACCGCTCCTCTTTTCCTTCTCTTTTCTTCTTCCTCTTCCCTTCTTCTTCTTCTTTTTCTTCCTGCTCCTATTTTCCTCTTCCACTGCCTTTCTTCCTTTCTTCCTCCTCTTTTTTTACCTCCTCCTCTTTTCTTTTTCTTCTTCCTCTTCTTCCTCTTCTTTTCCTTTCCTTCCCTTCTTCTTCCTCCTGCTCCTATTTTCCTTCTCCTTCTTCCTCCTGCTCCTATTTTCCTTCTCCTATTTTCCTTCTCCTTCTTCTTCCTCCTCCTGCTGCTCCTCTTCTTCCTCCTGCTCCTCATATTTTTCCTCCTCCTCTTCCTTTTTTCCTCCTCCTCTTCCTCCTGCTCCTCCTTTTCCTCTACTTCCTTTCTTCTTCTTCCTCCTCCTCCTTTCTTCTTCTTCCTCTTCCCTTTTTCTCTTCTCTTCTTCCTCCTCCTCCTCCTCCTCCTTCTTCCTACTGCTCCTTTTTCCTTCTTTCTTCTTCCTTTTCCCTTCTTCTTCTTCTTCCTCCTGCTCCTATTTTCCTCCTCCACTGCCTTTCTTCCTTTCTTCCTCCTCTTATTTTCCGCCTCCTTTTTTACCTCCTCCTCTTTTCTTTTTCTTCTTCCTCTTCTTCCTCCTCCTCTTCCTTTCCTTTCCTTCCCTTCTTCTTCCTCCTGCTCCTATTTTCCTTCTCCTTTCTCCTCTTCCTCTCTTCTTCTTCTTCCTCCTCCTGCTCCTCATATTTTTCCTCCTCCTCTTCCTTTTTTCCTCCTTCTCCTCCCGCTCCTCCTTTCCCCCCACTTCCTTTCCTCCTCCTCCTCCTTTCTTCTTCTTCCTCTTCTTCCTCTTCCTTTTTTCTCTTCTCTTCTTCTTCCTTCTTCTTCTTCTTCTTCTTCTTCCTACTGCTCCTCTTTTCCTTCTCTTTTCTTCTTTGTCTTCCCTTCTTCTTCTTCTTCCTGCTCCTCCTCTTCGCCTCCTCCTCTTCTTCTTCCTACCCCTCCTATTTTTCATATATTGTATCCATTTTTAAAGCTTTCCCAAAGTCCACAAAGTATGATTAGAAATCCCTTCTTGTTTTCCACACGTCTAAGATGTATTGACAACATCTTTATATATATCTTAGACAATTTCTCAGGATTTATATACCTACAATGCACCATTTTATATTAAAAAGCTATCTTTAAAATCATAACATAAAATGCATTTAAAGTTTGTATCCACATAGGTTCCCATTCTTCTAGCTTTTTAAACCCAAATTCTTAATAATAACAACAATAATAACACTTTATTTATATTCCGCCTTTCCCACCCTGAAGGGGACCCAGGGCGGATCACAGTTCTCATAAACAGCAAACATTCAATGCCGTTTTGTATACACGAGACAGACAGAATAGAAGGAGGTGTGTTGTTTTGACTCAATGTCCAGCTTTTTGGTGCCATGGAAGGTTGGGCTCAAATCCAGCCACAGGGGGTTCTGTTGCTCCATCCTCTGTGACAAAGAGCCATCAGGACTTCCTCCTTCCTTTTGGTCACCCAGCATTTTCTAATCTTCTTTCTTTATGGTATCATAAAACACCTCCCCGCTTTTAGCTGTATCTAATTTCTCTAATTATAGCTAAACTATTTTTGAACTGCTTGGGTAAACAGTAAGCTGGGCTGACAGTCAGCAGCTCATGCTGACCCAGGGCTTTGGGCTTGCAACCTTTTGGTTGATAGATCTTGTAACTGCTGATGATTTACCAGCTGTGTTAAATCCCATATTCAATCTTTAACCTGTTCTTTTTCCATATTAAATTTCAACAGAAGTGCAAACATTTTAACAATAAAATGGTTCATCATCCATGCCTAATTGCTTTTCCAACTCTGATATATCTGGTCCAAACCACATCCCTTATTATGTATTTTAAAATTCTTAAACAAAGGTAAATACAATACCTCTCTGATAAGTATTGGTTGTTATGTTTAATTTTATATGCATTTTGAGATTTCACCGATAAATCTTGATAAGTTCACCAGTTTTCTTTTCCTGTCATTTGTCTTCTGTAAAAAAAAAAGAAAAAAGGACATACTCAACTTTTATATTTAGTCCCGATTGTTGTTACAGCATGGCTCTTAAAATCTAAATTCACTTGAATTTTATTATACTGTAAATATCTGTATCCTGCAAATGTCAGGCCATGTCCATCCAACTAATAAGATTTTATTTCTTAATATTTTCTACTCTTCCAACTGTTATGATTCCAACTCTGTAAACCACTTTGAGTCCCTCCAGGAGTGAGAAAAGTGGTATAAAAACACTGCAAACAAATAAACAAACAAACAAATATATGTATTGTCGAAGGCTTTCATGGCTGGAATCACTAGGTTCTTGTGGGTTTTTTCGGGCTATAGGGCCATGTTCTAGAGGCATTTCTCCTGACGTTTCGCCTGCATCTATGGCAAGCATCCTCAGAGGTAGTGAGGTGCATCCTCACTACCTCTGAGGATGCTTGCCATAGATGCAGGTGAAACCTCAGGAGAAATGCCTCTAGAACATGGCCCTATAGCCTGAAAAAACCCTCAAGATCCTAAACAAATATATGATCATCCATCTGATCCAGGCATTTTCCCTTTTAAACCTTATTAATAACTTTTGTAAGTTCTCTACTAGTTATAGTTCCATTCATAATTTGGTTTTGCTTCTTTCTAGTCTCAGGCAAATGTTGTTTTTACAAATACCCATCTATTTAATAATAATAATAATAATAATAATAATAATAATAATAATCGACCCCGGCCTAATTTACCTGTCTGAATGCATCTCCCCCTATGAACCACCGCAGAGATTAAGATCTTCTGGGGAGGCCCTGCTCTCGGTCCCACCACCATCACAGGTGCGTTTGGCAGGGTTGAGAGACAGGGCCTTCTCAGTAATTGCCCCTTGGATATGGAACTCCCTTCCTAATGAGAAAAGGCCAGCCCCCTCCCTCTTGTCCATTAGAGGGATGATAAAAACCTGGCTGTGGGACCGAGCCTTTGGGACTGTGCAATGAGGCAGTGAAAGGAACCCTTAGCATGCCAATCATATTTGACAGGGTTGTTGAGAGAGTTTTAACTAGTGGATTTTAACGTTGAGATATGTGACTTTAATGCTTTTGTATATATGTCTTTTCCTTTTGATTATTTAGCTCCTGCACATGTGCGCATATCAGGATCAGCGGAGGGGCATATGCTCAGACTAAAATAAGGATACATAGGGCAAAGTAGAACCAGGGATAGAAAGTGTCAGGAAATCCATGTAAGAAGATACATTTTAGTTCAAAAGATACATTTTCTTTTGGAAGACTGGATATTTAATTGTCCTTGGAGAGACCTCTGGTCACAGGCTGGGTTCCATGGGATATGTGCTAGTTCTAATCAACACATACTAAAGAGCATGGGCTCTGCAGAATATGTACTGGATTGGAATTTGCACAGAAGAAAGATCCTTAGGGAAGCCCTCGGTGGCATATTCAGCTACATGGGATATGCACTCAATCTTGGACTGGTACAGATTAAGAAGACCAGGCTACCTGGGTCATGCACCAATTCAGACTACCGCAGATTAAAGGAGGAGGAGGAGGACAACTTTATTTTTCTACCCCGCCTCCATCTCCCCGAAAGGACTCGGGGTGGCTTACATGGGGCCCAAGCCCAGGCAGAATACAATTAAAATAAAGCAATAACAATTAAAACAGCATAAAAATAGCATAAAACAACATAACAAAAATAGCTAGCAACAACAATAACAGCAGACTAATTTTGGAGGGGAGGGAGGAAAACCACTATGTGAACTAGTTAAAGGATAAAGTGGTTTAGTAAGATAGATGACAATGTATTATGGCATAGGAAAAATCATGGAAACAGAGCAAATTAACAGGATCAGTTAATATAATATAAGACATCAGATTGAATGACAATTTAAGTCATTATACAGGCCATTTGTCATAGGAGTCGTCAATCGAAAGCATGACGAAACATCCACGTCTTTGATTCCTTACGGAATGTGGCTAGGGAGGGTGCCAGCCTAATCTCCCTGGGGAGGGAGTTCCAGAGACGGGGGGCCACCACCGAGAATGCCCTCTCTCTCATCCCCACCAACCGGGCCTGAGATGGGGGTGGGAGCGAGACAAGAGCATCCCCGGAAGATCTTAAGGACTGCGTGGGCTCGTAAGGGAGGAGGAGGTCACGCAGATTGGCAGGTCCTGAACCGTTTAGAGCTTTATAGGTGGTAACCTGCACATTGTATTGGGACCGGAAACTTATCGGCAGCCAGTGGAGCTGTTTAAACAGGAGGGTTGACCACTCTCTGTAACTTGCTCCAGTTAACAATCTGGCTGCCGATCTTTGCACCAGCTGTAGTTTCCGAGCTGTGTCTAAAAGTGTAAATGTGGAAAAAATGACTTTTTGGGGAAGATTAGCTGCTGCAAGTCATGAGGAGGGCTTCATGTAAAAGAAAGGATGCCGCTTTATTTCCTTCTGGCATAATGTCCTTGGAAAACAATAAATCTTTTGGGGTGGAGGAGTCCTGTGTTCACTAACAATACTGTGGTTTAGTGAAAACACCTGAAATTACTTCATGTAATTTCATATACCAATCATTCAGAGGTGGCACAGTCACTGATCCTAAGGTATTTATTTTTCTGTTACAAGAATAACACTGCAAGAGTGTGTTTCCAATTGATACAGAGCCATAGCGTTTAACAAAACATCAACGAGGAAAGACATTCTTCAGAACTATTGTGCTATGGTGGTTTTGATATGTATGTAAATATACACACACTGTCTAATGACAGCTAATGGAGATGTAGGGGTTGGCTTTGCCTGGCACAGATCAGGCAGGATGTGGGTGGTGGTGGTGGTAGATTTCCATCTCTTGTTAGACCGGTCAGGCCACTCAGCCCAGTAGGAAATGTCAGGGAAGGTCACAGGAGAGAAGTAGAAATGACTGGATAGGGGTAAGGAGACCAAGTGTGCAGAGATCCTGTTCCTGGGGCTCATTTGGGATTACTTTTCCACTTTTTCCCCCCTGTGTCCTTAGGCCCTGCTTTTTCCAGAATTGGAAGGAGATTCGACTTGGATCCTGATTGGTGTCCCAATGTTATTGTCAGGGAATAAGGATAGAGTTACAAGCTGGATAGATGAGGGGAATGCCGTGGATGTAGCGTACCTGGATTTCAGTAAGGCCTTTGACAAGGTCCATCATGACCTTCTGGAAAACAAACTAGTCCAATGTGGGCTAGGCAAAACTATGGTGAGGTGGATCTGTAATTGGTTAAATGGACGAACCCAGAGGGTGATTCTCCCCAAGCCTTCCTCTTCATCCTGGAAAGAAATGACAAGTGGAGTGCCGCAGCGTTCGGTCCTGGGCCCGGTCCTCTTAAACATCTTTATTAATGACTTAGATGAAGGCATGATCATCAAGTTTGCAGACGACACCAAATTGGGAGGGATAGCCAATACTCCAGAGGGCAGGAGCAGAATTCAAAACGATCTTGACAGACTAGAGAGATGGGCCAAAACTAACAAAATGAAGTTCAACAGTGACAAATGCAAGATACTCCACTTTGGCAGGAAAAACGAAATGCAAAGATACAGAATGGGGGACAATGCCTGGCTCGAGAGCAGTACGTGTGAAAAAGATCTTGGAGTCCTCGTGGACAACAAGTTAAACATGAGCCAACAATGTGATGTGGTGGCAAAAAAAGCCAATGGGATTTTGGCCTGCATCAATAGGAGCATAGTGTCCAGATCTAGGGAAGTAATGCTACCCAAGCTCTATTCTGCTTTGGTCAGACCACACCTGGAATATTGTGTCCAATTCTGAGCACCACAATTCAAGAGAGATATTGACAAGCTGGATTGTGTCCAGAGGAGGGCGACTAAAATTATCAAGGGTCTGGAGAACAAGCCCTATGATGAGCGGCTTAAGGAGCTTAATGTTTAGCCTGAAGAAGAGAAGGCTGAGAGGAGATATGATAGCCATGTATAAATATGTGAGAGGAAGCCACAGGGAGGAGGGAGCAAGCTTGTTTTCTGCTTCCTTGGAGACTAGGACACGGAACAATGGCTTCAAACTACAAGAGAGGAGATTCCATCTGAACATGAGGAAGAATTTCCTGACTGTGAGAGCCATTCAGCAGTGGAACTCTCTGCCCTGGAGTGTGGTGGAGGCTCCTTCTTTGGAAGCTTTTAAACAGAGGCTGGATGGCCATCTGTCGGGGGTGATTTGAATGCAATATTCCTGCTTCTGAGCAGGGGGTTGGACTGGATGGCCCATGAGGTCTCTTCCAACTCTATGATTCTATGATTCTAAGGAAGCAATCACCTGTGAGGTGCTTCCTTTACTCAAATCCAAGCTGCTGTCTTGTGTATTGATAACATTAGTAACAGGACACTTGCCTCCTCTCTTGTATGCCTGTAAACAGTAGTCCATGTGAAATTTAAACAGGTTGATGCTTTTGCTAGACAGGTGGGAGGGGGAGCTTCATAAATGCTGCAGTAGCAAAATCTGAAATGCAGGGAAGTCCCTATAAGTCATGCTCCAATGACTCTTCAGTCATTCCACATTTTCACCTGATTTTAAAATGCCCCTATGTGATCAAGATGGCAAAATTTACGTTACGTAACAAAAATTTAAAAATGTTCTGTTCCTGGTTTGAAAGTGCTATTTCCTGTTTAATTATGTGGTACTTACTATGAAAGTTACTATGATACTTCATCTTGTTGATGGGAAGCTCCCCACCGGAGTGGAAATCATCTATCGGACAGATGGCAAGCTATTTAACCTCAGCAGACAGAAAGCCAAAACAGGTTACGACAACATATGTTACAGAACTCCAATATGCTGATGACTATGTCGTCTGTGCACATTCAGAAGAAGACCTACAAGCCACTCTAAACACCTTCACAGAAGCATACGAGAAGTTTGGTTTGTCATTGAACATTGAGAAAACCAAAGTGCTCTTCCAGCAGTCACCAGCCAATCCCTCTCCAATGCCAGAGATACAGCTTAATGGTGTAACATTAGAAAATGTTGACCATTTCCGCTACTTTGGCAGCCACCTCTCCACAAAAGTCAACATTGATACCAAAATACAACACCGCCTGAACTCTGCGATGGTCATGTCAGGGGTGCTTTGAATGTAATTTTCCTGCTTC
The DNA here is from genome assembly GCF_037176765.1 of Anolis sagrei. Classification (NCBI taxonomy): domain Eukaryota; kingdom Metazoa; phylum Chordata; class Lepidosauria; order Squamata; family Anolidae; genus Anolis; species Anolis sagrei. Next base: position 163,822,689 of record NC_090022.1, read on the forward strand.
TAGGTAGGGAGTTGGACTGGATGGCCCACAAGGTCCCTTCCAACACTATGATTCTATGTCCTGTCCCCAAGTTTTTCTTGTTTTGTTTTCTAAGCTCAGGACATTTGAGACTGATGGCAATCTTGTCCATTCAGGCCACCTTCCCAGCATGATGTCCATTCATTAAAGTGAATACACCGGAAAAGTTTTGTGTACATCTCCCACTGAAAAGGGATGCAAACACATTGTAGTATTCACTTTGTTTGTTTTTTAAAAGAATGGATTTTAATCTTAAGAATTTCCCTATCTTCAATTTTCTTTCCCCCTCCCTGCTGGCTTATATTTTAAATACTTTTAATATTACATGATTTTTTAAAAAATTAGACTGTATAGAGATGGGTAGATTTCAGGCTTTCTGGCAGCTGTTTTACATCAGAGTTGTACTCTTTTTTTTTTTTTGATGTCAGGAACGACTTGAGAAACTGCAAGTTGGTTCTGGTGTGAGAGAGTTGGCCGTCTGCTAGGATGTTGCCCAGGGGACGCCCGGATGTATTGATGTTTTTATCATCCTTGTGGGAGGCTCCTCTCATGTCCCCTCATGAGGAGCTGGAGCTGATAGAGGGAGCTCATCCGCTGCTCCCTGGATTCGAACCTGCGACCTGTCGGTCTTCAGTCCTGCCGGCACAGGAGTTTAACCCACTGCGCCACCGGGGGCTCCAGAGTTGTACTAATCAGACCAGGCACAAAATGATAGCTTGTGGTGCAGAATGCAGATAGCAATAGGGATTGGACTGGATGGCCCATGTGGTCTCTTCTCTGTCTATACTAGATGCCCAAGATAGCTAAAGCTATAAATTTGAGTAATTGTGACAATACACATTAAAAATATGTTTTGGGTGGTTCCAAGGTGTGCTTCCAACTCAACTGATTTAGGCATTGTCCCACTCTGCCATGTTTGTTTCTTCATTGCAAGACCCAAGCCCAGGTCTCTTTGCTCTGTTCAATTCTCTGACTTTTCCAGACACCGCTACAACAGTGGGGCGACGAGGTGGAAGATGGGGCTATATACAGCATCATCCTTCAGCGAGTGAAATCAGAACCTACAGCCAACAGACCTCATCAGTTGGTATGTGCCACCTTCCTCCAGGGAACAAATTGTGGGCCCCTTTCTCCAATACCAAACTGGGTTTGAACTGACTAAGAACTTGCACAGTGGTGTTCCCCACCCGCTCAACTGGAGAATTCTGGGTGTAGTTATCAAGTTATCAAAAATGTAACATTTCCCAAGTTCTAAAACTGACGAGCAGTGAGTTGGAATGGAGAATGCTCTTCTGAGGCCCCTTCTACACAGTTGTATAAAATCCAGATTGAACTGGCAGTTTAGACTCAGGGCCCTTCCACACAGCCCGATATCCCGGAATATCAAGGCAGAAAATCCCACATTATCTGAGTGTGGACTCAGATAACGCCGCTCAAAGCAGCTATTGTGGGATTTTCTACCTTGATATTCTGGGATATTGGGCAGTGTGGTACTTACTTTGAAAATAGTTGCTTTACTCCCCAAACTTCATTTTTGTGGCTGCCACAAACTATGTTGAAGTGGTTGAGACTCAGTGAGATATTCACTGAAAAACTATAGCAAAATGTGATGAAGGATTTCCCACAAAAACAAAGTATTTGCAGTTTAAGAAACGTTTCTCATGTTTTAATGATAAAACCAATTAGGAAATGACATTTATAATCCAGGAACAAAAATTGTGCTACATAGTGTTATTTGAGGAACACCCCTAGTGTTGGACCCAACTTCCTATGGGTATCAAGCAACACTGTCATTTGGGCACCAAAATTTCACAATCGCATGTTCCCTCAAATGGACTGGAGATTCCCATAAATATCAACGGATGCCATGAATATCATATGCATTTTTTCAGACAATTAATCTGATTTCAAAGATTAGATTTTTAATAGCCCAGAATGAATCTCCCACACATGAAAACAGGCAGTGGCTATGCTGAATATAAGCAACTTACTTCTATGCCATTGGGATATCTCCATAGAAAGTAAACAGAGGATTGATCTATGTATTGTCGAAGGCTTTCATTGCTGGAATCACTCAGTTCTTGTGGGTTTTTTCGGGCTATATGGCCATGTTCTAGAAGCATTTCTCCTGACGTTTCACCCTGGTCATTCCACAGATATATAAACCCCCTTTTTTCCCAGCTCCAGCAGACCTCACCTCTGAGGAAGCTTGCCATAGATGCAGGCGAAACGTCAGGAGAAATGCTTCTAGAACATGGCCATATAGCCCGAAAAAACCCACAAGAACTGAGAGGATTGATCTCATGTGGTCACTGTGTAGCTTCGCCTCCATCACCACTGTGCTTTCCCTACAGGATGACCCCAGTCCCCCAGAGTGTCCCTTTGTACAGTACCGCACTTGCAAGAGACGCGTGTTGAGGGCTGCCACGCTCCCGAGGCTACTGAAGTGGCTGGTGTCTGCCAATGTGGAGGGCGACGGAGACTGCATAGCCAGCTTCCTGGCCACTTACAAGGCCTTTGCCACCCCCACCCATGTTCTGGAGCTGCTGCTGCCCCTGGGACCAGACAAGTAAGGCAATGGGTATGGGAGGCTGGGTGGCATATCACGCACAGTGGAAAGAAGTCAGAAGGTTGAACACTTTGATAATTTGGGCCGGGCCGTTTAGGGCTTTATAGGCTAAAAACAAGCACTTTGAATGGTGCCCGGTAGCAAACTGGCAGCCAGTGTTGTCGTAACATGGGAATTGTATGCTCCCTTTATGCTGCCCCAGTTATTAACCTGGTTGCCTCTCATTGGACTATTTGAAGCTTCCGACAGGCCCGTAACCAGGATTTTGATTCGAGGGGAGCCGAGTTTGATTAGGGGGGCCTGAGTCTGAGTGAAAGAGGGTCTACCCTAGCAAACCTTTTGTATCGTTATCCCAATACCCCCATGCTTATCGGATATATTGAGCATGGTGATGAGATCATGATATGAATAAACATAACAGTTTAAATAATGTACCAGTAAGGCCTTCTCGCGGACCACCATGAGAATTTCGGCCGGGGGGGGGGGGGGGGGGGAAGCCTGGCTTCCGAGCAGTCTTCAAAGGCAACCCCATGTAGAGTGCGTTGCAGTAGTCTATCCTTGATGTAGTTTTACAAAGCATTTAGCCTTGACTGCCGAAGAGTACTGGTGCCTTCCTGAACTATAATTCCATAGCATTGAGATATGACAATTAAACACTCTCAAATTACATTAATTCTACAATGTACATCAGAGGTCCTCAAGCTTTTTAAACAGAGGGCCAGTGAACTGTTGGGGGCAGGACTATAGTTTGGAAAAAAAATGAACAAATCACTATGCATGTTGCACATATCTCACTTGTATTGCAAACAAATACATAGGTTGACCCTGAGCGAGGGCCGGGTAAATGACCTTGGAGGGCCATATCTGCCCCTCGGGCCTTAGTTTGAGGACCCCTGATATAGTGGATTGAATGACAGAGTAGGACTCCAGAAGACCGGAGTTTGAATCCCTCCTCAGTTATTGTGTGGCCTTGGGCAAGTAGCACTCAATCACCCTCAGAAGGTGGCAATGGCAACCCCTTGGAGGAAATCCTGCCAAGAAAAACCCACGACAGAGCAATAAGCCTTCAAAAAATCTCAAAATCAAAAATGACTGGAAGGCATACAGGCGTAATGTTTGTAAAGGTTTAACTGTCATGGCTGGTTGATTTTCCCTCTTGACAGCTCAAAGCATTTTACTGCTTGAAATGGAGCAGGAAATGGCATCCACCCACTCATCCACATTAAGATCCACAGAGCCCGAGGACAGATATGGATTTTTGGCACCTTCCCCGGCAGAAAATCCCTCAAATACTTTCCCCCATCTCTAGTATTGGAAGCTATTTTAATGCATAAAACACCGGACACCCATTTACAATAATCAAACTCTGCTGCTTGAGGTAGCATCCTAAAAGTAGTCTCAGTCCTACCTGGATTTTGTGAGGTTCTGTGATTTTTTTTTTCTAATTCTGTCTGACTGTACTGGTGTTCCTTTGTCTTTCCAGAGCTAGGATGTATAATTGCTTAGACCATCTAAGGGCCCTTCGACACAGCCCTATATCCCAGAATATCAAGGCAGAAAATCCCACATTATCTGAGTGTGGGCTCAGATAACCCAGTTCAAAGCAGATACTGTGGGATTTCCTGCCTTGATATTCTGGGATATAGGGCTGTGTGGAAGGGCCTTAAATTATGATAATAGTGTCATTTTTAGGCACAAATTTGCCTAAACTACTGCTCACATTCCCAACCACACTCACCTGCCTGTAATAGTCAGGTCTTATCTACATTGCCATATAATGCGGTGTGAAACTGCATTATATGGTCAGTGAAGATTCATATTGATTGCATTGAACTGCGTCATATTTATTTATTTATGGTGGAGCACAGCATATATACGGCAAACGTTCAATGCCAGAACACAAATTCTTATATACATACATAAACATGAAAAACATTTATCAAAATATTAAAATACACCATTTAAAACCATTCTAGTCATCCACGTCAAATCTAATTGGCCTGGTAATGCTTTATTGCCCTGTCCTGAAAGTTTGGTCCCACAGCCAAGTTTTTACCATCCTTCTAAAGGACAGGAAAGAGGGGGCCGACCTGATCTCACCAGGAAGGGAGTTCCATAGCTGGGGAGCAATCACCGAGAAGGCCCTGTCTCTCATCCCCACCAATCGTGCCTGTGACATATGAGTCTCCACTTGTTAGATACCCTAAATTGGGTCTTCTTAGGTCCACATCACGGGAACACGTAAGGAAGGAGACAGTCCCAAAAAAGATAAAAAAACAAGGTTTATTTTAGTTTCTTCATGAAGAGGACGGACAGCCTGGCAGCATACGCAGATGCTACCCTTCAAGTGACTACCGCGCCCCTCCTCTTTTTCTACTGACTTTTATACTCAAGTAATAGGTCATGGAAAGTACTCTCTTTCCAGCCCCCTCTCCCTTGACCTTTTGATGGAAAGTACCTTCTTGTACCTGCAGGCTCTGCACTTAACCACAATCTTTGATCTTAACCACAACACAACTTCCGACCTCTACATGTCACATCTTGTTTCTTAAAAACATTTTCTTCCGTGTTGCTCCTTTTCTACAGAGAAAGGGTATATTTCTCTTTTGCTGTTAATTTCATTCAAAGCCCTTTGCTTAGCATTTGCAAATTTCACTCAAAGACCCTTTCACACTGAGCATATGCAGTATGTAGTTTCAAATTGCATTGTCAGACAGTGTGGATACAGCCAGTGTTACCCATGGCCAAACAGTTTGGGATAACTTTTTTATTGTTCATTGTTTTTATGTTTTTAAATGTACTGTAATGGTTCTTTTTTGCTTTTTATCAATGTATGTATTTTATATATGGCATCAAATTGTGCCGACGTGAAGGCCAGAGATAGCGGGCACAGAACTGAGACAGGAAAGGTGATGGAGAGAGTAAGAACTGATTGCATTTCTCTTCTGGCCATAGGGGAGTGATACAGATCTTGGAGCTCTGGCTACAGGATTACCCTGAGGATTTCTGGGATCCCCCTGAACATTTCAACTTGAAACAAATATTGCATTTTCTGCACCACTCTGCGCCAGCTTCTGCCGCATGTGCTCTGGCCGAAGAACTGCTGCAAACCCAACAGGAACAGAGGAAGGAGGAAGACGTGAGAAGACGAACAACAGGAATGGAGACTGACGGTAGGGATCTAGAATCATGGTTACGTTGGATGTTTACCCGCCTAGTGAGGAGGAGATGCCTTCCTGGCTTTTGGACATGTAGAGATATGCCAAGCAATTACTCTGGGACTAATGTTTCATAGGTACTAAAGAAATGCCCATAAGGAAAAGCATGCCTTAGAATCCTTGCAGTGTTGCCTGTTGCTTGATGCTTAGGTAGGAGGAAGTTTATTTATTTGTTTATTTATTATTCGAACTTATATGCCCCTGGGGCTCAGAACGGCTTACAAGAATGGCTAAAATCTAACACAATTTAAAAACAATTTAAAACAATTTAAAAACAGCAGTATTAAAAATCAAAGGGAAACAGGTATGTCTTACATGCCCTGCGGAAAGCTGATAAGTCCCGCAAGGCACGGCCTTCAGGTGGCAGAGTATTCCAGAGCGATGGTGCCACTGCTGTAAAGGCTCTGCGTCTGGTTGCTGTTAGATGCAAGATCTTGACACTGGGAATTTCCAACAAATCTTGGTCCTCAGACCAGAGGGATCTCTGGGGTTGGTAGGGGGTGAGGCGGTCCCTCAGGTACATGAGCCCCAGACCATGCAAGGCCTTAAAGGTGAGTACCATCACTTTGAAAGTGATCCAGTGCTCAATTGGTAACCAATGCAACTGTAGTAAGATTGGTGTTATGTGGCATCTCATCGGAATTCCCGCAAGAAGCCGAGCAGCTGCATTGTGTACCAACTTGAGCTTCCGGATCACCGACAGAGGAAGGCCAATGTAGAGGGCGTTACAGTAGTCCAGTCTTGAGATGACCGTGGCCTGGATCACTGTAGCTAGGTTGTCCCTGGACAGGTAGGGGGCCAGCCGTCTAGCCTGCCACAGATGAAAAAAGGCGGTTCTGCTAACGGTGGAGACCTGGGCCTCCATTGTCAGCAGAGGGTCCAAAAGGACTCCCAGACTCTTTACCAGCGATGACGGGCGTAGCGCCTCACCATCCAGGGTAGGCAGATGGATATCCCCACTGCCCAGTTGACCCAGCCATAGGATCTCCATCTTTGCTGGATTCACCCTCAACCTGCTGGCACGCAGCCATCCAGTAATGGCCTCGAGGCACATCTTGGTTTGATTCAGGATTTTCTATAACACTAGCCATCCCCTGCCACACGTTGCTGTGTTTTGTTTGTGTATATATGTGTATATGTGTGTGTATATATTTGTGTACATGTGTATATATGTGTGTTTGTGTATGTGTGTGTGTGTGTGTGTGTGTGTGTGTGGTTTTGAGCATGTATTGTAATATATTTTTTGATTTTTGGCTTTTTAAGTCTCTTCTATTGGGGTCCCTTTCAAATCTAGGATACTATATCTCTCTCTGTGTGAATAATATCTATCTATCTATCTATCTATCTATCTATCTATCTATCTATCTATCTATATCTATGGCTGGAGGGCTCTTTGTCAGAAGGACTTTGATTACGTTTTCTTGCCCTGATGAAGGGAGTTGGATTAGATGACCTTGAGTATTATCTCTTGGTCATGGGGGTTCTGTGTGGGAAGTTTGCCCCAATTTTGTCGTTGGTGGGGTTCAGAATGCTCTTTGATTGTAGGTGAACTATACATCCCAGTAACTACAACTCCCAAATGTCAAGGTCTATTTCCCCCAAACGCCATCTGTGTTCATATTTGGGCATACTGAGTATCCCTACTAAGTTTGGTCCAGATCCATCATTGTTTGAGTCCACAGTGCTGTCTGGATGTAGGTGAACTACAATTCCCAAACTCAAGGTCAATGCCCATCAATCCCTTCTAGTGTTTTCTGTCGGTCTTGGGAGTCCTGTGTGCCATGTTTGGTTCAATTCCATAATTGGTGGAGTTCAGAAAGCTCTTTGATTGTAGGTGAGCTATAAATCCAGGTAACTATAACTCCCACATGACAAAATCAATTTTTTGAGTGATGGTTACTCCTTGGGTAGTTAGGTGTCTTGTGGCCAAATTGGCGGCAATTCATCAAGTGGTTTTTGAGTTATGTTAATCCCACAAACGAACATTACATTTTTATTTATATAGATAGAATGTGTGTGTATGTGTGTGTGTGTTTGTGTGTGTGTGTGAGAAAAAGAGAGAGAGAGAGAAATAATTCTGGCCCTTTTAACTACCAAAATTGTCCGATCTGTCTCAGTTAAACCAACAAAATATCCTGATTCAGTAACACCATGATAAAGATTAGGCTTACACGCTCTTGTACATTATATAATTATAGCACTATGGCTCTCCTGTAACTGCTGTGGTTGCAAGCTAGGTAATCCTGGGACGTGTAATTTAGGGAGGATCACTTAGCACTCAAAGCCAGAGAACTCCTCTACTGCCTCCCCAAAATATAAATCCTAGGATTTCACAGGATCAGTCAGGTTAATGTGGAACCATACTGTGTGTAATGTGATAGAGCTCTTGAATTATCATATTTTATTTCCCAAATTAGATGATGTAAATTAGCATATCATTAGAAGCTGTGCTCCCTTTAGAAAACTGTGAGCAATCGCTGTTGATTGGACTGTATTCTCTAAGGCAGGGGTTCTCAGACATTTAAAGCTGCAGAGCCCTTTTTGAAGGAAAAGTTTCTCCTAGACTAGAGCTTCCAAAAATGTTTGGACACAGGAGCTGCCTTGCATTTTAAAATTTGACAGATGGGCCAGGCCAGTGGCAGATGGGTGAAGAACGTTTGTGTGAACTAATTGAAAAAAAATTACAGATTCTTATGTATACATATTGTTTGTAGTGCAAAGAAAGAAAGAACAATACAGTACTGTTTTATTGTTTTAATGATTGTTTTATTGCTCATGGATGCATTTTTTAATTTGATTTATGTCTAATAGTAGTGCATAATTGTAATTGTTTATACTGGCATGGAATTTTTGCCATTACTTATGTGTAAACCGCTTTGAGTCCCCCTCAGGGTGAGAAAAGCGGTATACAAATACTATAAATAAATAATAATAAATAAATAAATGTATTTACAGTATTTATATTCCACCCTTCTCACCCCGCAGGGGACTCATTGCGGTTTACAGTGTACATATACATGGCAAACATTCAATGCCATAGACACACAACATATATAGACAGACACACAGAAGCCATTTAACATTCCAACTTTTCATGAGGGTATTCTGGCCTCCAGGGGAGCTGTTGCTTCACCATCCATTTGTGACACTGATGAAGTACTTCCTCATACTTTGCATGCTTGCTGGAGATTTTTATGGTGTCGTAAATTAGCCTCCCCGCATAAGCAGTACCTAAATTTCCTACTTGACAGATGCAACTGTCTTTCGGGCTGCAAAGGTTGACAGCAAGCTACACAAATTGGTCGGACACTCACTCCGACCTGGGCTGGCTTCGAACTCATTACCCTTTGGTCAGTAGTGATCGTAATGCAGCTGGCTCCCAGCCAGCTGTGCCACAGCTGAAGAACAATTTTAACCAACATAAACTTACTGATGAAGTACTTCCTCATTCTTTGCATGCTTGCTGGAGATTTTTATGGTGTCGTAAATTAGCCTCCCCGCATAAGCCGTACCTAAATTTCCTACTTGACAGATGCAACTGTCTTTCGGGCTGCAAAGGTCGGCAGCAAGCTACACAAATTGGTCGGACACTCACTCTGACCCGGGCTGGCTTCGAAGTCATGACCTTTCGGTCAGTAGTGATCTTAATGCAGCTGACTCCCAGCCAGCTGCGCCACAGCTGAAGAACAATTTTAACCAACATAAACTTACTGATGAAGTACTTCCCCATTCTTTGCATTCTTGCTGGAGATTTTTATGGTGTCGTAAATTAGCCTCCCTGCATAAGCAGTACCTAAATTTCCTACTTGACAGATGCAACTGTCTTTCGGGCTGCAAAGGTTGACAGCAAGCTACACAAATTGGTCGGACACTCACTCCGACCCGAGCTGGCTTCGAAGTCATGACCTTTCGGTCAGTAGTGATCTTAATGCAACTGACTCCCAGCCAGTTGCGCCACAGCTGAAGAACAATTTTAACCAACATAAACTTACCGTAACAGTATTTTATTTATTATTTATTATTTATTTCGAGAGCTTCTACCCCGTCCTTCTCAACCTCCTAGGGGGGACTCAGGGCAGCTTACAAAAGGCACAATTCGATGCCTAACAGTTCACAAAATACAATATAACAACAACAATTATAACTAGTTAAAACAATAAAATTAATACAATAGCAGCAATAAAATCATCTTGTGGTCAACGTTCGCCAATTCATAAATCCATAGTCCATCCAGCATTATCATTGTCCTTTCCTACTCTGGACATCATTGTCCTTTATCCATCTGCCAGCTTACCCAAAAACCTGGTCTCATATCCAGGTTTTTAACTTCCTTCTGAAAGAGAGGAGGGATGTTGATGACCTAATTTCCCCGGGGAGTGCATTCCACAGGCGAGGGGCTACCACCGAGAAGGCCCTGTCCCTAAGTGGAAGATCCCAGGGGCTGCCCAGCCTTTGCAATAATAATAATAATAATAATAATAATAATAATAATAATAATAATAGCAGCAACCCAGAGGCTATCCAGTCCAACCTCCTTCTGCCTTCAGAAAAAGCACACCCAAAGCACCCCAACAGATGGCCACCCAGCCTTTGAAACAACAACAATAACAATACCAATAATAATAAGAGGAACAACTCTAGGGAACATATAGTACAACTTCCTTCTGCCTTGCAGGAAAAGCACAAAGTGGCAGCGGGGAGGCCTTGCAGGGATTTCTCTTAAGGTGTCATTTGTCCCCTATTGCCCATACTCTCGTTTTATGGCACCACAGGAGAACCTGCAGAAATGAGACTGCCACAGGTGACTGGAGAAGCAGTTGGGGCAGTGGGATGTGAAGACATGCCAACCTTGCTGGCCTTTTCCGTGGATGAAGCGGCTGAGCAGCTAACCCTAATGGATGCTGTAAGTAAGATCCCAAGGAACAGGGACTGAAAAGAGACGAAACTTGATATGAAGCTAGCTTTGCTTGTATGGATTAGACCTCAAAACCTGGGTTCAGCTTCCAAACCTAAAAACTAAACTGTAATGGCTGATAGATATCAGGCTTCCAAGCCATTCTTTCAAGTATGTACCCTTTTTCAGAGAAGTAAATTGATGACTGTGTAATGGAATCATGGAATTGGAAGGGACCACATGGGCCATCTAGTCCACCCCTGCCATGCAGGAATGTATAACTAAGGGTGCATCTACACCGCAGAATGAATGTCGTTTAACACCACTTTAACTGACATGGCTGAATGCTATGGAATCCTATCATTGATGAGGCACCAGCACTCTTTGGCAGAGAAAGTTAAAGGCCTTAAAAAACTACAACTCTAGGATTCGATAGCATAGATCCATGCTAATTAAAGTGATGCCAAGCTGCATTTATTCTACAGTATAGATGCACCCTAAGCCACACCATGTAATCTCTATTTAAAGACTTCCAAAGAAGGAGATTCCATCACCAGAGTACAAGCAGTCCCCAAGTTACGAACAAGATAGTTTCTGTAGGTTTGTTCTTAAGTCGAATTTGTATGTAAGTTGGAACAGATACATTTTTGAAGTTTAACTCCAGACACACACATACATGTCCAAAGCTCTTATTTATATACTAGCCGTCCCCTGCCACGTATTGCTGTGGCCCACATGGGGTTCTGTGTGGGAGGTTTGGCCCAATTCTATCGTTGGTGGGGTTCAGAATGCTCTGTGATTGTAGGTGAACTATAAATCCCAGCAACTACAACTCCCAAATGTCAAGATTCTATTTTCCCCCAAACTCCACCAGTGTTCACATTTAGGTATATTGAGTCTTCGTGTAGTTTGGTCCAGACCCATCATTGTTTGAGTCCACAGTGATCTCTGGATGTAGGTGAACTACAACTCCAAAACCAAAGGACACTGCCCACCAAACCCTTCCAGTATTTTCTGTTGGTCATGGGAGAACTGTGTGCCAAGTTTGGTTCAATTTGGCGGAGTTCAGAATGCTCTTTGATTGTAGGTGAACTATAAATCCCAGCAACTACAACTCCCAAATGACAAATTCAATTTTTTTTAGTGAAGGACATACATTGTTAGGTGTCTTGTGTCCAAATGTAGTGTCAATTCATCCAGTGGTTTTTGAGTTATGTTAATCCCGCAAACGAACACTACATTTTTATTTTTATTTTTATTTTTATATTTTTATTTTTATTTTTATTTTTATTTTTATTTTTATTTTTATTTTTATTTTTATTTATTTAGATAGATAGATAGATAGATAGATAGATAGATAGATAGATAGATAGATAGAGTAGCTTTGGATAGCATAGGGAAGGATTAACCCCCTTGCGTTGTTTGTTTTGCTGTCTGTGCCCCTGTTCAGAAGGTGTCACACCTCTTTTTGTCCTTGTGATAATTGGATTTTGAAAAATTTGGCTTGTTGTGGAAACAAAGATTGGCAAGAAAGCTTCAGAGGAGACACCTTTCCCCCCTGATAACTCCTCCAGGAGTAAATTTCTTTTCCTAGAGGTAGATTCCTCTCACTTCCTCTTATCTCATTCCTGCTTGTAACTGACTAATTTGTATGTTGGATGTTTGTAGTTCGGGGACTGCCCGTATTGCACTTTCAGACTGATCCTACTGCCAGAAAATTATTGCTAACTAGCTGTACCCGCCACGTGTTGCAGTGACCAACCTTCCTCTTTTCCCTCTTTCTTTCCCTCCTTCCTTTGCTCCCTCTTTCTTTCCTTCCTTCCTTCCTTCCTTTTCTTTCCTTCTCTACCTCTTTCCTTCCTTCCCCCCTTTTCTTTATCTTCTTCTTTCTCTCCTCTCTTCTTTCTCTACCTCTTTCCTTCCTTCCTTCACTTTTTGCTTCCATCCATCCTTCTCTCTTTCCTTCCCTCCCTCTTTCTATCCTTCTTCCCCTCCTTCCTTTGATCCCTCTTTCCTTCCCTTTTTTCTTTCTCTCCTTCCTTCCTTCCTTCCTTCCTTCCTTCCTTCCTTCCTTCTCTACCTTTCTTCACCCCCCTTTTTCTTTTTCTTCCTCTTTCTCTCCTTTCTTCATTCTCTACCTCTTTCCTTCCTTCCTCCGCTCTTTGCTTCCATGCTTCCTCCACTCTTTCCTTCTTTCTTTCCTTCTCTCTTTGTTTCTTTCTTTTTTCCCTCCCGTTCCTTCCCTACCTCTTCCTTCCCTTTTTCTGTGTCGTCATTTAGCTTTTTGTCATTTAGCTTTTTTGGGTTTTTAAGTCCTTTCCACTGTTTTTTTTTTGGGGGGGGGGGGGGGTTATGAGTGAGGGTCACTTTTTGATCTGTTACGGGTATAGTGTCCAAATTTTGTGTCAATTCATCCAATAGTTTTTGAGTTATGTTAATCCCACAAATGAACATTACATTTTTATTTATATAGATATTTAGGTGGAATCTATATCCTAGTAATTTGAATCCATTGGGCCATGTTCTTTTGCAGAAACAGACACTACGCTCACTCCATTTTCTATGTGAAATCCCTTCTGGTATTCAAAGATGGCTATCATATCACCTTCAGTCTTTTCTTCTCTACCTATGCATACACATTTCCCTAGGCTATACATCATAGACATTACAGCAGTGCTCCTGGTGCCCTTCAGATGTAAGAGACTGCAGCTCATGTCATCCCAGTTCATGCTGGTTGGGATGATGGGAAGGGTACTAGTTTGAAGAGTGCCATCCTATAGAGATCTGAACTTGGGCTGTGAAGACTCTCTGTCTTTGCAATGGCTTGATTTGGGGTGCAATCTGATGGCCCTAGAATCATAAAATCATGGAAGAGACCTCATGGGCCATCCAGTCCAATCCCCTGCCAAGAAGCAGGAAAATTGCATTTAAAGCACCCTCGACAGATAGCCATCCAGCCTCTGTTTAAGAGCCTCCAAGGAAGGCACCTCCACCACACTCCGGGGCAGAGAGTTCCACTGCTGAACGGCACTCACAGTCAGGAAGTTCTTCCTAATGTTCAGATAGAATCTCCTTTCTTGTCCAGATGGAATCTCCTTCTCCTCCTTTCCCAGAATCTCTTTAGAGCAGTAAGGCTCTTCCACTGCCTGGGCTGCGTTTGGTCTCAGCGAGACAAAAAGGAAAATCAGCACATTGCTCCCAGTGTCCGTGCTACTGTGGCCCAGTTCAATGCCGTCACCAACTGTGTCATAGCATCTGTGCTCGGAGACCTGGCACTGCGAAGTCCCCAGCGTGCACAACTATTGGAGAAATGGATCTGTATCGCCCAGGTAGGTCTGGCACAGCAGCAGAGGGGCGGGTGATGTGAGTCATCAAGGATCAGGAATATTCAATTTAGGAAGAGAAAGAAATATAGCAAATGTGAAACTTTAAAAAAAAAATCAGGAGTATCCCATGCTACTTTAGGGGTTTCTAGGATTTGTGTTCTGAAAAATTAATTTTAACTAGCTATGAATAAGCCTAATCTTGGGGAGCAAGGGAATATCAAGCTTTGGAATGATTCTTTGCAATTTTTGTGACACATCTTCTATGATCTGTAAATGATCCAAGCAGGGAATGTTGTGGTGGTATAAGCTTTCCTGATGGTAAAGTTTAAGCCGTAAGTGGAAAGTATAGCCCAAAATGCATGGGGCAGGAACAACGTATTCCCTCTTAGGATACTTCCCACTCAGGCCCGTAGCCAGGATTTTGATTCGGGGAGGGGCATTGAGTTTGGGGGGGGGGGGGCTCAGGATCTACCCTAGCAAACCTTTGTATCATTATCCCAATACCCCCATGCATATGGGATATATTGAGCATGGTGATCAGATCATGATATGAATAAACATAACAGTTTAAATAATATACCAGTAATGCCTTCTCACGGACTACCCTGAGAATTTGGGGGGGGGGGGGGGCTAAAGCCCCTCAAGCCCCCCCTGGCTACGGCGTACCTGTCTGAACGTATCTCCTTCTACGTCCCACCTTGGAGCTTAAGATCGTCTGGGGAGGCCCTGCTTTCAGCCCCGCCTTTGTCTCAAACACGCTTGGTGGGGACGAGGGACAGGGCCTTCTCGGTAGTGGCCCCCCGCCTGTGGAATTTGCTCCCTGAGGAAATTAGGTCATCGTCATCCCTCCTCACCTTTAGAAAAAAGGTTAAAACGTGGCTGTGGGACCAGTCCTTCGGGCAATCAGGTTAAAAGACAATTGATAATGTTTGACTATGGCATGGAAAAGGATTTGGATAAGTTAAGCAGAGTATTCATTAGCAGATGGCTAGCTAAACAGCCACCAGACGGGCAATAGCTAATCAGAGTGTAAGTATACTGTTTTAATCTTTATTTATTAATGTTCATGTTAATTGTTATATTTGTTATTCTGTATTCCGTATTTTATGATGCCAATTGTAAGCTGCCCTGAGTCCCCCCTGGGGTTGAGAAGGGCGGGGTAGAAATGTTTGAAATAAATAAATAATAAATAAATACGGGCCTGTTCCCACTCATGATTTAACATAGAGAGGGAATGAACAGATGACCTTTCTTCAACCCAGTTTTTCACAATGAGCGGATATTCACAATGAGTGACTCTGATGGAGATCATATTGACATGTCATTGTGATGTGTGGTGATAACATAGTTACAGTGTTTTAAATGCAAAATCTGAATCAACAGCTACTTGGTAACTCAGTGTTTATGTAAATATATGTAATTCATTCAGTATATCTATTGTAGTTACAACATTCATACATCTAGGGCTAACATAAGTCAAATAGTAAGCACATTGAATGGTCTTAAAATGAGTATTAACTGGTTAAAGAATTGTAATTTAGTCAGGACGTGTCTTTAGCTGAACCAACACTTTTCAAACTGGCCCAACAGTACAAAAGCTATATTGACATTCTCAAGGAGGGAAGCAAACCCAAGCATATGTGCCTTCATACTGTTCATCAGCTTATGGTAACCCCATGATTTATTGAAGGCAATAAATATTCATATTTGGTTTGCCCCTACTTACCTCTGAATTAAAACGTACAGCTCCTGTTTTTCCTGGGCAGTGCATCAGCCAAGTAATAACCAGATTAGCTTTTAGCATCATAGGGGATCAACTTTCTCCAGGGCATTTAGTCCTATGAAGAAAAACTACAATTTACGTATTAAGTAAAAACAAACAAATACACTATGTAACAACGATTTCTGTAAATGCCATTTCCGTGTTGGTTCTACCATAAAACATAGAAAAAGTTTATTGAACTGCAGGACATCCTGCAGCACATTTTGCTATAGTTTTTCAATGAATATCTCATAGAGTCTCGACCAATTCCACATAGTTTGTGGCAACCATAAAAACAAAGTTTCTGGAGTATAATAACTACTTTCAAAGTAAGCATCAAACAATTAAACAGGAAATAACACTTTTCAAAGCAGAAACAGAAAATGTTTAACATTTTGTTACATAGTGTTATTATTAGAATGATTAGGTGATCTTAATTTGTTTTTAATTGTTAACATACCAGAAATTAAATCACCTATCTAACCAATGTTCCTCCCAGTCCTAATACCCTCCATTAACATTGGTTTAATTTTATTTATTTTTGTCGTGTCAGGAATGACTTGAGAAACTGCAAGTCGCTTCTGGTGTGAGAGAATTGGCTGTCTGCAAGGACATTGCAGGGAATGCCCAGATGTTTTGATGTTTTATCATCCTTGTGGGAGGCTTCTCTCATGTCCCCGCATGAGGAGCTGGAGCTGATAGACGGAGCTCATCCGCCACTCCCCGGATTTGAACCTGCGACCTGTCGGTCTTCAGTCCTGCCACAAAGGGGTTTAACCCACAGGGGGCCTCCTCTGCTATAGATGATATAGTAATATTATATTATATTATATTATATTATATTATTATAATATAATATAATATTATTATATTATATTAAATTATAGGGGTCGTGGTGGTGTAGCGGGTTAAACTGCTAAGCTGCAGAACTTGCTGACTGAAAGGTCGGCAGTTAGAATCTGTGGGATGGGGTGAGCTCCTGTTGTTAGCTCCAGCTTCTGCCAACATAGCAGTTGGAAAACATGCAAATGTGAGTAGATCAATAGGTACTGCTCTGGCGGGAAGGTTAATGGTGCTCCATCAGTCATGCCAGCCACATGGCCTAGGAGGTGTCTACGGACAACGCTGGCTCTTCGGCTTAACCCACTGTGCCTCCGGGGGCTCCTATTGGTTTAATTAATTAATCAGCTAATCAAACCAAACAGGTTGTCAACTGTGCTTCAAACGAAAGGGCTTTTCCTACACTACAATTCAATATGTTCAATGATTATCATGTAAACCTTGTAGAGAATCCCACCCTATTTTACTAAGTGATATCTATTGTTCCCTGTCCGAAAACCTGAAATGCTACCTTGGCCCTCCAGCGGTGCCGGGACCTCCGCAACTTCTCCTCACTCCATGCCATCCTGTCTGCTCTGCAATCCAACTCCATCTACCGACTGAAGCGTACCTGGGCTGCTGTCAACAAGTGAGAAACAGAGGAAATGTTGGGCAAAGTATCCTAGGATATACTCTGCTTCTCCATCTAAAGCAGTGGTTCTCAACTTGTGGGTCCCCAGATGTTTTGGCCTTCAACTCACAAAAATCCCAACAGCTGGTAAACTGGCTGGAATTTCTGGGAGTTGTAGGCCAAAATACCTGGGAACCCATAGGATGAGTACCACTGACCTAGAGCAAGCTCCAGAATCCAGTTTTGCAACCATACTGAGTTTAAACTTTTAATTATATAGTACGATGTGTACAAAGTACAGTTATCTTGTTAGTTACTCGGTCATTAAACATGAAGATGACACAAATTAGATTTGAGATCCCTGGCTCCATCATGCAAAGCCTTTTCATTACCATTTATATTTGCAGTCAGACTTCTTAACAGGAAGTGAAGATGCTGAAATCTATATATATATATTTACATATGGTTTCAAGCACTCTTAATTCATTTTCAGGAATTTACTGACTTATCTTCACAGCCAGCAACTTAAAACTGGCTGTAAAGATTGGTTCCTTGTCTTTGGCAAGAAATAGATCAGCTTCTGTTAAAGGTCAACAAATAAAGCACTTGAACACCTAGTGAAGTGGACATGTTGGTAAAGGTGGGACAAAAAGGTCCGCTGCGGAAATGGAGCCCCGCAGAGTCCCACCAGAAGTGGGCTCCTGTGGGGTTCCATTTCCACGGTGCATGGAAATGGAACCAAAAATCCGTCTGATGAGGTCCTTAGAGATACACAACCTGTATTCTTCACAACTGAAGTAATACATCTGGCTGCCTAAAGAGGTCACTAGACGTCTAGCATCATTATATCCAGGTTGTGAAAAATAGACATTATAATCCCACTGATGAAGTTCTGTTTATCCCACAGAGACTCTCGGGGAGCCTTCCGAAAGCTCTCACAGATCTTTTCCGAAGATGATAATCACTTGAATTGCCGAGAGATCCTGCTGCAGGTAGTTGAAATGTGTCTGTTTTATGGCTCTCTACAGCTGCAATACACCATCGGCCTTCTTCTTGGGTGCACCACCTACCTTCTCTTGAGAACTTGTGATGTTAGTGAGAACAGTTGCAGCTGGCTCTGGACAAGTTTCAGGCTTTCCTCTGATTTAGCTTAAACTGGAGCAAGGTCATATTAAGCTGGATCAGCCATGTGCACCAATCAATGTAGACGCACCCTTTGATTAAGGCAGAATCTAGTGTATTGTCAAAGGCTTTCATGGCCGGAATCACTGGGTTGTTGTAGGGATTTTTCGGGCTATGTGGCCATGTTCTGGAGACATTCTCTTGTGATGTTTCGCCTGCATCTATGGCAAGCATCACTCACTACCTCTGAGGATGCTTGCCATAGATGCAGGCAAAACGACAGGAGATAATGCCTCTAGAACATGGCCATATAGCCCGAAAAAACCACTACAAGTGGTTTGAGCACTGGGCTATAACTCTGGAGAACAGAATTTAACACCCCGCCCCCTGGCCATGAAACTGATAGGGTGACCTTGGCCAAGTTACACTATCATCCTCAGAAACCCCCATTTTTGTTTTTTGGGGGTTTTTTGTCGTGTCAGGAGAGACTTGAGAATCTGCAAGTCACTTCTGGTGTGAGAGAATTGGCCGTCTGCAAGGACGTTGCCCTGGAGACTCCTGATGATTTGATGTTTTATCATCCTTGTGGGAGGCTTCTCTCATGTCCCTGCATAAGGAGCTGGAGCTGGTAGAGGGAGCTCATCCGCCTCTCCCCGGATTCGAACCTGCGACCTGTTGGTCTTCAGTCCTGCCGGCACAGGGGTTTAACCCACTGCGCCACTGGGGGCTCCTAGAAACCCCCATGATGGAGTTGCTATAAGTCGGCAATGAAGGCACACAACAACAAATGTCTGATATTGCCTCAAGTTTGCCTTTTGATTCTCTTGTTTTGTTTCCAACAGGAATGTGGGCTTCAGGGCTCGTGTGATGGTTGTCACAGTCCTCAAATGTCTACACAAGCATCTCTGAAGCTAAAACTTCAAACCAAGCCATTGGTAAGAACTATTTCTCCCAGTCCAGTGTGAACATCCAAACTGGTCCTTTGAGTCCAAGGGGTAAGTTGCATGAAAGGGTTTGGTGTACCCATTAGATTGACAGTCATTGTGACGTGCAATATGTGAACTACAGGGTAAGGCAGCATAATTTCCTTTTTAAAAATGCGCACCATTCAGTCGGTGGAAGACATAGCGGAGCGGTGGTCTCGTTCGAGAGGCAGGAGAATATAGTGTTTTGTCCTGACACAGTTCAGTCGCCATCATGCGTTGGAACAGTGAGGAGCGTGCTTTTGCCATTGAGGCCTACTTTTCGAGCGGATTTGGAGTGGCCGGCCCGCCCTCCAGATTTGGCCCCTTATGATTTTTTTCTATGAGGTTTTTTGAAATCCCGTGTTTATGTGAACCGTCCAAGGACCCTACAAGATTTGAAGACCAACATCCAGGAAGAAATTGCCAATATAACGCCTGCTATGCTGGCAAGAGTCATGACAAACCGTGACAGCAGCTGCTGGAAATGCAAAGCACACACTGGTTCCTTTCTACCTATGTGGTGGAACTGTGTTAAAGCTAGAGATTTCTGGAAGGATATTCATAAAATAATACAACAAGTTTTGAAAATAAGATTTAAGTACAAACCATAATACTTTTTATTAGGTATTTTGACTTTGTTTTAGACCAAAACTAAGACAAACTTTTGATCTACAAGATGACAGCAGCAAGATTAACGTATGCAAAACTATGGAAACAAGAAATCACTCCAACCAGAAGACTATGGGCACTAAGACTATTACATATAATGAATATGGACATATTGACATATCAAATCTCATGTCACTCCCCAAATCCCAAAAAAGAAAACGGACTGGACACCCCTGAAATGTTTTTTGAAAAATGAAAATCTGGAAATAATAGTAGAAGAAGCTATTATATGAATGACACAGAATGACTGAATTCAAACTTTAAAAGGACTAGCACTATTTAAAAAACTCTCTTTTACTTTTACCTTAGACTAGCCGTCCCCTGCCACGCATTGCTGTGGGCCACATGGGGATTCTGTGTGGGAGGTTTGGCCCAATTCTATCGTTGGTGGGGTTCAGAATGCTCTGTGACTGTAGGTGAACTACAACTCCCAAATGTTGTAGTTTGGGAGTTTGGGACTACTCCCAAATGTCAAGATTCTATTTTCTCCAAACTCCACCAGTGTTCACATTTGGGCATACTGAGTATTTGTGTAGAGTTTGGCCCAGATCCATCATTATTTGAGTCCTCAGTGATCTCTGGGTGTAGGTGAACTACAACTCCAAAACTCAAGGTGAGTACCACCAAACCCTTCTAGTATTTTCTATTGGTCATGGGAGAACAGTGTGCCAAGTTTGGTTCAATTCCATCGTTGTTGGGGTTCAGAATGCTCTTTGATTGTAGGTGAACTATAAATCCCAGCAACTACAATTCCAAATAACAAATTCCATTTTTTTAAGTGAAGGACATAGATTGCTTTGTCAGGTGTCTTGTGTCTAAATTTGGGGCCAATTTGTCCAGGGGTTTTTGAGTTCTGTGAATATCACAAACGAACATTACATTTTTATTTATATAGCTATTAATTCTTCAAGGCGAAGATAGGAAGAACTAAATTTCTGTTCCACACTTGCTCTATTTTAGGAATTTTTTCTTTTTTTTCCTTTTCTTTTCTCTCTCTTCTTCTTCTTTTAGAAATTAGTTTCTGACTTTATTTCCCACTTTTCTATACTCATGAAATGTCCCCACTCTTTTATTGTATCACTACAGATTTTTTTTCCTTCAGAATAAAAATTATAATTCAAAAAAATCTTGATCATAAATAAATCTCATCTCTTAAAATGAGGTTGGAATTGCAATGAGATGGTGTGCTGGGGAGAAGAAAAGGAACAAGTGAGTAAATCCATTTGTGGTTTCTTCAAGGCTCCCACCATCCCATACCTGGGCACCTTTTTAACTGATCTCATCATGCTGGACACGGCACTGCCAGATTTTGTGGAGGTGAGTATATATATGTGTGTGTGTGTGTGTTGATGGGAAATGGTTGCTATAGTGCAAAAAGTAACATTTAGTTGGAGCAGACATGGACAATCTTCGGCCCTCTGGGTGTTTTGGACTTCAACTCCCACAATTTCTAACAGCCGGTAAGCTGGCTGGGATTTCTGGGAGTTCAAGTCCCAAACACTTAGAGCAGGGGTCCTCAAACTACGGCCCGGGGGCCGAATACGGCCCTCCAAGGCCATTTACCCGGCCCTCACTCAGGGTCAAACTTAGTCTGAAACGACTTGAAAGCACACAACAACAACAACAACAACAATCCTATCTAATCAGCCAAAAGCAGGCCCACACTTCCTAATGAAATACTAATAAGTTTATATTTAAAATTGTTCTTCATTTTAATTATTGTCTTGTTCTAAAGTGTTTTTTGCACTACAAATAAGATACGTGCACTGTGCATAGGAATTCATTCATATTTTTTTTCAAATTATAATTCGGCCCTCCAACAGTTTGAGGGACTGTGACCTGGCCCTCTGTTTAAAAGGTTTGTGGACCCCTGACTTAGAGGGCCGAAGTTTGCCCGTGCCTGTCTTAGAGAAAGGAGAGGATCTGTTTGTGGGATTACAATTGTGGGCTAGAGATGAATTGCATTGCTGATCTTAAAATGCCTACATGGATACAAATATTGTTAAGAAAAAGAATATAAATGGGGTAAAAGAAGGAGAATGCAAGCTGGAAAAAAGTAGGGGAAGAAGAGAAATAACAACTGTTTAAAAGGACCATCACAATCTTTTTACTTCTCCAATTCTTCAGGGCAACCTCATCAACTTTGAGAAAAGACGCAAGGTAAATGTTAAGCTAAAGCACCTGACACTTGGTGGCAGTTTGTGGGGGCCCGTAATCTCTTTGGGAACAGTAGGGCATGAAAGTGGGCAATAGAGGAAAGCCTAAATGCCAGGAATCAGAAAGGGACTTCAGTGCCCATCCACCTTGCTGGTTTGTCTTCTTCCTCAGGAAGCCGCCATCCTCTTCTTGATCCATCAGCTGCAGGAGTCATGCCAAGGGTACAGCCTCCATCCAAACCCTTCCTTCTGCAAGGCTTTTCATCAGCACCTACAGCTTTCAGAGGAACAGAGGTAGGGAAGAGAAGAAAATGCTTCACTGAAAAAGAAATCATTAATGACAATTTTCAAGCCAAAAAGGAGGAGCCCAGTAGCTCTGAGGGCCAATTTCACCTGTGAAGATGTGAACTCAACGATGGACAGGGTATAGGGATTTTAGCTTTGAAGATCCCCACCGCTATCACCAATTGCGAGGAGGTGCTTGTGTGTTGCTGAGGTTGGCAACGGCAGGCCGTAATATTGGAAGTATTTTACCTCAGGCACTTTTTAATCTCACCGCTGCCACCAATTGTACAGATGTGGATGTTATGGAGGGAATTTACCTCAGGCCTCATTTGTGTAGAAGAGTATATTATGGAGGAGGCCAATTCTTATTAGTAAATTAAGGTAACTGCCACCAACGTGAGGTATTTGAGGTACCACCGATGAGATCTGGCTCTACAGACACAGATTAGTTGAGATGAGACGGTTTTCAACAAAAGATAACAAGTTTATTGTGTACAAAGCTTATAGTTGCAGGCTGTTAAATAACTTATGGAACTTTGAATATCACGTGGTTTATAATACAGTCCACTCTTCCAGATAACACCGCTTGTGGCTAACTTTCACTGAGGTGAAGCTCTCTAGTGAACAATGTTTCACTACTATAAATAGCCTTTCAATTTGATCTTCCCTCGATCAAATCTCTGATCTCTAGTCCTTCCTTAACTAGGGATCTTAACTAGGCTTCCTTTAGTCTTCTTTGACTAAAGAATCTGGCCAGGTTTCTTTCTTCAGCCCTCCTAGACTGAAAAAACACCAGCCGCTCACACACAAGCCTCTCTCTCAGGCCTTTCCAAGCCTCACTCTCCTGCTTTTTAAAAACGCACATAACTTTTCCTGCTTGGCTCTGCCCACTTCTCCCTCTCATGAGCTAGCCAGCCTCGTCTCCTTGGCAACGCTCACTGTGGATTCAAACCAGATGACTCCAGTTTTAGCTACTGTTACAAACACAAATACATACTCTAACAGTTAAACACAAACATAATAACAATGACTTCTGCACACACCCTTAACCTCCAAGTGCTGGCTATCTCTGTCACGAGCTTTAAATAAACTTAAATAAGTGAAGTCTCAAAGATTTGGCTTCTTCAGAATGATAGTATTTGAGGGGATCTACAGAACCAACTGCTAGGCCCTCCACCACTAACTACCATCAACTGCAAAACATGATACATGACAATTGTTCTCCAACCCTTCCTACATATACTGAAATACATGATGATTTTGTAATAATTGTACCTCCCCCACACATCTCTCATCAAGTTCATGGAAGGCTAGTAGAACCCATGAGCTAAGGAGGAAAGGAGCAAGGGAAAGAAAGCTGGGGGGGGGGGGGGATCCCTGACTGAGGATGGGACTCCAACACCTTTTGGGAAATCGGGGATAGGTGTCAGAAGAGACAGGCAAAAAACACCAAAGAAGAAATATGCAAGTGTACACTTGGTGGACTTTTTGGCCAGAAGATATGTGTTTCTGATTTCTCCCTAAAGTTACCGGATTTCCCGTATGATCGAGCCACCGGCAGATTCTTGTCCCAACTCTCCAAAGCTGCATCGCAGCCTGACCAAGCGCTTCAGCTCGTAAGTCAGCTCTCTGTTTCTGGGAGTGGATTCGGGGGAGAATAGCATTGCTTCCTGTTTGCCCTGGCTTGTCTGCACATACCATGTACATCTTTCCAGCAGTTGTCTACTTGCTGTTGTTGTTGAGATAGAAATAGCATCTGACTTGGGCATTGTCCCTCTCCCAGTTTCACGTTTTTTTTAGATGCCCTGACATGGTCCTGCTTTTGCAGTTGAGCCCCTCTTAGACAAAACTGATAAGGGAGGAGTGAACTCTGTAGCCACTTCATCACACTAGGTGAAGAATTCTGGGGTTTGTAGTTTAGTGAGGTTGTTAAAGGTTCCTCCCTAAACTACAAACCCCAGAATTCTGCAGGAGGCAGAAACCGGATTTTAAGTGTTTTTTTTCTCTCTACTGTGATGAGGCTAGTTCAGAAAGCATAACTATGAATAGAGTGTTTCTTTTTTCAGACTCCATTTTCTGAATTAAATAAAAGTAAATGGACCATTTTGAGCAGGCCATTATTATTTCACACCTGAGAATTAGGAGAACTGGAGTGGAAAGGCAAGGCCAAGTGGTGAATTCATTGCAGATCATAACATATACCGTATATTCTGGTGTATAAGACTACTTTTTAACCCAAGAAAAGTCAGGGGTCGTCTTATACACGGGAGTCATCTTATATGCTGGAGTAGCCTTATGCCCCCGGTGGCGCAGTGGGTTAAAGCACTGAGCTGCTGAGCTTGTTGATCGAAAAGTCGCAGGTTCGATTCCGGGGAGTGGCGTGAGCTTCCGCTGTCAGCCCTAGCTTCTGCCAACCTAGCAGTTCGAAAACATGCAAATGTGAGTAGATCCATAGGTACCGCTCCGGCGGGAAGGTAACGGCGCTCCATGCAGTCATACCGGCCACATGACCTTGGAGGTGTCTACGGACAACGCTGGCTCTTCGGCTTAGAAATGGAGATGAGCACCACACCCCAGGACTTAATGTCAGGGGACTACCTTAACCTTTACTAGCCTTATGCATGGGGGTCATCTTAAATGCGGGAGTAGTCTTATACACCAGGAGTCGTCTTATAGAGCGGGTGCTGAAACTTCCAATCCAGATTGGAGAATCTGCAGTTGCCATATATGGTGGGGGGAGCTCAAAAATGGCAGTGGCCGCGTCCCTGCCGTATGCAGCGACTGTATGAAAGCATTAAGGACGATGCTGTACAAGTACGACGGAAGAAAATCCATTCATCAAGATTCGTGGACTTAATGCAGTCCCGATGGTGAAGTGAAGGGGCACCCCATCGGGAAGATGTAAGTGAAGGGCGGAGCAAGTTGCAGGCATCCGAGGCGCCCGGGGTATGGAAAAAAGAGATAGAGTGGCTCTGGGCCCAGAAAAACACAACTCTTTCACCTATCTAGACCGCCCTTGTAACCTATTACTGTACCTCCTCCTCTGCCTCTCAGATCTCACTCCTGAAGACTGCAATGAAGCGGTGCAGGTGCGCATGTGCGAGATCGGAGAGGCAGAGAAGGAGGTACAGTAATAGGAAAATTACCATATTGAAATCAAATCTGATGCATTTTAAATTTTTTATTTGGTGTGTGTTGGAAGAGGGGTAGTCTTATACGGCGAGTATATCCCAAACTCTATATTTTAACTGGAAAAGTTGGAGGTAATCTTATATGCTGGAATATACGGTACTGCTAATTCCAAATTCACATTCTGTACTTTCATTCATGCCAGCCTGGTGCACTAGTGTCTGGTGCCAGGATGCTTGACAATGGAAGAATATTGTGTACTGCTGGCATTAGCCTGAGTAGTGATGATTGAGAGAAGGAGTGAGAGGCTCAGTTTATGATGAAATGCTGGATGTAAGCCTTGTGTCTGACTGTGCTCTAAGGTAAGGCCTGGGAGAAAAAAGTACTTGGAGTGTGTTATCCCCTTCTGCTATTCTGACAGCTATTTCTGCCACCTTCTCCACTTTTTTTGCAGACTCCTCCTTGGCACAGAGACGTCTGCCTCTCTTCCAAGCCCTGAGAAACCTGGAATGTCACCTCTGGGCTCCTGTAGCAGCCCAAACACTGGAGATGTATCCAGTGCCCCTTGCTCCCCAACATGGGGATCGCCAACTATCAAGGTGATGCCTTTATTTGTCTCTAGAAAACGCCTACTGAGGCCCTCAAGGTAAAGGTTTTCCCCTGTCATGAAGTCCAATCATCTCCAACTCTGGGGTGTGGTGCTCATCTCCATTTGCAAGCCGAAGCGCCGGCGTTGTCCGTAGACACCTCCAAGGTCATGTGGCCAGCATGACTGCATGGAGCGCCCTCAAACTGGCCTCTAATTTGGAAATTCACAGGTACAAGTGCATGCAATAACAAGTGCATGGCAACACAAAAGTAGTATTAAAAAAAGAGTCAGCATGTCACTGTAAAAGGAAAAGGGGCAGGCTGTCTAACACAGTAGCTGTCTTGGCAGAGCTCTTCCAATATATTATCCAGAAGACCAAGGTCACTTGTGCCTTCTTCAGGAAGGATTTTCATGAGATCTTGGAGTCCTCATGGACAGCAAGTTAATCATGAGCCAACAATGTGATGTGGCGGCAAAAAAAGCCAATGGGATTTTGGCCTGCATCAACAGGAGCATAGTGTCTAGATCTAGGGAAGTAATGCTACCCCTGTATTCTGCTTTGGTTAGACCACACTTGGAATATTGTGTCCAATTCTGGGCACCACACTTGAAGAGAGATATTGACAAGCTGGAATGTGTCCAGAGGAGGGTGACTAAAATGATCAAGGGTCTGGAGAACAAGCCCTATGAGGAGCGGCTTAAAGAGCTGGCCATGTTTAGCATGAAGAAGAGAAGGCTGAGAGGAGATATGATAGCCATGTATAAATATGTGAGAGGAAGCCACAGGGAAGAGGGAGCAAGCTTGTTTTCTGCTTCCTTGGAGACTAGGACGCGAAACAATGGCTTCAAACTACAAGAGAGGAGATTCCATCTGAACATGAGGAAGAACTTCCTGACTGTGAGAGCCGTTCAGCAGTGGAACTCTCTGCCCTGGAATGTGGTGGAGGCTCCTTCTTTGGAAGCTTTTAAACAGAGGCTGGATGGCCATCTGTCAGGGGTGATTTGAATGCAATATTCCTGCTTCTTGGCAGGGGGTTGGACTGGATGGCCCATGAGGTCTCTTCCAACTCTTTGATTCTATGATTCTATGAGAGGGCACTACTATCAAAGAAATTTCACACTTTTATTACGAGCTATTACATTTGTAATGGTGATGGAGCAAAAGGCGAGTGATTGCAATGAGTAGGCACAATCTCATGAGCATTACTAATGTAATTTCCTTAGTCAATGCCAAAATACAGCATCAGTGTGGTCGGCCGGTTCAATTTTTTGCTACATAAAGTGTCTTGGAAATGAACTGATTTCACACAACTATTTAAGTTAAAAGAAACTATACACACCACCACTATGAGAGTTTTTCAGTATATTTTCCTCCAATATTGAATTATGAGAAACAGGAATGGTACGGGTATGATTTAGTAATAAAGTGATTTGTCACTAGGCTTTCTCCTGTACGGATTAAGGCAAGAAACATTTTAATTTCAGCAGTATCAAATCTGGGATGCATACTAAAAAAGCTGGTAATACTTATCCGCAAATCATGGCTACAACCCTATTCAGGGATTCACTTCTGGGATAGTGTCAGCTGAGGTTTGATTCCAGAACCAAAACACATTGATCTTAGGTCTCATTACACTATGTAATATAATTTGGAAAAAAATCTGTTCCTGGTTTGAAAGTGTTATTTCCTGTTTAAATATGCCGTACTTAGAATCATAGAATCATAGAATCAAAGAGTTGGAAGAGACCTCATGGGCCATCCAGTCCAACCCCCTGCCAAGAAGCAGGAATATTGCATTCAAATCACCCCTGACAGATGGCCATCCAGCCTCTGCTTAAAAGCTTCCAAAGAAGGAGCCTCCACCACACTCCGGGGCAGAGAGTTCCACTGCTGAACGGCTCTCACAGTCAGGAAGTTCTTCCTAATGTTCAGATGGAATCTCCTCTCTTGTAGTTTGAAGCCATTGTTCCGTGTCCTAGTCTCCAAGGAAGCAGAAAACAAGCTTGCTCCCTCCTCCCTGTGGCTTCCTCTCACATATTTATACATGGCTATCATATCTCCTCTCAGCCTTCTCTTCTTCAGGCTAAACATGCCCAGTTCCCTAAGCCGCTCCTCATAGGGCTTGTTCTCCAGACCCTTGATCATTTTAGTCGCCCTCCTCTGGACACATTCCAGCTTGTCAATATCTCTCTTGAATTGTGGTGCCCAGAATTGGACACAATATTCCAGGTGTGGTCTAACTAAAGCGGAATAGAGGGGTAGCATGACTTCCCTGGATCTAGACACTATGCTCCTATTGATGCAGGCCAAAATCCCATTGGCTTTTTTTGCCGCCACATCACATTGTTGGCTCATGTTTAACTTGTTGTCCACGAGGACTCCAAGATCTTTTTCACACGTACTGCTCTCGAGCCAGGCGTCCCCCATTCTGTATCTTTGCATTTCATTTTTTCTGCCAAAGTGGAGTATCTTGCATTTGTCACTGTTGAACTTCATTTTGTTAGTTTTGGCCCATCTCTCTAATCTGTCAAGTAGTTGTTATTCTCCAGAAACTTGGTTTTTGTGGCCACCACAAATTATGTTGAAGTGGTTGAGATTCTGAGGCCCTTTCCACACTGCCCCTATATTCCAGGATCTGATCCCAGATTATCTGCTTATCCCAGATTATATGGCAGTGGAGACTCATATAATCCAGATTAAAGAAAATGTGCTGCAGGATGTCCCGCAAAAAACGGTTTTTGTAGTTTAACAAACTTTTTCCATGTTTTTATGATAGAACCAATTAGGAAATGACATTTATAACCCAGGAACAAAAATCATGTTACATAGTGTTATATACAATTATGCCCCTTATAAAAATGGCAAAATCAAGCTTTTAAGCCATGGATGGTTGAATCCGTTAATACAGAAAGCCTACCACACCTATTAAGTTATAAAGACTCTCTAGGATGCATACTCGGTGGCCTTATTTGAACAAACTAGTTTATGTTTGTGCAGGTACAGCTGTACCAGGAGCTCCAATTTTGTTTGCTTTGCATTGAATGTTTGTTGTAGTCCTAAGTTTCAGGGACTCTGCAGATAGGTGGCTTCTTTTGACTGCAATCATAGGGCAAGCCACCTGTCAATTATTGTTAGGTTCCCTGGTCCTGCCCCCTTTTTGGGTTTTGGAAGGAATAGGAGCCATTTTGGGTTAGTCCACACAGAGAAGCCTTTCATGCAGGACATAATGAGAAGCCACACAGAGAAGCCTTTCATGCAGGAGCTCCTGTAGAAAGCTTCGTCTTCTATGGCTTGGCCAGGAGATATACAGCCTTACAGCTTGGCCGGGGAGAAAAGGCCCCATAGCTTGGCCGAGGATTTTACAGCCTTTCAGCTTCTGTGTGGTAATGAGACCAGCATATCAAATCCATGGCCTCCTCTTTCTGTAAGCAGTTCTGTGCTTATTGCATAATAAGTATACCAGAAAACAAAGATCTCATCTCCTGATGTCATCTATTCCTCTTCCCTTTCCCAGAACCTACCTGCATCTCAGACCAGAGCCTACCCTGTGTTTGAGGTGCCTCTGCCGTCCCCCACCTTGAAGCAGAGAGGGTCAGAAGCACGCATCATCCGTGTCAGTATGGACAATGAGCATGGCAATGGCAACCTTTATCGCAGCATTGTGGTGAGTTGATAAGTGGGATTGAGAGCTTTTGCTGATGAGATAGGACCTGCCTTTGCTGATTAGATAGGATTGTTGTTGTTGTTGTGAGGTTTCAAGTCGTTTCAGACTTAGGTTGACCCTGAGTGAGGGCCGGGTAAATGACCTTGGAAGCTCGTATCTGGGCCCCGGGCCTTAGTTTGAGGACCCCTGGTCTAGAGGTTTGCCACAGTTTGAGTATTTCCTGCACAGAAGGACTCAATTGAGTATAATATTAAAACAAAATATATAAAAATATAAATAGCAACATGTATATGTAAGATTCAGATTATGACCATAGAGAAGGAAAGCTTTCAAGTTTGGACTGGGCTTCCATTTGGCATGCAGTGTCACAGGAATTAGTCTCCATTACAGTACTCCCTCTATATTTTCAGGCTTAAGAGCACAGGGTCCCCTCAAAAATGGGGACAAATGTGAATCTAAATAAAACTTATACTTTTTTTTTACTTAAGAGGACACATCTCAAGGCATTTCTAGATCTTCCAGGAATTGTGCAAGAGGACTTGGATAGCCTTGAAAGATTTTTTTTTCATTTGTGTAGAGGGCAGCGGCAGAGGCAGCAGCAAATACATTATTCTGCAAATTCTAATTCTAATAATTCTAAGAAGAAGAAGAAGAAGAAGAAGAAGAAGAAGAAGAAGCAGAGGCATAACACCTTTGCTCAGATGATTAATTGGAACCTTACTTACTTACTTACTTACTTACTTAGGCAATCCCTCGTTGGCCAAGCAGGATAGTCTTCCAGGATCAGTATTCTGGTGGGTCCGTAGGTGACTGTGGAGCCCAATTCTTGATCTGCATCTTCTCCAGCAGTGAGGGCATTGGTGTCCAGGTGGAAGGCAGTCTCGGTCAGGGTTCTCTCTTTCACCCTCCATTCATGCCTCTTCAAATTCTGCAGCACTGCTGGTCACAGCTGACCTCCAGCTGTAGTGCTCAAGTTCTCAGTGTCTATGCCAGAGTTTTTAAGGTTGGCTTTGAGCCCATCTTTAAATCTCTTTTCCTACCCATGATATGAGGATTTAAAGATCGAACTGCAAAGTCTCTGGCACAAGCCAGTCAAGGTGGTCCCAGTGGTGATCAGCACATTGGGTGCAGTGCCTAAAGACCTTGGCCTGCACTTAAACACAATTGGCACTGACAAAATTACCATCTGCCAGCTACAGAAAGCCACCTTACTGGGATCTGAATGCATTATTCACGGATACATCACACAGTCCTAAACACTTGGGAAGTGTCTGGCGTGTGATCCAATACAACAGCCAGCAGAGTGTCTGCTGTGGACTCATTTTCTGTGTTTCAAATAATAATAATAATAATAATAATCTTTCTTACCTGTCTCTCATTGCTAAAACACATAATCAAAACACAAGATCCTTTAAAATGACTGTAAAATCATGAATGCATGTTCTGCAGAAGTGAGGGGGACAACTGTAGTTGTCTTATTTGGTCTCATGAATGTGTTTGACACTGGATTGCTCCACTGCCATAACTCTAAATTGTCTCCACAGATCACCAGCCAAGACAAGACCACAGCTGTAGTTCAGCGTGCCTTGCAGAAACACAACCTAGAAGGGGACCTAGAAGGGGACACCCCAGGCGACTACCAACTCCTACAGCTTTTAGAAGATGGCCAAGGTGAGAAAAAGGGACATGGGCTCAGAGTGGTGGTGAAGATGTGAAAGCAATGCCAGGAGTCCTCACATCTTTCTTTCTCTTTCTCTTTTTCATCATAAGAACTGCTGATTCCTGGTGGGGCCAACGTTTTCTACGCCATGAATCCTACTGGTCCTCATGACTTCCTCCTGTGCCACAAGAAAGGAGCCACCAAAGCCCCAGTCTTAGGGATTGCACAGGCTAGTCACAAAACTGCCCCACAACGTGCAGTTTCTTTCAAGAACTGTGGCACCAAGATGCTCTCCAGCACTTCATGCCCCACCTCTTCTTCCAGTACCCCAAACCTTTCATCTCCTAGCCCAGAAAGACGCTACCCATCACTCCTTGGTTTGGACCCAGAGTTCAGCCCAAATCTCCTGGCACCCTCATTTCCACCCTCCCCCTCTTGGTCCTTGGGAATCCAGGCTCAAAGTGTCTCCTTGGAGTCTCCACTTCCTTCTCCGACCTTGACTCATTTAGAAACAATGGGCTCCTTCAGGCCAGCCCTGCCTAACACAGATCTACCTTCTTCATTGCAGAACCCAGAAGCCTCTGCTCCTCTGCCCCAATCACCCCCTCACTATTCCTCGGAGCCCTGCTTTTGGTCAAAGTCCTCTAAACAGAAGGTTGTCCATCACCTGTCAGCTCCTTAATCTCTTAATAGCCCAGGCATGAGGCCCCAGGACAAAGAAGTAAATCCCCAGGGGTGGAGTTGATATATCTGCTAGAGAGAAAAATAATATTTCAAATATATATTCAAAACATGGTTGAAAAATGTGTTTTTTGAGTGCAGAAAAACCTTGGGTTGATGAGAATCTTTGTGGTTTAGGAGATATTATGCTCATACATCGCACAAGGGAAAGGTGAGAGGGGAAACCAAATTTGGTTGTTGTAGGTTTTTTGGGCTGTATGGCTATGCCCTTGAAGCATTCTCTCCTGACATTTCACCTGCATCTATGGCAGGCATCCTCAGAGGTTGTGAGATGTAGGTGAAACGTCAGGAGAGAATACTTCAAGAACATGGCCATACAGCCCGAAAAACCTACAACAAGCCAGTGACTTCAGCCATGAAAGCCTTCGACAATACATGGAAACCAAGTTCTTCCTATCTTTTTCCCCAAACTAAAATGATTACTATGTAGTTGTAAACATACAAAAAACAGCCTTAAAAGACAACCATATTAGT
Source organism: Anolis sagrei (assembly GCF_037176765.1). NCBI lineage: Eukaryota > Metazoa > Chordata > Lepidosauria > Squamata > Anolidae > Anolis > Anolis sagrei. Next base: position 163,855,381 of record NC_090022.1, read on the forward strand.
AGAGATGATAAAGAGGCTGACTACCCACGAAGGATTACTACTACCACATCAGGTCTGGATTGTTTTCTATGGGCGAGCAGATGGCAACTCCAGGAAGGCATATGTTCTGTAGCAGGAACTAGAGCTGATGTGGTCTATCCAATGCAGTCTTCTGAATCAGCACTCCAAATGACCAAACCAAATCTAAAGATGACCAAAAACTAATTCGTAACTCTTTTGGTACTAATGTTGGAGAGTGGTCTGATCACCATACTCAATATATCCTATATGCATGGGAGTATTGGGGTAATGATACAAAAGGTTTGCTAGGCTAGACCCTCTTTCACTCAGACTCAGCCCCCCCCTGAAACTCAGCCCCCTCCGAACCTCCCCCCCCCCCGAAAAAGTTCACCCCCCCCCCCCCGAAACGAAATCCTGGCTACGGGCCTGATTGCAGCAGATGGTCTGTAGTTTGCTCTTCTCCACACTCGCATGTCATGGATTCCACTTTGTAGCCCCATTTCTTGAGGTTGGCTCTGCATCTCGTGGTGCCAGAGCGCAGTCTGTTCAGCGCCTTCCAAGTCGCCCAGTTTTCTGTGTGCCCTTGAGGGAGTCTCTCATTTGGTATCAGCCATTGATTGAGGTTCTGGGTTTGAGCCTGCCACTTTTGGACTCTCGCTTGCTGAGATGTTCCAGTGAGTGTCGCGATAGATCTTAGAAAGCTATGTCTTGATTTAAGTCGTTGGCGTGCTGGCTGATACCCAAACAAGGGATGAGCTGGTGATGTCTCTGCCTTGGTCCTTTCACTATTGGCTGCTACTTCCCGGTGGATGTCAGGTGGTGCAATACCCGCTAAACAGTGTAATTTCTCCAGTTGTGTAGGGCACAGACACCCCATGATAATGTGGCATGTCTCATCTACTGTTTTAGCGTGGTGAGATGTGTTCCACACTGGGCATGCATACTCAGCAGCAGAGTAGCATATGAAATGCACTGGCAATGATAATAACCTTAACAGTGGCCCTACCTAAAAAGTCTTTATCAGAGATAACATGCACATTATTTTGCTGGTTGGCTGATAAATACATGTAGCTGATTTTAAAAACCCTTAGAAATCAACTGCATGTTGTTATTGACACCCTTTGTTCACACCACAGACAATAGAATGAATGATAGCTCAGCAATTTAGGGCTGAATGATTTCTGGTTTTGAGGTTCCTTTTCTCAAGGAACGTCACTCTGAGATCAGAGACAGTGTGTCCTGGTTAATGAAGTCTTCTCACAGTTGTTTTTTTTTACCACTAAAAGATCATATTTGTGTCCATATTTTCTTTCGGGTAGAGACTCTCTCTTTTTATCAAATGAAGTAGAACCTGACAGACAATTGATGGAAGATGAGTATGTCTATGAACCCCTGAAACTGTGGATGACATTATTTAATCCTGTAATATCGCAACCAGAGTTGGTATCTGGGTTGTGTATACCACTCTGGCAACTTGAGGCATTTAACTGGTACTACATGTATCTAAATATTGTAATAATAAACATTTTAGTCTATGAAATGTCATGTTTGTTGGGCTTTGTTTTCCCACTTTATATGTGTGTGTGTGTGTGTGTGTGTGTATGTATTATTGTACTATGTTAATAATATATTGTATGTATATACACCTTGTAAGCCGCTCTGAGTCCCCTTCGGGGTGAGAAGGGCGGCATATAAATGTCGTAAATAAATAAATAAATGTATGCCAAATGGGGAAGAATACTGTTACAATCTTATAGCATTTGAAGACATGCCAGGAATTAAACTTACATTTCCAAAAGAACTATTTCCTACTATTTTGATTTCAAATGCAGAGTGGGCCAGGTTGCCACCCTCCATATATTGCAATAAATAATAATAATAATAATAATAATAATAATAATAATAAACCTTATTTGTATCCCACCCTATCTCCCCGATGAGGACTCAGTGCGGCCAACAACATATAATGGCAATATACAATGCCGTATAATACAACCAGCTCATAGGTAAATGTAAAGGTAAAGGTTTTCCCCTGACATTAAGTCCAGCTGTGTCCAACTCTGAGGGTTGGTGCTCATCTCCATTTCTTTTTTTTAAATTATTTTAATTTTTTTAATTATTGATCGTAAGAGCTGTTCAGCAGCGGAATTCTCTGCCTCAGAGTGTGGTGGAGAAGCAAAGACCACCAGCATTGAAGCGATGGTCCTCCGCCATCAACTCCGCTGGACCGGCCATGTTGTCCGGATGCCTGACCACCGTCTCCCAAAGCAGTTGCTCTACTCCGAACTCAAGAACGGAAAACAGAATGTGGGTGGACAGGAAAAGAGATTTAAAGACGGGCTCAAAGCCAACCTTAAAAACTCTGGCATAGACACTGAGAACTTGGAAGCCCTGGCCCTTATGTGGATTAAGGGGTGCTCCTATGGGCAGTCTCCTACCAAACATTGACATTTCTCTCCCAGAACCCTGCTTCATGAGCATGGTAATGTTTACATTAATTTGATAATTAGAAATACCGATATTTCATCACCACTTCTTTTTTCCTGTAATTCCTCCTTCATAGTAATCTTGTCTTTTGGAATTGCACTACTGCTAACTTTTAAAGTTTCAGACTTCTGCAACTGAGAGTAATGAAATTGGGAGGAACGGAGAGCAGCCCAGAGGAAGGGGGGGGGGGGATCTGCCTTAAGAACAATGTGTCCTGTCTCCTCGAGGGTAAGTGGATTAGGAGGGAATAATAATAATAATAATAATAATAATAATAATAATAATAATAATACAATCATCTATATATATAAATTTCCTACTGGCGTCCAACGGGGAAGCAAAACTCTAAAACCCCTCCACAAAACTCTACCAAAATTGCCATGCCCCAAGGACAACCCACTAGGTACAAACTAATCCACTCAGAAATCAAAACCACACAACAACAACCACAAAAAAAGGCAAAATAACTGAGCATGCGCACTAGCGCAAGCTCCCCGACGCGCGCGCACACATGGCCCCTCCCCCTCCCCCCCCCCCGGCGCGGCACACACACACACACACATGCGCGCGCGCCCCCTCACCCACCTGGCGCGGCACACACACCTGCACGCGCGCGCCCCCTCACCCCCCCATGCGGCACACACATAATAATAATAATAATAATAATAATAATAATAATAATAATAATAATACAATAATCTATATATATAAATTTCCTACTGGCGTCCAACGGGGAAGCAAAACTCTAAAACCCCTCCACAAAACTCTACCAAAATTGCCATGCCCCAAGGACAACCCACTAGGTACAAACTAATCCACTCAGAAATCAAAACCACACAACAACAACCACAAAATAACTGAGCATGCACTGGCGCAAGCTCCCCGACGCGCGCGCACACATGGCCCCTCCCCCTCCCCCCCCGGCGCGGCACACACACACACACACACACATGCGCGTGCGCGCCCCCTCACCCACCTGGCGCGGCACACACACCTGCACGCGCGCGCCCCCTCACCCCCCCATGCGGCACACACACATGCGCGTGCGCGCCCCCTCACCCCCCCGCGTGGCACACACACACGTGCGCCCCCTCACCCCCCCGCGCGGCACACACACACACGCGGCACCCCTTCTAAACCCATCCCCCTCCCCTCCTCCCTCTTACCCTCCTCACGTTACCTCCAAGCCACGCCCCCTTTTAAACCCATCCCCCTCCCCTCCTCCCTCTTACCCTTCTCACATTACCTCCAAGCCACGCCCCCTTCTAATCTGTCAAGGAAGAAAGGAGAGAAAGAGGGAGGGAAAGAAAGAAGGAAGGAATGAGGTAGAAAAGGAAGAAAGGAGAGAAAGAGGGAGGGAAAGAAAAAGGGCGGAGGAAGGCAAGTTAGAGAAGGAAGGAGAGAAGGAAAGAAAAAAGGGAAAGAAGGAAGGAAAGAAGGAGCGAAGGAAGGGGGAAGATGTAGAGAAAGAGGGAGGGAAGGAAAGATGGAAAGAGAGAAGGAAGAAAAGAGAGACTGCAGAAGAGAAAAAGGAAGAAGGAAGGAAAGAGGGAGCGAAGGAAGGGGATAAGATGTAGAGAAAGAGGGAGGGAAAGAAAGGAGGAAAGAGAGAAGGAAGAAAAGAGAGACAGCAGAAGAGAAAGAAAAAGGGGGAAGGAAGGAAAGCGATAGAGAAGGAAGGAAGGAGAGAAGGAAAGACGGGAAGGAAGGAAGGAAACAGGGAGTGAAGGAAGGAGGGAAAGAAGGGGAGATAGGGGGAAGGTTGGCCACAGCAACGTGTGGCGGGTACATCTAGTATAATTATATATTTTATATTACATGTAATATTACTAATAATATTACAATATATTGGTATAGTACAATATAATGATATATAATACTGATATTGCACTATGCTAATAATATAATATATTGTATGTATATATATCTTGTAAGCTGCTAAGAGTCCCTTCAGGGTGAGAAGGGCGGCATATAAATTTGGGATCTGCAGGTTGCTCCTCCTGTTCGTGTGTGCTTTTGACTCGGATTGGATTGGATTCTCGTGAGTATGGATTTTCCCCTTCCTTGACCTTGGACCCTTGACTATGACGCTGCTTCTGTGGATTTTGGAACTTCGCTACTTCGGATTCTGCTTGCTATGACCCTGGACTTCGCTTGTCTACGCTTTCTTCCCTGCGGCTTCTGTTCTGTCGCGCTCTGGGCCTGTAAATAATTGTCTTTAGAACAGGGCATGCAACCCTTGCCCAGCAGGAAGCCAGGGGGCCCTAAGAGAAGTTCTCAGAGGTTTTCCACTACAAATGATCTTTAGATGGCTTGTGAAGTATAACAAAGTTCTTTATTAACGAACAATCAAACAGAAACTTCTCTTGTCTTCAATAAAGCTAAACAAATGCTTCCAAACTTTATGCAACTGGTGACTTCCTAATCTTGCCCACGAAGGACAGGCAACTGTCTTCAATAACTTCTTCTTTATTTTAAATGGAAAATCCCCTTTTTAACTTCTCCCAGGCTGACTGTAATCTAACCCTTACTGATGTGGGCTCCGCTACTGGGTCGAACTGCATCTCGAAGCACCGAGTGGACCTACCAGTAAAGGCTTAGATGTTCTCCAGCTGGAGTTCTTTGGTCTTTAGGGCTGTTTTCCTGGAAATCTTTGGAGACTCTTAAGACTGTTTTCCCCCGGAAAGTCTTAGATGCTCTTAAGACTGTTTCCCCCCGGAAAGTCTTAAGGGTTGAAGCTTTTGTACGGGGAAGCTTGCACACATCCTATACATTAGCTTTCCTTGCTGAGACTAACTAAAAATGGCTCCCTTACCTTCCCAATTGCCCTGAGCAAGGGGCGGAACCAAACTTAACAATGATGGACAGGTGACTTGCCCTACGACTGCAACCAAAGGAAGCCACCTATCTGCAGAATCCCAGGAACCTTGGACTGCAAACAAACATTTAATACAAAGCAAATAAAATTGGAGCTCCAGCACAGCTTCTCTGTTTTGTTAACCATTTGCGTGCTATGCTTTTTGGTGATTTCGGAGTACTATGTTTGATTCGGTTCTTTTTTCTGGATAATCCGGATTATACTTTGGTTTACCCTTTTGAACCAGGACTGGTTTTACCTTCGAGTTTTGACCAGAGGCATTGAGTTAAGTGTCTCTGAGTCTTTTACTTTGCTTCAATAAACTCTTTTTTGGAACTAACTCTGAGTCTGGCCTTTTAAGGTGTCTGTGTTCTGACAGTCCCCGACTGATGACATATGCAAGAGACAAGATGTAATAATAACAATAAAGTAAAATTATTGTTATTGGTGAAAACCTGGCTTTGGAACCTGGCATTTGATGAGTGAATCAATAACTCTTGACCACACGGACGGATGATGATGAATTATGATTTTATTCAGATGACTTGGCCTTATGTAATTATATGATTATATTTTAATGTGTTTTATAAAGAGTTTTATAGAGTGTGATGTTTTAACGATTGTGTATGAACTCCTCTGTTGTAAACGGGCCTGAGTCCCTCGTCGGAGGTAAGAAGACCGGTATATAAAAGTTCTAAATAAAATTAATTAATTAATTAATTAATTAAAATGTAATAAAAATAATATTAAGAGTAAAATAATTTTAATGTAATAATATTAATAGAGTAAAATAATAATTGTAATAATAGAAAAATTATTAATGTAATAAATAAAACCAAATAAATAAATAAATAAAACTCATGTTTGAAAGAGATCGGGTAAAGTTATATTCGAGGAAGAGTGTGTTTGTGTGTGTAAAGCTAAATAACAGCCAAATGGAAGGAAAGATCAGATAAGAGCCTGTGACTTCAATATCTCTGTGATGATGTTTTCAAGAAGCACAAGTGGTTGGAATAAACAACTCTTGTGCAAGAGAAGCACATTTCGGCAGCCTTATCATGGCCCAACACTTTCTTGTTTGTGCCTACTTTTCTCCTCCAAACCCACACCTCCCACATATATCACTGGCACTAAAAGGAAAGAGACTTGCTTTGAAATGCGCTGGCTGAGCTGCCAGCACATTTCAAGGACTACACATAAGATATTAAGAAAGGAACGATGCTTCCAAAGTGCTGTATTTTGTACTCTGCCAATTGCCTTTCTAAACCTTAAAGCATTCACCCAGACTAACGTCAGATTTGAGAAGAACTTTTGTAATATTTATTCTCAATCTAACTTTTACTTATAGGTTTGGTAAGGTTATCAATCCCCCCCCCCCCTTTGTCTGCTTATCAAGAACACAGCCAACTAATTTCCTTTGCTACAGTTGCACAATGGCAACAGATGACAGTTTAATGTATTGTCGAAGGCTTTCATGACCAGAATCACTAGGTTGTTGTAGGTTTTTCCGGGCTATGTGGCCATGTTTGGAGGCATTTTCTCCTGACGTTTCGCCTGCATCTATGGCAAGCATCCTCAGAGGTAGTGAGGTCTGTTGGAAGTAGGAAAATGGGTTTATATATCTGTGGAATGACCAGGGTGGGACAAAGGACTTCTGTCTGCAGTTTCTAAGGGGCACTGAAATTAATTTGAGAGAAACCTCACTTTCCACAGGTATGATGCTCACACGCTTCTTTTCTCTCACCATTATCTCTTGTCATTTTTTATTCACATGAGCAAAGAAAGGACACCACTGTCAGATAAAGCATTTGCAGATTTCTGGGCCTCGATCGTCTTGTCTAGCTCTCCAGGTGAAAAGAAAGGACCTCAGGGTGAAAACAAGGTCTTGGAAACTGTAAGAGGGTGCAGTCGTCCCTCCACAATTGCAGTTTTGACTTATCAATTTGATTTAAAATGTTCTCTCTAGGTCCTTCAATGTTAATCCTAGATGGTTTCTCTCTCAGATAAAAAAAAATAGCCATTTCTTTGTATTGTCGAAGACTTTCGTGGCCAGAATCACTGGGTTGTAAGTTTTTCAGGCTATATGGCCATGTTCTAGAAGCATTCTCTCCTGACGTTTCGCCTGCATCTGTGGCAAGCCTCCTCAGAGGTTGTGAGATCTGTTGGAAACTCAATTTTATATAAACCCATTTTTCCTAGTTTCCAACAGACTCATAACCTCTGAGGATGCTTGCCATAGATGCAGGCAAAATGTCAGGAGAGAATGCTTCTAGAACATGGCCATATAGCTCGAAAAACCTACAACAACCCAGCCATTTCTTTGTTTGCAGTCTTTCACTTTCACTGGTGGCAGGCCTGTAGCCGGGGAAGAGGGGGGCTTAAGGGGCATCACCCCCCCCCCCGAAATTCTCAGGGTGGTCCGCAAGAAGGCCTTACTGGTACATTATTTAAACTGTTATGTTTATTCATATCATGATCTGATCACCATGCTCAATATATCCCTTATCAGGCCCGTAGCCAGGATTTTGATTTGGGGGAGGGGGGCTGAATTTGAGGGAAAGAGGGTCTACCCTAGCAAACCTTTTGTATCGTTGCCCCAATACCCCCATGCATATGGGATATATTGAGTATGGTGATCAGATCATGATATGAATAAACATAACAGTTTAAATAATGTACCAGTAAGGCCTTTTCGCGAACCACCATGAGAATTTCAAGGGGGGGGGGCTGAAGCCCCCCAAGCCCCCCCCCCCCACCAGTTACATGCCTGGCCCTTATGCATGGGGTTATTGGGATAATGGTTCAAAAGGTTTGCTAGGGTAGATCCTCGCCCCCCCCCCCCCAAATCAAAATCCTGGCTACTGGCCTGACTGGTGGAGCCCCCAGTAGCACAGTGGGTTAAACCTCTGTGCTGGCAGGACTGAAGACCAACAGGTCGCAGGTTCAAATCCGGGGAGAGCGTGGATGAGCTCCCTCTATCAGCTCCAGCTCCTCATTCGTGGACATGAGAGAAGCCTCTCACAAGGATGGTAAAAACATCAAAACATCCAAGCGCCCCCTGGGCAACATTCTTACAGATTGCCAATTCTCTCACACCAGAAGCAACTTGCAGTTTCTCAAGTCGCTTCTGACATGACAAAAACTTTCACTGGTGTACTGTGCTTTAACCACAGTGAATGTGGAGGGCTTATTATGTTGATTAAGTGTTATTTATTTGAACGGCATACTCTCTGAAACTATGGATGAAGCTTCAAGTGGTGTTCCTCATGTCAGGGAGAGGTCATTATTAGATTTCATATTTTTTGCCTTCAACTCTCAAGGCCTGTAAACCCCTAGTCGAATAGGAATGTTGCTCTTTCACGCTGACTTCCAAAGAATGTCCAATCTGTTATCTATATAAATAAAAATGTAATGTTCATTTGTGGGATTAACATAACTCAAAAACCACTGGATGAATTGACACCAAATTTGGACACAAGACACCTATCAGGCCAACAAGTGATCATTACTCATAAAAACACTGAAATACACAGTGGAAGAGACTTAAAAGTCAAAATACAAGATACATTACAACACATGCACAAAACCACATATATACACATATACACAGACTGGGCCACAGCAACACGTGGCAGGAGGTGGCTAATAGAATCATAAAGTTGCAAGGTAACCCAAGGACCATTTTACATCCCATATATCAGTTATGATCCCATCTGCATAACAGAAACTGTGTACTCATTCTGAGGTGGAAGATGGCTCTGAGGACCCTTCCACGCAGCTGAATAAAATCCCACATTTTCTGCTTTGAACTGGAATATATGGCAGTGTGGACTCAGATAACCCAGATCAATGGCGATATTGAGCGATTTTCTGCCTTGAAATCTTGGGTTGTATGGCTGTGTGGAAAGGCCCTTTGTTAGACTAAACCATACTAGCAGAACTTACAGAAATTGTTTAGAAGGCAATTCCCAGAATCCTTTAGCTATCATGGCCACTTTTGCAAACTCTGGCCAATATCCAGCACTATTCTGGAGGAACACAAATCCTAATTAGCATACTTGTACTAGTCATTGTGGGTGGACAAGGACAGTTTAAAGGGGCTGAAGCTATGGAACATTTTGAAGCCAGAAGCCCCTTTGTATATACACGTAGGAGTTTTATTTTTGAGCTCCTAGAGCAGAGAGTGCTAGACATCTCACCTTGCCTTTGTTCCAAAACAGAGCCAATCTGTTGCTCACCTCTCCATTTGTTCCACACATGTAAAATGAGGTTAGAACAGTCAGTGAGAAATCTGCAACCCTTCTCTTTTGGAACTATTGGCAGCTTCACAGGAGAAGAAACTTGTGGATATTTTGGTGTGTGTACAGAGGCGGCCCTAGGTAATTTTCAACGGTAAGCAAACAGTATTTTAGCACCCCCCCCCCCCCAACCAATCCTTGATATATATTTTCTGTTCGTCGTGGGAGTTCTGTGTGCCATATTTGGTTCAATTCCATCATTGGTGGAGTTCAGAATGCTCTTTGACTGTAGGTGAACAATACATCCCAGTAACTACACTTGCCGCACTTGTTCCATTGCCTGGCCCGCTTTGGGTCCGGAGGCATGCCTGTAGACCCCAGCGTGTGCACCAAAAGTCACCTCTTCTCCTGACTATCTCCTCAGCCATTGGGACCAAGAGAGAGAGAGAGAGAGAGAGAGAGAGGTGGAGATGCCCACCTTTCCTGAAGGTAGGCGCAAAAACAAAGGAGGGAGCGGAGGTGGGAGATACCTCCAGCTGGAGGGGCTCTCTCTCTCTCTCTCTCTCTCTCTCTCTCTTGGTCCCAAAAGTCAGGAGAAGAGGCGACTTTTGGTGCGCACGCTGGGGTCTTCAGACACGCCTCCGGACCCGAAGTGGGCCAGGCACGGCGGCTCCACCCCTTGGCCCACCCGCGGATTGGGGAGAGGAGAGGAGGCGGGTGGAGCGCCAGGGGATCGGGAAAGGGAGCCGGTCATGGGGAAGGGATCAAACACTGAGAACGATTGAGCACCGGCTCTGCTCGCGCACCCGGTGGCCGGGTGGAGCAGGAACGAGAGGGGCTAGGCGAGGCTCAAGGGCCCGGCCCCTTTGGGAAGAGGATCGCCTGGCAGCGAGGCAAGAAAGCCAAGGCTCCCCCCGGACTGCCAGGACTATTGTGAACTGAGGGGGCGCTCCTCAAGTGGCGGTCGAGGGGCATTTACAGAGGCGCCTCTGCGCCCCTGGCAAAAAAAAGTGTTCTGCGACCGCTTACTTCGCGTAATGGACGAGCTGCCCCTGTGTGTGTATGTGTGGTGCATCCAGCCTCATTCCTCCCTGGCTCCTTCTCTAATTGTATAACTGTGGCAAACAAATTCCGGGGTCACCAATCAACCATGGGGTGCAGGCCCGTAGCCAGGATTTTGATTTGGGGGGTGCTGAGTTTGATTTGGGGGGGGGCTGAGTTTGATTCAAGGGGGGCTGAGGATCTAAACTAGCAAACCTTTGTATCATTATCCCAATAGCCCCATGCATATGGGATATATTGAGCATGGTGATTGTGCAGGTACAGCTGTACCAGGATCTCCAATTTTGTTTGCTTTGCATTGAATGTTTGTTATGGTCCTAAGTTTCAGGAACTCTGCAGATAGGTGGCTTCTTTTGGCTGCAATCATAGGGCAAGCCACCTGTCAATTATAGTTAGGTTCCCTGGTCCCGCCCCCTTTTTGGGTTTTAGAGGGAATAGGAGCCATTTTGAATTCAGTCCACACAGAGAAGCCTTTCACACAGGACATAAAACCAAGAGCTCCTGTAGAAAGCTTCGTCTTTCGTCTTCTATGGCTTGGCCGGGGAGATACAGCCTCACGGCTTGGCCGGGGAGATATATAGCCTACAGCTTGACCGGGGTTATACAGCCCTAAAGCTCCTTTGCTGAAGGACTTCAGTCAGCCATCACGGAAACCTGAATTCTTTTTCCCCTGGAAGTCTACAAAGCTCTGCTTGGTAAGGGTCACTTGCGGAAGCCAGAAGCAGTTGGTACCGGGTGCAGGGGCTCCACGCCAACAGAGGTAAAGACAGACTGCCCAGATTAGAAGTTAAGGATTTCCCCATTAGTTACAGTGCCTGTTCCCTGTGGACAAGCTTGAGAGAGAGCCAATAGACTGTTAAGAAAGCCTTAAAGTACCTGTTTGTTTTCATTAATAAAGAACTTTGTTGAACCTTTAAGCAATCTAAAGACTCTGTTTTAAGGAAATCCAAAGGCCTTTAATCTGAGGCAGCCCCGGCGTCCCGTTGGGCACACAGAATTTATGTCCTGTCTACAGTCTTATGTACAGGCCCAGCATGCGACAGCACAGTGATCATGATATGAATAAACATAACAGTTTAAATAATGTACCAGTAAGGCCTTCTCACGGACCACCCTGAGAATTTCGGGGGGGGGGGGGTGAAGCCCCTCAACCCCCCCCCCCCCCCCCACACACACACACAGCTACATGCCTGGTGGGATGCATCTGGCCATGTTTTATCTTGTACACCCAAGAAACAAGGAGCAATCTTTATCTCTAACATAAGACTACTACTCTTCCTTTGAGACTTCAAGGACACCCATAATCCACCTGGGTACACTCTAGCACCCAATCAGCGCACAAGAGGACAGAGCAGTACCTGGCTGATATTGTGCATACAAATGAGGGGTATTGCATAAGGAGCTATTGGATACCTCCTTCTGCAACATCCTTTAAAGTGCATACTTGTATATACTATCACAGTTGGATTTGCACAAAAGTGGCCCGCCTACATAATTTCTGGTTTATGTATAGAAGTGACAACAGGCCATGCAATACAAATTTAGTCTCAATTGTACACCGTGTTCCAGATGAAAAATATTATGGCTGAAGGACCCAATAGAAAACCATGTCCCAAAGCAAGACAGGTTACTGTACCAATATTTTCTTGAAATCTAGCAAGGAAGAAGTTTGAAGAAGCCACAGGGAGGAAGGAGCAAGCTTGTTTTCTGCTTCCCTGGAGACCAGGACGCGAAACAATGGCTTCAAACTACAAGAAAGGAGATTCCATCTGAACATTAGGAAGAACTTCCTGACTGTGAGAGCTGTTCAGCAGTGGAACTCTCTGCCCCGGAGTGTGGTGGAGGCTCCTTCTTTGGAAGCTTTTAAACAGAGGCTGGATGACCATCTGTCAGGGGTGATTTGAATGCAATATTCCTGCTTCTTGGCAGGGGGTTGGATTGGATGGCCCAGGAGGTCTCTTCCAACTCTATGATTCTATGATTCTATGAATGTTCTTACAGACAGTCCCAGAGTTACAACCATCATAATTAAGAACAGGGTTAAGAACAGGGATTGGCAGCCAGCTTCACTGGCTGCCAATCTGCTTCTGGGCACAATTCAAAGTGCTGGCTTTAGCCTATGAAGCCCAAAATGGTTTCGGTCCAACTTACCTATCCAAAAGTATCCATACGAACCATCTAGAATGCTAAGATCTTCTGGAGAAGCTCGGCTCTCGCTTTTGCCTTCCTCACAGATGCGTCTGGTGGGGACGAGAGACAGGGCCTTCTCAGCGGTGGCCCCTCGACTGTGGAATGCCCTGTTTAGAGAGATAAGATCAGCCCCCTCCCTCCTGTCCTTCTGAAAAATGGTGAAAACCTGACTTTTCGAACAGGCCTTCCCGAATATGGCATAGATATATGATATTATGGACAACTGATGATGCAACTGGATAATGATTTGAGACGGAGACACTTTGATAATGGTTTAAATGTTGTGTATGACTTTTATGTTTTTATAGTGCGGTTAGTATTTTATAATATTAATGATTGTCTTATTTTGTTGTATCTGCTCTGGCATTGAATTGCTGCCTATTGTTAACCGCTCCGAGTCGCCCTTGGGCTGAGTGGGGCGGTATATAAATGTAGCAAATAAATAAATAACAGGACGTGAGATAAATCTATCCCTTGGAAGCAAAATTCACTCCTGGAAGGTATTATCATGGGGAAAAGGTGTCTCCACTGAACCTTTATCACCAATCCTTGTTTCCGCAACAAGACACATTTTTCAAAATCCAGTAATCCCGGGGACAGAAAGTGAGGTGAAATCTATACAGCAGCACAGACAACAAAACAAACACATAGGTGTTTGCTATCCTTCCTTACCTACAAGCTATCCTTGCTCTTACCTACAAGAAGCACTGCCTGAATATCAAGCATAAAGTGGGTGCTAGAAACAATATCATACGAAAGCTGACTGGCACAACCTGGGGATCACAACCAGATACAGTGAAGACATCTGCCCTTGCGCTGTGCTACTCTGCTGCTGAGTATGCATGCCCAGTGTGAAACACATCTCACCACGCTAAAACAGTGGATGTGGCTCTTAATGAGACATGCCGCATTATCACGGGGTGTCTGCGCCCTACACCACTGGAGAAATTACACTGCTTAGCCGGTATTGCACCACCTGACATCCGCCGGGAAGTAGCAGCCAATAGTGAAAGGATCAAGGCAGAGACATCTCAAGCTCATCCCCTGTTTGGGTATCAGCCAGTACGTCAACGACTTAAATCTAGACATAGTTTTCTAAGATCTACAGAGACACTCGCTGGAACACCTCAGCAAGCGAGAGTCCAAAAGTGGCAGGCTCAAACCCAGAACCTCAATCAATGGCTGATACCAAATGAGAGACTCCCCCCTGGGCACACAGAAGACTGGGCGACTTGGAAGGCACTGAACAGACTGCGCTCTGGCACCACGAGATGCAGAGCCAACCTTCAGAAATGGGGCTACAAAGTGGAATCCTCAACATGCGAGTGTGGAGAGGAGCAAACCACTGACCACCTGCTGCAATGCAACCTGAGCCCTGCCACATGCACAATGGAGGACCTTCTTGCAGCAACACCAGAAGCACTCCAAGTGGCCAGATACTGGTCAAAGGACATTTAATCAACTACCAAACTCACAAATTTTGTATTCTGTCTGTTTGTTTGCTTTGTTCTGTTAGAAATGTAATATAATTGACTGGTTGCCCTTTCACGACAAATAAAGAAAGAAAGAAATCCTTCCTTATGCTATCCAAAGCTAAAAGATAGATATTTTTGGCAGGAGTTACACTGTACCTGTTCCAACTGACATACAAATTTAACTTAAGAACAAACCTACAGAACCTATCTTGTTCGTAACTTGGGGACTGCTTGCATAAGGAAGAAGACATACTGGCATATGTGGCAGCCACCCACAACTGAAGAATGGTAGGACAATGCTCTGTAGGGCCAACTTAGTAATTTTACATTGTGTCATAGCCAAAGGACTCCACTTCCCATATCTACTTGTCATCAGGTTTTTTCCCTCCTTAACCAGCATATTTATTGATTCCTCTTCTTCTGTCTTCTGGATTTCATTTTGGAAACCTGAAACAACCTGGCATGAAGATTGGCATTCCACCCTGAAGGTGGGGACAAGAAGAATACCCAGGATGTGGGCTTTGGGGTTTCTGCTGCCACCTGATCTTGCTCACACCAAGAGACCTTTCCCACACTTCTGGAAAAAAAAGGTGGAGGCTTCACCACCTTATGCTTCTCTCTTTCAGCTTTTACCAGAGTTGCTGTTGCTGTTCTTGCAGCCGTTTTGTTGTTCCCGCTCCACCCCTTATCTAAAGCCTCCAGATGGGGAGCCAAGCAAGGGAAAGCAGCAGCTCCCACAGAGCCAGATGCAGACTCAGGAGGCAGGTGGAAAGACGCTCTGGAAGGAAGACCGCCCACCATCTAGTAAGCCCACCAGCATGGAGCAAGGCTGGAGAAGCATCGCTGCCTTTTTGGTCCTGGCGCTTTGGGCCTCTGGCTCATCTCAGGGGGACACTGGAAATTGGGGGCCTTACTTCAGCAACAAAGGTACCTCCTATGTTTGAAAAGGGCTGGCAAATATAGTCATCATATGTGTGGAAGGGAAATGAACAAGTGGGGAAGCAGTGGTGTCAAGGAGAGAAGGGAATTGTTCCAAGAGGTGTGCTGAGGAACGGTTCCGAAAAGATGTGCATGTGTGTAGTAGAACCAGTAGCCCATGCTATGGTCTGGTGGTGTGACAATGATAAACAGAAGCCTGCAGTAATAGGTCTGCGTCTTAATAGTCCAAATTAGAATAGATTCATTGAATCAGTTGCTGAATGGTGAACAGGCATGTAGCCGGGGGGGGGGGGGGGGGCTCGGGGGGCTTCAGCCCCCCCCCCCCCCCGAAATTTTCATGGTAGTTCGCGAAAAGGCCTTATTGGTGCATTATTTAAACTGTTATGTTTATTCATATCATGATCTGATCACCATACTCAATATATCCCATATGCATGGGGGTATTGGGGTAATGATACAAAAGGTTTGCTAGGGTAGACCCTCTTTCACTCAGACTCAGCCCCCCCCCCCCCGAAACCCCCTGTGAAAAAAAATCCAGCCCCCCCCCCCCCCCCGAAACGAAATCCTGGCTACGGGCCTGATGGTGGATAAACAAAAATCCCGTTGCATCAGTGTGTCTTTTCTGGTCGGGGGTTAAATTGCAGACCAGTGTATCCAGAACTGAATGAATCTATCAATTCTAGTTGATATTTTTCCATATTGTTTCTTATTCATCGTCATTTTATCTGTTTCTCTTGCTAGCCTAGTCAGCATAAAAGTAGAATGAAAACTTTTGGCACTGAAATTAAAAACATTTCAGTTTAGCATTTTGTTTCTCCTCCCATCTGTCAATCAGTTTGGCCAATCAGTTGATCAGTCCATCTATTTTTATCCATCCATCCATCTACTCTCTACCTCTCTCCCTTTATTTCTGATGTGATTGGACGATGTTTTTAATGAGGAGACCCTAATGATACATGTTTTTATTGAATTTATTGATTCTGTTATGGTGTTATTATTAGATTTATTGTCGAAGGCTTTCATGGCTGGAATCACTGGGTTGTTGTAGGTTTTTTTGGGCTATATGGCCATGTTCTAGAGGCATTATCTCCTGACGTTTCACTTGCATCTATGGCACGGTACCTCTGAGGATGCTTGCCATAGAGGCAGGCGAAACGTCAGGAGAGAATGCCTCTAGAACATGGCCATAGAGCCCGAAAAATCTACAACAATCTATTATTTGATTGTTTATATTGAAATTGCATTTTATGGTCTTGGTACCAACTGTAAACCATCCTGAGTCGCCTGCGGGCTGAGAGGGACGGTATATAAATGCAGTAAATAAATAAATTTCTGAGGAACAGGAGAGGATGTTCTTGGAAAGTCCAGTGGACTCTGCTTATACATTGAAGAGATCATGATTTTTAAAACTTTGAAAAGTTACTTTCCGAAGACCTGAATCCAGGCATGTAGCCGGGGGGGGGGGGGGCTTTACACCCCCACCCCCCCGAAATTATTGTGGTGGTCTGTGAGAAGGCCTTTCTGGTACATTGTTTAAACTGTTATGTTTACTCATATCATGATCTGATCACCATGCTCAATATATCCCATATGCATGGGGGTATTGGGGTAATGATACAAAAGGTTTGCTAGGGTAGACCCTCTTTCACTCAGACTCAGCCCCCTCTCCCCCGAATCAAACTCAGCTCCTCCTGAATCAAAATCCTGGCTACGGGCCTGCCTGAATCCTTTGGTTATATGTACAGCCAATATGGTCTGGCTGATCAGAATGAGGAACGATAGGGGAGCCCTTACGACTGTCTTCTTCTGAAGAGTTACAGAGATGGCTGGTTCAAAATAGTTCTTTATCAAACTGAGGAACTGACTGGCAAGCCATGTTAATGGGTTTTGAGATTTTTGCCCAAAGCTTTGAGATCTCGGTTGCCAGCCTGTATGTGTTTTCTGGTGGTAACAGAAACCTTTAATGGAAGATCAATATCAGAGAAGGAGCAGAAACAGAATAAACAAAATTTGCTTCTCTCAAAGGGACCTTCCACAGTGTATCATTACTGATGAAGAACTTTTTATGCCAGACAGAGCGCATACTTTGCTATATGTTGTTTAAACATACTTACTCCAGACTTATCTAGCAAAATCTTTTTGTGTGTCAGAAGTGACTTGAGAAACTGTAAGTCACTTCTGGTGTGAAAGGATCGACCGTCTGCAAGGACGTTGCCCAGGGGACGTCTGGGTATTTTACCATCCTGTGGGAAGCTTCTCTCATGTCCCTACATGGGAAGCTGGAGTTGGCAGATGGAAGCTCACCCTGCTCTCCGGATTCAAACTGCTGACCTTTCGGTCAGCAGTCCAGCTGGCACAAGAGTTTAACCCAGTGGTTCCCAAACTTATTTGGCCTACCACTGCCCTTCCAGAAAAAATATTTCTCGGCGCCCCTGGAAATTTTTTTTTACATTTTAATAGCAATTAAACAGAAACATATATGTATTAATGTTTCTACCTTTTTCGTAAAATATAGTAAAGAAAGGTGTAAATTAGAAACACTGAAGTTTGAAATTATGAAACTATGTATTGAACTCAGAATAGAAAGGTGATACAAAAAAAGTTAAAGCATTTGAAATCATCTTAATGAGAAGGATGAACCTGGTATGCTGCTATCAATTTAGTAATCCTTGGCTCTATTTTCGTCAGCAGTTATTCATCGCCCCCAAATGCACCTGTGGCCATCACCGCCCCCCTGGATCGCTGCAGTGCCCACCAGGGGGTGGTAGCGCCCACTTTGGTAGCGCCTACTCTGGTTTACCCATTGTGCCACTGGGGACTCCACCTAGCAAAGTACGCTCAATACTTCAATACATGTGTGTGTGCATTTCTCATGAGGCAACTGAACACCACTGTTCGCTCCAAAAATCTGAATTTTGCAGCTTAAGCTGATTGTTGCTGTAGTTAACTGCCTTCAGGTTGACTTTAACTTATGGTGACCCCATGAATGCAAGATGTTCAAGGCACCCTGGCATCAACAGCCCTTCTCAGACTCCAGGTCTTAGCTTCCTTGATTAAACCTATAGAGGAAATTTATTTTTATACTAGCGGTCCCCTGCCATGCATTGCTGTGGCCCAGTCTGGTGATCTGGAAAATAAAGTAATGGTTTCTAATATATGTAATTCCTTTACGCTTGTGGGTAAACAGTATTTCTTTGTTTCTATGTCAGTGTTGATGTGGAGATTGTCTGGTTTGCCTACTCTGGAACATGCAACGTATTGGGTTGTTGTAGGTTTTTCCGGGCTATATGGCCATGTTCTGGAGGCAATTTTTCTCCTGACGTTTCGCCTGCATCTATGGCAAGCATCCTCAGAGGTAATGAGGTCATTCCCGTATTATTGCAACGTATTATTGTCCTTCTTTACGGGTCCCTTTCAAATATATCATACTATATCTGTGTGTGAATCATATCTATCTATCTATATCTATCTATCTATCTATCTATCTATCTATCTATCTATCTATCCATCTATCTATCTATCTATGGCTGGATGGCTCTTTGTCAGGAGGACTTTGATTACGTTTTCTTGCCCTGATGAAGGGAGTTGGATTGGATGGCCTTAAGTATTTTCTGTTGGTCAAGGGGGTTCTGTGTGGGATGTTTGCTCCGATTCTGTCGTTGGTGGAGTTCAGAATGCTCTTTGATTGTAGGTGAACTATAAATCCCAGTAACTACAACTCCCAAATGTCAAGGCCTATTTCCCCCAAACTCCACCTGTGTTCATATTTGGGCGTATTGAGTGCTTGTGCCAAGTTTGGTCCAGATCCATCATTGTTTGAGTCCACAGTGCTCTCTGGATGTAGGTGAACTACAACTCCCAAACTCAAGGTCAATGCCCACCAAACCCTTCTAGTGTTTTCTGTTGGTCATGGGAGTTCTGTGTGCTAAGTTTGGTTCAATTCCCTCGTTGATGAAGTTCAGAGTGCTTTTCGATTGTAGGTGAACTATAAATCCCAGCAACTACAACTCCCAAATGAAAAAAATCATAATTTTTGAGTGATGGTCACTCCTTGTGTTGTGAGACGTTTTGTTGCCAAATTTGGTGTGATTTCGTTCATTGGTTCTTTTGTTTTTAAGGTACTCATTATGCACAGAGCATTTATATATATATATATAGATCATTTTAACTTTAACTTCTGCTGTTCTTTTCCATATATTTATTAGTTGCTATTTTTGCTGTTCTTATTTAACTGAAAGTTAAATACATAGAATGTATTTATGGGTGCAAAAGCCAACTTTAAATTCTACAACTTCTAAGAACAACAACAACAAAGTGGAAAAGTTACTGCTTCGGAAAACAGCTCCTAGATTTCCCCATTAGAATTCCCAGAATTCTCCAACTAGTTCTGGCTCTTGAACTCTGTGGTTTCACACTGATGTGGCATTCGGGGCTGTGTGGTGGTGGTGTGTGTGTGGAGAGAGATGGATGTGTTGTTTTGTGGTGTGTGCAGGGGAAGGCATGTATTTTCGTTGTGCAATAGTACATGACAAATAAAGCTAGTCAATGTATTGTCGAAGGCTTTCATGGCTGGAATCACTGGGTTGTTGTAGGTTTTCCCTTGCTATAAGGCCATGTTCTAGAGGCATTTTCTCCTGACGTTTCGCCTGCATCTGTGGCAAGCATCCTCAGAGGTAGTAAGGTCTGTTGGAAGTAGGAAAGTAGGAAAGAGGGTTTATATATCTGTGGAATGACCAGGTTGGGACAAAGGACTTTTGTCTGCTGGAGCTAGGTGTGAATGTTTCAACTGACCACCTTGAAACATTCACACCTAGCTCCAGCAGACAAAAGTCCTTTGTCCCACCCTGGTCTTTCCACAGATATATCAAACCCATTTTCCTACTTCCAACAGACCTCACTACCTCTGAGGATGCTTGCCATAGATGTAGGTGAAACGTCAGGAGAAAATGCCTCTAGAACATGGCCATATAGCCCGGAAAACCTACAGCAACACAAAGCTAATCAATTCTGTGCTTGTTGAGAGACTTGGAGAACAATAGTCTTAAAAATCAACTCTTCAGAAAAGAAAATGTGAGTTACAGAGATCTTGCAACTGAAAAGAGCATGGCAAGTAAGATAAAGCTTCATGTATACACCCTGCCAATCCCTCCTCTGGTGGGATTTCAAATTCATAATGCACGTGTGTGCCTGGATAGTTATTTGTTTGAACAGTATTCACTTAAATATCAAGGTAAATGGGTTCAGATGGTTGTATCACAGATTATAAAACACATGGGATTGATCAGTCCTAAGACATCTTTGTGTACCATTGGTAGGTTAAGTAAGTCATATAGCTGAAAGTAACTTGTTCAGCGTCAATGGAGTAATACTTGCCAATTGGTTTTATTACTGCAGCCAAAGGGAGAGGCAAGTAAAATAAAATTCATTGAATGTTTGCCATATATGTTGGTAACCGCTATGAGTCGCTATGAGGAGGCATTCTATAAAGAAATTATTATTATTATTATTATTATTATTAAATTATTATTATTGATAAATTATTATTATTATTATTATTATTGTATTGTCGAAGGCTTTCATGGCCAGAATCACTGGGTTGTTGTAGGTTTTTCGGGCTGTATGGCCATGGTCTAGCGGCATTCTCTCCTGACGTTTCGCCTGCATCTATGGCAAGCATCCTCAGAGGCAGTGATGTCTGTTGGAACTAGGAAAAAGGGTTTATATATCTGTGGAATGACCAGGGTAGGACAAAGGACTCTTTTCTGCTGGAGCTAGGTGTGAATGTTTCTATTATTATTATTATTATTATTATTATTATTATTATTATTATTAACACAAGATGAGTCCACAGCAGACAAGATTACTCTGCTGGCTGTTGTATTGGATCACACACTGGACACTTCCCAAGTGTCTAGGACTGTGTGATGTATTGGCGAATAAGCCATGCAGATCCCAGTAAGATGGCCTTCTGCAGCTGGCAGATGGTAATTTTGTCAGCGCTGATTGTGTTTAAGTGCAGGCCAAGGTCTTTAGGCACTGGACCCAGTGTGCCAATCACCACTGGGACCACCTTTACTAGCTTGTGCCAGATGATGATGATGGTTTTTATTATTATTATTATTATTATTATTATTATTATTATTATTAGAAATACAACAAGATGTGTCCACAGCAGACAGGATCACTCTGCTAGCTGTTGTATTGGATCACTTTTTATTATTATTAGAGTATTATTATTTGCTTCTTATATGAAACCTTCCTCAAAAGACCACAGAGATAGCAATATTTCGTGCCATTTAAATGCAGGGACTTTCACACAGCCTGATACGAATTGTCAAAAGTGTGGACAGCCTAGGTACTTTCCTATGTCTGAACCAGGGGCTTGTCCATACTATAGTTATAGCACTCTGGTAGCACATATTCCATCTTATATATCATGATTTCATTCTAAGGAATCTACCTAGAAGCAGGAAAATACCTACCTAGAAGCAAGAAAATAGCATTCAAAGCACCCCCGACAGATGGCCATCCAGCCTCTGCTTAACAGCTTCCAAAGAAGGAGCCTCCACCACACTCCGGGGCAGAGAGTTCCACTGCTGAACGGCTCTCACAGTCAGGAAGTTCTTCCTCATGTTCAGGTGGAATCTCCTTTCTTGTAGTTTGAAGCCATTGCTCCATTGCGTCCTAGTCTCCAGGGAAGCAGAAAACAAGCTTGCTCCGTCCTCCCTATGACTTCCTCTCACATATTTATACATGGATCTCATCATGTTTCTACATGGCCCTCATTCTTTGGAAGCTTTTAAACAGAGTCTGGATGGCCATCTGTCAGGGGTGATTTGAATGCAATATTCCTGCCTCTTGGCAGGAGGTTGGACTGGATGGCCCATGAGGTCTCTTCCAACTCTATGATTCTATGGTTCTATGTCTCCACTCAGCTTTCTCTTCTTTAGGCTAAACATGCTCAGCTCTTTAAGCCATATAATCCGGGGCAGAGAGTTCTACAGCTGAACAGCTCTCATAGTCAGGAAGTTCTTCCTAATGTTCAGATGGAATCTTCTTTCTTGTAGTTTGAAGCCATTGTTCCACATCCTAGTCTCCAGGGCAGCAGAAAACAAGCTTGCTCTCTCCTCCCTGTGGCTTCCTCTCACATATTTATACATGGCCCTCATCATAGAACGAGGAGAACAAGCCACTCCTCATAGGGTTTATTCTCCAGACCCTTGATCATTTTAGTCGCCCTCCTCTGGACATCGCTATCATATCTCCTCTTATCCTTCTCTTCTTCAGGCTAAACATGCCCAGCTCCTTAAGCCGCTCCTCATAGGACTTGTTCTCCAGACCCTTGATCATTTTAGTCGCCCTCCTCTGGACATATTCCAGCTTGTCAAGATCTCTCTTCAATTGTGGTGCCCAGAATTGGACACAATATTCCAGGTGTGGTCTAACCAAGGCAGAATAGAGGGGTAGCATTACTTCCCTGGATCTAGACACTTGACTCTTATTGATGCAGGCCAAAATCCCATTTGGCTTTTTTTGCCGCCACATCACATTGTTGGCTCATGTTTAACTTGCTGTCCACAAGGACTCCAAGATCTTTTTCACACGTACTGCTCTCGATCCAGGCATTGTCCCCCATTCTGTATCTTCGCATATCATTTTTTTCTGCCTAAGTGGAGTATCTTGCATTTGTCCCTGTTGAACTTCATTTTGTTAGTTTTGGCCCATCTCTCTCATCTGTCAAGATCGTTTTGAATTCTGCTCCTGTCCTCTGGAGTATTGGCTCTCCCTCCCAATTCCATTCAGAACTTAGAAAAGTTCCTTTTTGGACAATCTCGCAGAATTCCTTGCAAATCTGAGGTTCTTAAGCTGCAAAATTCTGTAACATCTGACTTTCCCTCAATTTACACGCATTCAGGATTCAGTAGAAAGATAAGGAATCTCAAATAGGACATTGTTTGATAGAAACCCAAATAGGACATTGTTTCATAGAAACCTATGAGAGTAAGGCAAACTAGTATGCCAATAGATAGTTAAACCGATCTCTGAATAACCAAAGAACTAAGTATTGTAATTCTCTGATTAAGAATGATAGAATTAAATATGAAGAAACACATCAACAGAGGCAAAGTGGTGTGGAAATAAAATAAAACTTCTATGACCCTCCCCAGCCTTCACCCTTTCTTCTCTCTGCACGGTTACATTCCGATTATTTATTTGGCCACAAAGCAGGAAGGGGAAGATGATGATTTGTGGCTGGCATGTATTAGTAGCCATATAAAAAGGGGTGTCTGGTATACATGAGTGTGTATTGGGGGGGGGGGGGAGGAGAGGCTAAATAAACAGTTTCTCCCTCAACTACAATGGGCACCCTTCTTCCTGTACTCCTTTCCCCAGAGCAGATTCTGCTCAGTGGCGGGAACGGAAAACAGGGCTTGAGGGTGTGCGCACCAGCCCATCCTTATCTCGGGAAACACATGTCAAGCACAGGTTTGTACGGCATGTGTGTGTATGTATAATGCAGAGAAAATACGTCCTAAGAGACATAGTGTCAAATCATGTGACCCTATATATAAGCATGACCATTTGCAATATTTGCCAAATAACAACAAACAGGGGCCCCCTAGCAATATGTTGCAGTGTATTCCAGATACGCATGTATGACCTGAAGCCAGGGGTCTTGTCACACATCATGTTATGATTCCACTTTATCTGCTATGACAACCCAATGGATCCTGGGATTGGTAGTTTAGGAAAGGCATTTAAAATCTTCAGCCTCTGGATAAACTATAAATCCCGGAATTCCATAGGATGCAGCTGTGACATTTAAAGTAGAATCACAGTACAGTCAATGGGTAGTTTGGAGGGGGGGGGGACCCTGAATTGGGCCATGTTGTCCCAGGCCCTTTCTACACTACTATATAAAATCAAGATTATCTGCTTTGAACTGGATTATATGGAAGTGTAGACTCCAAAAATCTAGTTCAAATCAGATAATCTGGATTATCAATTTTTATAATCTGGATTATATGGCAATGTAGAAAGGGCACTGGTTTCCAAATACAAAAGCAAACAAATTGGTAGATAACCTTACATGAATAGTATCCTCCACCATCACTAAGGAACTTTCCACACAGTCATACAAACCAGAATATCAAGGCAGATAATCCACAATATCTGCTTTGAACTGGGTTATCTGTGTCCACACTGCCAAATAATCCAGTTCAATGTGGATTTTATACAATTGTGTGGAAAGGGCCCAAGATCAATGGAGTGCAGGTAGCAGATAAGAATCAGACCTATGGGGCAAAGGCAACTCTGTGCTGTAACAGGCATAGTAAGGAGAGTAAACAATAGAAATGATATTGTCGAAGGCTTTCATGGCCGGAATCACTGGGTTGTTGTAGGTTTTTTTGGGCTATATGGCCATGGTCTAGAGGCACTCTCTCCTGACGTTTCACCTGCATCTATGGCAAGCATCCTCAGAGGTAGTAGTGAGCTACCTCTGAGGATGCTTGCCATAGATGCAGGCGAAACGTCAGGAGAGAATGCCTCTAGACCATTGCCATATAGCCCCCCCCCCAAAAAAAACTACAACAATCCAATAAAAGTGATGTTCTTTCCCCTGCAAGACTCTGAATTTGGAACAGGTTGCTTCACTCTCTTTAAAGGTAGGGCTGGTCCAACCCCATCCTGTGGCCATGATGATTGGAAAAAAAAAATAGTGTCAGATATAGAAGTTCCTGAGATTTTTTGTTGGGTAGAAGATGCACAGAGTTGAGTTGCTGTGAATTTTCCGGGCAGTATGGCCATGTTCCAGAAGCATTCTCTCCTGACATTTCACCCACATCTCTGGCAGGCCTCCTCAGAGGTTGAGGGGTCTGTTGGAACTAGGCAAGTGAGGTTTATATATCTCTGGAATGTCAAGGTGGGAGAAAGAACTCTTGTCTGTTTGAGGCAAGTGTGAATGTCGTAATTGGCCACCTTGATTAGCATTGAATAGCCTTGCAGCTTCAAAGCCTGGCTGATTCCTGCCTGGGGTAATCCTTTGTTGGGAGATGTTACCTGGCCCTGGTTGTTTCCTGTCTGGAATTCCTCTGTTTTTTGAGTGCTCTTTATTTACTGTCCTGATTTTAAAATTTTTAAAATACTGGTAGCCAGATTTTGTTTATTGTTATGGTTTCCTTTTTTCTGTTGAAATTGCCGACATGCTTATGGATTTCAATGGCTTCTCTGTGTAGTCTGGCATACAGTAGTGGTTGCTGGAGTGGTCCAGCATTTCTGTGTTCTTAAATAATATGCTGTGTCCAGGTTGGTTCATCGGGTGCTCTGCTATGGCTGACTCCTCTGGTTGAAGTAGTCTGCAGTGCCTTTCATGTTCCTTAATTCGTGTTTGGGCAATGCTGCATTTGGTGGTCCCTATGTAGACTTGTCCACAGCAGCATGGTATATGGTAGACTCCTGCAGAAGCGAGAGGATCCCTCTTGTCCTTTGCTGATCGTAGCATTTGTTGGATTTTCTTGGTGGGTCTGTAGGTGGTTTGTATGTTGTGTTTCCTCATCAGCTTCCCTATGCGGTCAGTGGTTCCCTTGATGTATGGCAAGAACACTTTTCCTCTGGGTGGATCTTCATCTTGACTCTCGTGGCTTGTTCTTGGTCTTGCAGCTCTTCTGATGTCTGTGGTGGAATATCCATTGGCCTGTAAAGCCCAGTTTAGGTGGTACAGTTCACCTTGACGGAGATGGGATTCGCAGATTCTTTTTGCATGGTCTACCGGGGCTTTCATGGTGCTTCTTTTTTGACTTGGGTGATGGCTGGAGTTTTTATGTAGGTATCTATCCATGTGTGTAGGTTTTCTGTAAATTGTGTGGTCCAATTGTTGATTGGGTTTGGGGATGACTAGGACATGTAGAAATGGCAGTTTTCCTCCATTTTCTTTTTCCATGGTGAATTTGATGTGTGGGTGGATGCTGTTGAGGTAGTCCAGGAACTTGTTAAGTTCTTCTTCTCCAAATGGTGAAGGTGTCATCCATATATCTGAACCATATAGTGAGCTTTTTGTTGCTGTTTCCAGGGCTTGTTTTTCAAAGTGTTCAATGTAGAAGCTTGCTATGACAGGGCTGAGAGGTTCCCATGGCTACTCTACCTCTCTGTT
Organism: Anolis sagrei; assembly: GCF_037176765.1. Taxonomy (NCBI): domain Eukaryota; kingdom Metazoa; phylum Chordata; class Lepidosauria; order Squamata; family Anolidae; genus Anolis; species Anolis sagrei. The sequence goes on from NC_090022.1 coordinate 163,881,781, forward strand.
CATAGAATTCATTGTCCCACCAGAAGTATGTTTGGGTGAAATCTCTTTTCTTGTGATTGAAATCTGTTGGTTTGTGTTCTAGTTTCTGTTCTAGTCGTTTTCTCCATCTTCTCCATGGCATCTTCAGATAAATATGGCTATTATGTCACCTCATAGCTTCTCCAAACTAAACATACCTAACCCCATCTCCATTTATTTTGGTAACACTCACTCTGTGGTTCTGTTTTGTCCCTAGTTGCATTTCTACAGAAAGAGAACCTCTCATATCCCAAGTGTTTCACAGAGAAAATGGAAGAGCTGGCCTGCTTCTGGGAGACATCCAGTCCGACTGAAGAACAAAATAATCAGAGCACATACAGCTTTGGCTACAAGTATGGGTGAGTGACTTGCAGGTTATACAAAAAGAGTCAGTCTCGACCGGTTAACCATTTAGTTCTTGGATACTTTGACAATGATTGGCAGATTGTTGGCCCTATGATTGCAAGCTGAGGGAAGCTACCTTATTGCGAAATGAATGGCTTAAATAGATTCATGCAAACTAGCAGTGCAAGAAAAAGAGGTTAAAATCACCTGGCACTGCCGTGCCAGCACACTAGCCGAGACAGGAAGCATTTTAAAAAGTCTCAGGAGTAAACATTTTCATACGGCACAGCAGAAACCATGTAAATCATGTGTTCAGGAATCACTTAAAATAATATCTGCTTTCCTATTTCTGGGGTTTCTATTGGGAACAACAAAGAAAACTTTCAGATTAGTTTTGTTTCCAGTTTTCATAATTTTCTACCATTTCCTTCCACACAGAGAAGACCAATACCTAACACTATGCCATTTGACTGTGGAATACACACCTTGGAACACAACACGTTATACTTGTTTCTTTCCACGGGGAGATGTTTCGGCCTTCGCCCCCATGGAAGTCAAGGTCTTCGATGGGATGAACCATACGATATATAGCAGAAGAGACCTCTATGTGGAAAGGCTGAGTAAGTTCTAAGCATACAATCAATGTAATTAATGACTACATATTCCACTTTATCACACTAGAGAATGAATCCACTTTAAATCCGGTTTCTGTTTCCTACAGAATTCTGGGGGTTGTAGTTTAGTGAGGCTGTTAAAGGCTCCTCCCTAAACTACAAACCCCAGAATTCTGCAGGAGGCAGCAACCAGATTGAAATCTGCCAAATGCTGTGCATAGGAATGTTGTACGGTATAAAGTTGCCCTTCTTGGCTCTTCCAACTCACCCACCTGAGAGCAGCAGGTTAACTTAGGCCAGTGGTTCTCAACCTGAGGTCCCCAGATGTTTTTGGCCTACAACTGCGCCCGTACCTTGGGAAGTCTGACTTGGCCACGGTAGTTCACGCTCTGGTTACATCCCGTCTAGACTACTGCAACGCTCTCTACGTGGGGTTGCCTTTGAAGACGGCTCGGAAGCTCCAGCTAGTCCAACGCTCGGCAGCCATGATACTAACAGGAGCGGAGCGCAGGGAGCATACAACTCCTCTGCTGCACCAGCTCCACTGGCTGCCGATTTGCTACCGGGCTCAATTCAAAGTGCTGGCGTTGGCCTATAAAGCCCTAAACGGTTCTGGCCCAAGTTACCTATCCGAACGTATCTCTGCCTATCAGCCCGCCAGGACCCTAAGATCTTCTGGGGAGGCCCTGCTCTCTATCCCGCCTGCTTCACAGGTGCGGCTGGCGGGGACAAGAGACAGGGCCTTTTCTGTGGTGCCCCCCCGGCTGTGGAACGCCTTTCCTATGGAGGTAAGATCAGCCCCCTCGCTAATGGTGTTCCGAAGAAGATTAAAAACTTGGATGTTTGAACGGGCATTCGCTTAAACAGTGCAATGAATGTGATGATTACAGGAATGGAAATTTGGACGACGGATTGGATCACGACTCTAGTTATGAGATGCATTGTGTTGTCTATTGTTGTGTCAATATTGTATATTCTGCTTTTATGGTTTTAAATTGTATATCGTTGATTGATTCTTATCCTTGTTGTAAACCGTGTTGAGTCGCCTGTTGGGCTGAGAAACTGCGGTATACAAGTAAAGTAAATAAATAAATAAATAAACTCCCAGAAATCCCAGCCAGTTTACCAACTGTTGGGATTTCTGGGAGTTGAAGGCAAAAACATCTGGGGACCTCAGGTTGAGAAGCACTGACAGGCATTAATAGGGAGATATGGGACACACGGCTATGTCTTCCAGCTCCGCATTGCTCCTTGAATCAAAGGATCATAGAGTTGGAAAAACCCACAAGAGTCATCCAGTGCCATGCAGGAAAAGTACAATCAAATCCATCCAACCTCTGCTTAGAAACCTCCAGAGAAGAAGGCTCCACCATGCTCAGAGGAAGCATACTGCTGAACAGCTCTTACCATCAGAAGGTTCTTCCTAAAGTTTAGGTGGAAACCTTTTTCTTGCAATTTGAATCCATTACTCCATGTTGTAGTCTGCAGATCAGCAGTAAACAATTTGCCCTCTCCTCACTCTGCCTAAGGATCAACACAGCCCTGGCAAGAGAGATAGTGCAGGCCAGCTAAGATAGTTAATGTGGACTGCAGCCTCTTGCGTTGCCTCATCTCAAGGGTGGGCATTTCTTGCTCCTGGCATGATCGCCCACCACTGCATTATGTGTAAAGACAAAGACGTCTTTTGAGGTCTGACTCTTCTCCTCTTCCATCCCTTGGCCAGTTTTGTTAGATCCGCCCTCCAACCTGACGGTGCAGCTGTTGGAGTCGTCACAACTGTTGAATGTGAGCTGGTTGCCACCTCCTGTTACAAATATGGACAGCAATCTGCACTATGAGGTGTCCATCTCCCCTGAGGGTTACGAGACCCAGCGGGTAAGTCCCTGGTTGTTGTTGTTTGTTGTTGTTTTTTTGGTTGTGTCAGGAGCGACTTGAGAAACTGCAAGTCGCTTCTGGTGTGAGAGAATTGGCTGTCTGCAAGGACATTGCCCAGGTGACACATGGTATTTGATGTTTACCATCCTGTGGAAGGCTTCTCTCATGTTCCACTGTTGAGATGGGAGCTCACCCCACTCCCTGGATTTGAACTGTCAACCTATTGGTCAGCAGTCCTGGTGGCGCCACCAGGGACTTCTTTCACTTACCGAAACTGCAAGTCGCTTATGGTGTGAGAGAATTGGCCGTCTGCAAGGACGTTGCCCTGGGGACGCCCGGATGTTTTGATGTTTTATCATTCTTGTGGGAGACTTCTCTCATGTCCCCGCATGAGGAGCTGGAGCTGATAGAGGGAGCTCATCTGCACTTTCCTTGGATTCGAACCTGAAACCTGTTGGTCTTCAGTCCTGCCAGCACAGGGATTTAACCCACTGCACCACCGGGGGCTCCTAGTCCCTGGTTATTTCCTCCTGAACTCTGGATGCTGCCTTCCTCTTTCCCTCCCTGTTAGCCCTGTTTTTGTCCTGCAGGTGGAGACAACCATTGGACAGACCTATCACCTTGTCAACCTGAAAAGTGGCATTCGCTACACTCTGGCTGTGAGGGCCAAGGCTCGAGGATCCTACGATGGCTACTGGAGTGTCTGGTCACAGTCCGTGTCAGTAGAGATACCCAGCGGTAAGGATTTTTCAGGTCATTCTTCCATCCATTCATGCTAATTGCCTCATCTGTCCTGTACAATTCTTGGTAGCTTATCATGGCAGCATGGTAAGTTCATTATTAAAAATCAGGAAAATTCAGTTTTTGTCTTCTTTTTTTGCATACTCCTATGCCACCCTGAGTATCCCATGCCCCAAGAAGTACATCCTACAAATTTTGATTACACATCTTTTTTGTTCCTGGGTTATAAATGTCTTTTCCTAATGGTAGAGTTTGGTCCAGATCCATCATTGTTTGATTCCACAGTGATCTCTGGATGTAGGTGAACTACAACTCCAAAACTAAAGGACACTGCCCACCAAACACTTCCAGTATTTTCTATTTTCTATTGGTAATGGGAAAACTGTGTGCCAAGTTTGATTCAATTTCATCGTTGGTGGACTTCAGAATGCTCTTTGATTGTAGGTGAGCTATAAATCCCAGCAACTACAACTCCCAAATGACAAAATCAATTTTTGAGTGAAGACCATACATTGGGTTGTTAGCTGTCTTGTGTCCAAATTTGTTGTCAATTCGTCAATTGGGTTTTGTTAATCCCACAAACAAACATTATGTTTTTATTTATATAGATGGCTGGAGGGCTCTTTCTCCGGAGGGCTTTGATTGTGTTTTCTTGCCTTGATGAAGGGAGTTGGACTCAATGGCCTTAAGTATTTTCTGTTGATCATGGGGGTTCTGTGTCGGAAGTTCCCCCAACTCTGTTGTTGGTGGGGTTCAGAATGCTCTTTGATTCTAGGTAACTACAACTCCCAATTTTCAAGGTCTATTTCCCCAAAACTCCATCTGTGTTCATATTTTGACATATGGAATATTTGTGCCAAGTTTGGTCAGATCCATCATTGTTTGAGTCCACAGTGCTCTCTGGATGTAGATGAACTACAACTCCCTAACTCAAGATCAATGCCCACCAAACACTTCTAGTGTTTTCTGTTAGTCATGGGAGTCCTGTGTGCTACGTTTGGTTCAATTCCATTATTGGTGGAGTTTGAAATACTCATTGATTGTAGGTGAACTATAAATCCCAGCAACTACAACTCCCAAATGACAAAATCAATTTTTTTTGAGTGATGGTAACTTCTTGGGTTAGTAGGTGTCTTGTGTCCAAATTTGGTGTCAATTCATCCAGTGGTTTTTGAGTTTTTGTAATGTTCTCACAAATGAACATTACATTTTTATTTATATAGATGTTAATATGAAGAGATAATTCTATCCTCCTAAAGTCGGCTCCCTACACTGAAAGTGTGCTTGTATCTCTATATAATTTTCTGTTTACAGATGCTCAAATCAGATTTTTTTTCTCAAAAGCACTTTTTTTTCTCATGTCAGGGGTGACTTGAGAAACTGCAAGTAGTTTTTGGTGTGAGAGAATTGGCCGTCTGCAAGGACGCTGCCCAGGTGACACCTGGTATTTGATGTTTACCATCCTGTGGGAGGCTTCTCTCATATCCCCACATGGGAAGCTAGAGTTGAGATGGGAGCTCCCCCCACTCCCCGGATTTGAACCGTCAGCCTATTGGTCAGCAGTCCTGCTGGCACAAGGGTTTAACCCACTGCGCCACCACGGACTTCTTTCACTTACCATATAATATTTGTAATGCACATATATGCAGTTCACTAGTTACTACAAACTATCTTTTCTCTGAAAAGACTCTGTTTCCCCCCTACAGATCAAAATATTCAAGAAGCTTAAAGAGATTAAATTCAAGACTAAATCAGGGATTTTTCCAGTGACTTTGCTGACAACAGAATGTGTCGATGTTTATATTCCTAAGAAATTTACTGTTGGATCTGATGTTTCCAATAATAAAGCTTGTAAAATAGACACAACGATTGTTGAACGTTAATTCGAGTCCTCTTTTGCGAATTGTCGTTGTGTATCCATTTTGTTAGCCCTTTAAAGACTTGGCAACGTAATAAAGTTTACCACTTGTAAAAGCAGAACCATTTCCTTTCATCCTTTAGTAACTGCCTCTTGTGATTCTTGGCTGTTTCTTACTCAGAATATTTTTTATGTGAGATTCTTCTTGTTTATATTGGCCAAATCAGAAAAGGGGGAACTGAATTGCAACAAACTGCAATATGGCAAAACAACTACAAATCAAATACAGGTGTTTTGTTTTCAACTCAAAGGTTCATTTTCTGTTTGCTTTTATCACTTTGAACATGGAGTATACAGTGGGGTAGATTCGTAATTTTACTGGCAGAAAATTTAGGACTTTCTTCCTCTCTCCTTCTCCCTTTTCTCATCACTAATTTGGGAAACATGCTGAGAACTGGAATATAGCGGTGAAAAAAACAACATACTATCCCCTAGATCAGTGGTTCTCAACCTTCCTAATGCCGTGACGCCTTAATCCAGTTCCTCATGTTGTGGTGACCCCCAACCATACAATTATATTCATTGCTTCTTTGTAACCGTAATTTTGCTACTGTTATGAATCATAATATAAATATCTGATATGCAGGATGTATTTTCATTCACTGGACCAAACTTGGCACGAATACCCAATATGCCCGCATTTAAATATTGGTGGGGTTGAGGAGGATTTATTTTGTCACTTGAGAGTTGTAGTTGCTGGGATTTATAGTTCACCTACAATCAGAGCATTCTGAACTCCACCAACGATGGAATTGAACCAAATTCGGTACACAGAATTCCCATGACCAACAGAAAATAGTGGAAGGGTTTGGTGAGCACTGACCTTGAGTTTTGGAGTTGTAGTGCTTTGAGGCCGTTACTAGATGGTTGTGTGCCAGCAGGTTGAGGGTGAATCCAGCGAAGACGGAGATCCTTTGGCTGGGACGTCCAGGTGGGAGGGAGATCCAGCTGCCTACTCTGAATGGCGAGACACTACGTCCCTCACCTTCTGTAAAAAGTCTTGGTGCCTTATTGGACCCTCTGCTCACAATGGAGGCCCAGGTCTCTGCTGCGAGCAGATCTGCGTTTTTCCACCTACGTCAGGCTAGGCGACTGGCTCCCTTCCTATCTAGGAACGACCTGGCTACGGTGATCCAGGCGACGGTCATCTCGAGGCTTGACTACTGTAACGCCCTCTACATTGGCCTTCCTTTGTCAGTGATCCGGAAACTGAAGCTGGTGCAAAATGCGGCAGCTTGTCTTCTTGCCGGGGTGCCGGCGAGGTGTCGTATCACCCCAATTCTACAACAGCTACTCTGTCTACCGATTGAGTACCGGATTACTTTCAAGGTGCTGGTACTAACCTTTAAGGCCTTATATGGTCTGGGGCCTGGAATGCAAATTCAATGGCCTGGAATACAAAGATTCCCCCCAGGCGCTTCCAGGCCATTGAACGCAAATCAAGGTGATCAGCTGAAACATTCACAGCTAGCCCCAGCAGACAGGAGTCCTTTGTCTCACCCTGGTCATTCCACAGATATATAAACCCATTTTTCCTACTTCCAACAGACCTCACTACCTCTGAGGATGCTTGCCATAGATGCAGGCGAAAGGAGAAAAATTGCCTCCAGAACATGGCCATATAGCCCAGAAAAACCTACACCAACCACTATATAGAATTTCCTGTGCATCTAACCTTCTCTTCTGCTTTGCAGATCTGGATCCCTTCATCCTGACATTGTCGCTCATTCTGGTGTTGATCGTTCTGTTCTTGACTTTCATCGCTCTCCTGTCCAAACACAGGTATCATTTAGATTGGTAAAACTTGTGTCTTCTTGCCCATTAGCCTCCATCATTCTGCACATGCAGACCAAGATAGTTAGATCTTGAGGATCCATAACGGCATTTCAAGCTTCAATTTGACCTATGTGGAAATTCTACAGATTGTTTTAATTTTTCCAAGTCCCTAGAGTGATGTAGTGATTCTGGAGTGTGTCCTATGCTCACCCTCCAATATTAATCTTTTGCTTGCTCATATATTCTTACTAATGATTGTTCTGCCCCATTCACTTCCACCAGATTTTTGAAGCAGAAGATGTGGCCTGTAATCCCTTCCCCAGAGCATGAATTCAAGGACCTTTTCACTATTTACAAAGGCAACTTCCAGGTACTACACAAACAGCTTGATCTGTGTGTGTTTGTGTCTCAGGCTACCCATTTTACACTATAGCAGGGCTTGGAGTGACTAGTGGTTTGATATACGAGGGTTGAATGAAAAGTAATGCCTCCACCTTCGTAACTCCTCAACAGATGGCAGTACTGATATGCGGCAGGTACTGGCTTGTTCAGTAGACTCTCCTCTACAGTTCCACTTTGGCGGGAAGCCTTAGCATTGAACAGTTGTGTTGTTAAAGTGTGAAGTAAGGAACCCAGCGCAGTGGTCAGTCAATGCGACTTAAGCAACGTACAGTCGTTGAATTCTTGACAGCAGAAGGTGTCACCCCAAAGGAGATTCATCGGAGAATGCAAGCTATTTATGGTGATTGTGTTGATGTGAGTACTGTGCATCGTTGGGCGCGTTTCAGCATCCTAGGTACCCATCGTGCACAGATCTTCTGATAGCCAAGCAAAGCAATAATGTGACCCACACGTTCTTGTGAAATGCCGATTATGCTTGAAATTTCTGAGTGATATGACGATCATCTTAGAATCATAGAATCAAAGAGTTGGAAGAGACCTCATGGGCCATCCAGTCCAACCCCCTGCCAAGAAGCAGGAATATTGCATTCAAATCACCCCTGACAGATAGCCATCCAATCTCTGTTTAAAAGCTTCCAAAAAAGGAGCCTCCACCACACTCCAGGGCAGAGAGTTCCACTGCTGAATGGCTCTCACAGTCAAGAAGTTCTTCCTCATGTTCAGATGGAATCTCCTTTCTTGTAGTTTGAAGCCATTGTTCCACGTCCTAGTCTCCAAGGAAGCAGAAAACAAGCTTGCTCCCTCCTCCCTGTGGCTTCCTCTCACATATTTATACATGGCTATCATATCTCCTCTCAGCTTTCTCTTCTTCAGGCTAAACATGCCCAGCTCCTTAAGCCGCTCCTCATAGGACTTGTTCTCCAGACCCTTGATCATTTTAGTTGCCCTCCTCTGGACACATTCCAGCTTGTCAATATCTCTCTTGAATTGTGGTGCCCAGAATTGGACACAATATTCCAGATATGGTCTAACCAAAGCGGAATAGAAGGGTAGCATGACTTCCCTAGATCTAGACACTATGCTCCTATTGATGCAGGCCAAAATCCCATTGGCTTTTTTTGCCGCCACATCACATTGTTGGCTCATGTTTAACTTGTTGTCCACGAGGACTCCAATATCTTTTTCACATGTACTGCTCTCAAGCCAGGCGTCCCCCTTTCTGTATCTTTGCATTTCGTTTTTCCTGCCTAAGTGGAGTATCTTGCATCCTGAATCAATCTGTCAACCTTTTCTTGTGAAAGTCGGTGGTTGCTGTCACAGGACGTCCAACTTTTTGTTTGTCACACAAGTCAGATGTTCCCACCTCAACATCTTTAAACTTACTCACCTAACGACGCACAATGCTACCAGTATTCACTTTTCCACATAATTACCAGACATCTGGATACATTTGGGGAAAGTGGAAGGTAAAAGGAAGAGGGGCGGACCAAGGGCAAGATGGATGGATGGCATCCTTGAAGTGACTGGACTGACCTTGAAGGAGCTGGGGTGGTGACAGCCAACAGGGAGCTCTGGTGTGGGCTGGTCCATGAGGTCACGAAGAGTCGGAGACGACTGAAATAATAAACAACAACAAAAACTGGATACATTTCTGCCAATGATGAACAAGTTTTCTGAAGCTGTCATGGAACAAGTTGAGACTCTGTTTCCGCAACCAGCATCTCACAGCATTGACTGACCGTTTGCGCAGGGTTCCATACTTTGCACTTTAACAACACAACCGTTCAATGCTAAGGCTTTCTGCCAAAATGCAACTGTAGAGGAAAGTCTACTGAACAAGCCAGTACCTGCCACAAAGCAGTACTGCCATCTGTTGAGGAGTTACGAAGTTGGAGGCATTACTTTTCATTCAACCCTCGTAGCAGTAGGATCAAACACCTCCCAATTCTTCGTACACAAGTTGGGGAACTCATTAGCCAAACACCCTGTAGTGAGAGCTATCAATTATGTCAAAAGTAAAGGGGACATATGCTTTGTGGAAATTCTTTTGGAATGTATAGATAATAGGCTCCCTTTTCTTTGACCTTCCAAATATTCACAGAACCATAGTTGATAGAGACAACAGAACTGCTCAGTCCAACCTTCTACCATGCATATTGTTGCATTACTATTCCTAGCATTCCTTGCCAATAGCTCTGTTGACTAGGTCTGATTAGAATAGCAGTCCAGCAATTTATAAAAGACTACATTATTCCCATAGCAGGAATACAATCTAATCAAGTACTTTTACAATTGCAAACCGATTTCTATGAGTTTCCCATTGATGTTGCATATTCCATATGAGTGGCGGTTCCCAACTGTTGGTTCTCCAGGTGTTTTGGACTCCAGCTGCCAGAAACCCTAGCCAGTTTGACTAATGGTCAAGAATTCTGGTAGCCGAGAGCCATAGTATCTGGAAGGCCAAAGCTTAAGAACCACTGAGGTAAATGATAAGATGTTGTAGGTTTTTCGGGCTGTATGGCCATGGTCTAGAGGCATTCTCTCCTGACGTTTCGCCTGCATCTATGGCAAGCATCCTCAGAGGTAGTGAGGTCTGTTGAAACTAGGAAAAAGGGTGTATATATCTGTGAAATGACCAGGGTGAGACAAAGGACTCTTGTCTGCTAGAGCTAGGTGTGAATGTTTCAACTGACCACCTTGATTAGCATACAATGGGCTGACTGTGCAATGAACAAAATCTGGCTACCAGTATTAAAAAACTCTAAAATTGCAACAGCACAACAACAGAGAGGAAGCAGGCATGGACATCTAATTACCTGTCAACAAAAGTTTGCTCCAGGCACAGTCAGGCCATTGTATGCTAATCAAGGTGGTCAGTTGAAAATTCACACCTAGCTCCAGGAGACAAGAGTTCTTTGTCCCACCCTGGTCATTCCACAGATATATAAACCCTTTTTCCTAGTTCCAACAGACCTCACTGCCTCTGAGGATGCTTGCCATAGATGCAGGCAAAACGTCAGGAGAGAATGCCTCTAGACCATGACCATACAGCCCGAAAAAACCTACAACAACCCAGTGATTCTGGCCATGAAAGCCTTCGACAATAAATGATAAGATATTTAACCTTGGGAGTCTAATAGGACTACAGTCCTCTGCCACTGTTGTAATGTTTACATTTCCTTTGCCTGACTATGACGGAATGCTCTCCCAAAGGAATTACATTTTAGAGTTGTTATTATGAATTGAGGTGCTACCCTTTAGGTTATACATGTGTGTGACGTCTGAGGCAGAATGTGCATCATATGATGTCTTAGAGTAGTGGTTCTGTCTTTGACCATCCAGACCAGTGGTTCTCAATCTGTGGGTCCCCAGATGTTTTGGCCTTCAACTCCCAGAAATCCTAACAGCTGGTAAATTGGCTAGGATTTCTGGGAGTTGTAGGCCAAAACACTTGGGGACCCACAAGTTGAGAACCACTGCTCCAGATGCTTTGGACTTCAATTAATCATTTACTATTGGCTATGCTGAGGGGGACTTCTGGGAGTTGAAATCCAAAAATGTCAGGAGGACCAAAGACTGAAAAGTGTTATATAACAATGCTTAGGTTTCAGGGATCACTTGACACCCCAAATGAGCCAATTTGGTTCAACTCAAAAGGGACCTGATGAAGTCCCAATGCTTTTAATTACTGCCGCAAACAGACTGTGCCAAGCTCAAATATCTCAAATATAAAGTTGTTATGGGGTAAAGCAGCTCTCAAATGGGGACAGGAAGACTGTGGAAGTAAAGGAAGTGCAAACGGAGCTACTTGGGGGGGGGGGGGACGGGGACTGGGGAAAGGGGGGCTTTCTGTACCATCTCCTTGACACAGCAACACCTCTTTCTTTGCAGCTGTGGATGGGGCAGCAGAGTGCCTATCTTTGGTGGAGCCAAAATTCTCCATATTTGGAGGAGCAGCCATTCCTGGTGGAAGTCCTGTCTGACCGTGATGGCTGGAAGGGGGATGGCCCTCATCTCCCTCCTCCACTTCCCCCCAAAAAGCGCAACATGGTGGAGCTCCCCCAAATACCAGAAGTCTCCCAGGGTGATTATCTCGTCCTGGATGAAGACCTACTGCCCTGCTGCCTTGGTGGGGATGGCACCCTGCTCTTGCCAGACAGCGATGGTAGTGAGGGCCCAGATCCAGCTCTTGGCGAGAGAACAAGATCTCCAGAGCCCAGCCAAACATCCTCCAGCTTTGAGTACACCGTATTCGATCCCAGCTCAGAAAGCCTTTGCCCTCAGGGCCATCCCCAGACAGAGGTCCATCTCAAGAGCAGCTACCAGATGGTTTCCGACTCTGGGATTTCAGCTGACTACAGCCTTGCAGAGTCAAGTGCGGGCCAAATAAGCTTATACACCAACCTCTGTGATGGAGGCCCACAACTGTTCCAGCCTGCCTACATTGTGTGCTCCTAGCGGTGATGGTGGTGAGCACAGAACCAAGACACTCGGCCAAGGAGACAAGAGGCAGTGAGAGAACTAGTCCCCAAGACTGGCACCTTTCCCCCTCCGTTCTCCAGAAGTAACAGAAGCTAGTGGGAACAGATAGGGGCTGTCTCAGAAGCTCCAGATAGCTCCGGTGAAAAGAAGAGAGGTCTGCAAACTAGATGGAGAGGCAAGTGCGAATGAGCAGTAAATGCACAAAAGGGTGCATAATGGAGGGAACATACTTACGATGTTTGGTCCATGATGAAACTGTGGGCCATCTAACAGACTATACCAACATGAAAAGCACTGCAACATCTTTACCTTGTGCACAGTCAAACGTGTTCTGTAAAGCTGACTGTATCCCATAGAAGTCTATGGGTATAATCCAAGATAGGACTGAGCCAAGCTCAGAAAATTTCCTGATGACTGATGGATTCTGAGAGCTGTATGCGATCTTCTTCAGGTTTAAAGCCTAGAATCAAAGATGGAAGAGACCTCATGGGCCATCCAGTCCAACCCCCTGCCAAGAAGCAGGAAAATTGCATTCAAAGCACCCCTGACAAATGGCCATTCAGCCTCTGTTTAAAAGCTTCCAAAGAAGGAGCCTCCACCACACTCCGGGGCAGAGAGTTCCACTGCTGAACGGCTCTCACAGTCAGGAAGTTCTTCCTCATGTTCAGATGGAATCTCCTTTCTTGTAGTTTGAAGCCATTGTTCTGCATCCTAGTCTCCAGGGAAGCAGAAAACAAGCTTGCTCCCTCCTCCCCGTGACTTAGAGCCTGCTTGGAAACTTGAAACTTTCATACGAACCAGCTAGTTAACCAACCAACCATCTACAATTGGAGGAAACCCTCTTGATACTATACGAGTGAGCAGAAAGGTCTTGCCATTCCTTTATCTTCATTTTTGGACTGTAGGCTTAATTAAAATATCTTTTCATGCTGTATTCTAAAACCAAGCCACAAATGTTGTGTAAGTGTTTGGGCTTGAGACAGAAGATCTGAGGAAACATCTCCCAGTCTTGGAAAGAGAGAGTGGAGTTCAGGGAGTTGAGAAGACTATGGAAGAGATCATAGAATCCCAGAACTTCTGTTTCGTTACCATTGGAAATGTGGTTTAAGCAAGTATACAACTCCTGTGTTGTTACAGCTCCACTGGCTGCCAACACATTTTCCTACTGCTTTTAACTATCTTTCAGACCAACACAAAGCAAATGGAATGAAATTGCCTTTGTTTCAGGAATAGGATTTTTCACAAGTAGGTGTAAATACAATTGTTGTTTTTAAAATTATGAGTCAGAATTCAGACAGAAATTGTATATATTTTTATAAACATTTTATTAAGTTTTTAATAAATGAATGCAAATTTTGTTTACAAATGTTTTATTCTAAGATAAATAGATTGCATGAGATTTCTGGATATTGCCTCTTAGACCATGGTTAGAAACAAACTATATTTCAGACAAACCTTGGAAATGACAACCAGCTAGAAAATGTTTAAAAACCTCTGATATCCTCTAAGGCCCCTTCCACACAATTGATTAAAATCCCACATTATCTGCTTTGAACTGGGTTATATCGCTGTGTGGAAGGGTCCTATGCAGGCCCGTAGCCAAGATTTTGTTTCAGGGGGAGCTGAGTTTGATTCGGGGGGGGGGGGGGGTGTGAGTCTGAGTGAAAGAGGGTCTACCCTAGCAAACCTTTTGTATCGTTACCCCAATACCCCCATGCATATGGGATATATTGAGCATGGTGATCAGATCATGATATGAATAACATAACAGTTTAAATAATGTACCAGTAAGGCCTTCTCGCGGACCACCATGAGAATTTCGGGGGGGGGGGGCCTGAACAAGCGCCCCCCCTCGCCCCGGCTACATGTCTGGCCCTATGTTAAACTGTTCCTCACCACCTACAGAGATGTAGATCTGTTCTCAGGTTTTCCCATGACCAGGGAAACCAGAACTTGACCCTTTTGAAGCCAGACTTGGCCAGCCTTCTCCATGATGATGGTCAACATTCCAAAATAAAAGGCTGAAACTAGAAAAGACCAACAACCTCTGAGAACAAAAGCGGTAAAACTTTAATACCTGGGAACCATGAAGGTTCCTCATACTTAGTAGCTCTATACCCATAGGAAGCCTGATTGACAAAAGATTTTTCAAAAAGTCTTACATAACCATCATCATAAATACTAAATTAATTAATTTATTTATTTCCAGTATTTCTACCTCATCCTTCTCAACCCCCAGAGGGGGACTCAGGATGGCTTACATTTGGCAACAATTCGATGCCACTACATATAACAAAGCAATATAACAACAATTAAAACAATAAACAGAGCATTAATTAAAACAATAAAAACAGTATTAACAGCTGTATCACCATTCCAGTCAAATTCCACATCCAAAGTGCTATTTATGTCTGCTGTCCAAAAGCCTGGTCCCAGAACCACAATTTCAATTTCTTCCTAAAAGACAGGAGGAATGAAGCTGATCTTAACTCGTTGGGAAGCGAGTTCCGCAGTTGGGGGGCTACAGCCAAGAAGGCCCTGTCTCTCATCCCCGCATTTGCGACGCTGGTGGGAGCGAGAGCAGGGCTGCCCCGGATGATCTTAAACTACGAGGCGGGACGTAGAGGGAGATGCGTTCGGAAAAGTAAATGAACCCCTTGTTAGCTGGATGTAGCTTGGTAAATAGCCATTGTTTTTTTGTTTGTTTATTGGGTCAGTCGTTTCCGGCTCTTCGTGACTTCATGGACCAGTCCAGGCCAGAGCTCCCTGTCAGTCATCACCACCCCCAGCTCCTTCAAGGTCAATCCAGTCACTTCAAGGATAGCCACTGTAACTAGATAATATCTGAATGTTTTTCAGTTTAATAAACCTTTTCCATATTATCTAATACATTATCTGAACAGCAATCTCAGGTCTTGAGACAAGCTAGCAGGAAAGATTCACACTTATCATGATTTCATTCTTGGGATCTAGGAAAGCAATGCACATGCACCAATAACACTATATAAAACTATTTTTGTTCCTGGGTTATAGATGTCATTTCCTAATTGGTTCTATAAAAACAACATGGAAATGGTTTATTAAATTGAAAAACTTTTGTTTTTTGTGGGACATTCTGCAGCACATTTTGCTGTAGTTTTTCAATGAATATCTCATATAGTCTCAACCAATTCAACATAGTTTGTTGAGATATTCACTGAAAAACTATAGCAAGCTGTGCTGCAGGATGTAATGTGTGTGCGTGCACACACACACACACACATATATATTGCAATTTAATAAACTTTTTCCATGTTTTTATGACAGAACCAAGTAGGAAATGACATCTATAACCCAGGAACAAAAAATGTGTTACATAGTGTAATTGGACATGATCCAACATCCGATGAAACTTCTGGTAGACCCCAGTGGAGGATGTAATCATTTTCATTTCCACTCTCACCAGGCACAGGATAGCCAGAGTGGACTCAGTGACTCCACAGTATTCGTCAGTGTGTGATGCAGCTGTATCACAGCAGTGTGCTAGTCCGGACCATACAGGATTGTAGCCACTGTATGTGTGAAGACTAACATTGAATCTAAACCCTTCCGGACTTCAATATTCATCATCCCCATAGGTTATCACTCATGGCCAAGTATGATTGCCTTCCAAGTGTAGGGTCTTGGCGGTGGGTCCATAGATGACTGTAGAGACCTATTCTTGATCCACATGTTCTTTTGCAGTGATGACATTGGTTTCCAGATGGAAAACAGTCCCAACAAGGTTTGACATGCATTCCTCTTGGCACATTTGTTTCTCTCACCTGCAATTCGTGCCTCTTTGAATTCCACAGCACTGTTGGTAACAGCTGACCTCCAGTTAGAACATTAGGAAAATAGCAAATAAGGACCCACAACAAAAAATTCTAAACACCAATAGAAATGTTTGACTTTTGGAAGACAGTTTGGAATTGGAAGTGTTTAGTGTGGTTCTGATGTATATGTTCTTTCCCACCTTCTTTAAATCTTACCTGTGCTATAAAAGCAACGAAAGTCTAATGTCTGCTCTGATGTAGGATTTCTGACCA
This sequence comes from Anolis sagrei, assembly GCF_037176765.1. Taxonomy (NCBI): domain Eukaryota; kingdom Metazoa; phylum Chordata; class Lepidosauria; order Squamata; family Anolidae; genus Anolis; species Anolis sagrei. The sequence continues at coordinate 163,898,019 of NC_090022.1, forward strand.
AAGTATTTATTTATTATTTAAAACATTTATATTCCGCCCTTCTCACCCTGAAGGGGACTCAGGGCGGAGCACAGCATATATACGGCAAACATTCAATGCCGGGACACAAAATCACATACAATACATAAACATTAAAAAACATTTATCAAAATATTAAAATACACCATTTAAAACTATCCTAGTCATCTGTGTCAAATCTAATTGGCCTGGTCATCTTTCCTATTGCTGCTTTATTGCCATGTCCTGAATGCTTGGGCCCACAGCCAATTTTTTACCATCCTTCTAAAGGATAGGAGAGAGGGGGCCAACCTGATCTCACCAGGAAGGGAGTTCCATAGCCGGGGAGCAATCACCGAGAAGGCCCTGTCTCTCGTCCCACCAATCGTGCCTGTGACAATGGCGGGACGGAAAGCAGGGCCTCCCCGGAGGATCTTAATCTCTGCGATGGTTCATAGGGGGATATCAATTCGGAAAGGTAATTTGGGCCGGGGCCGTTTAGGGCTTTATAGGCCAAAGCCAGCACTTTGAATTGTGCCTGGTAGCAAACTGGCAGCCAGTGGAGCTGGCGTAACAGGGGAGTTGTATGCTCCTTGTATGCCACCCCAGTTATTAACCTGGCTGCCTCTCGTTGGACTATTTGAAGCTTCCGAACAGTCTTCAAAGGCAACCCCATGTAGAGTGTGTTGCAGTAATCTATCCTAGATGTAAAGAGAGCATGGACCACCGTGGCACTGGAGTTGGGCAGCCAGGCAAAAAGAAGAGTCATTCTCCCCTTTATAGTACTGTAAAATGCTTCAGATTTAAGAGGGTGACAGCTGTCCAACTTTAGCAAGACAGCATCTGGGGACCTCTCCATCCCCTTGGACACAGAGGTGCCCCTGATGCTATCATACTACATTTTGCAGCAACAAAAGAAAGCCCAATGCAATGACATTAGTGAAGCTACATGCTCCACCATATTATTATTGGATTTTGGCCTGAGACAGCAAAGGCATTTAGGCAGGGGTGCCCAAATAAAGAAGCCAAGTTCCAGCCAGAACTCAAAAACGTTATGCCCACGTTCACAGCCCAGCAGCGCAGAAGACCCAACCCAAGCTTTTGCCCTGGTGATAAGCCCTTATCGGCAAGACAGCCACCACCTTCTGCAGCTGTTAATCGCACACACAAATTGCAGAAAACGGCAGACCAGCCAGGCGCCTTCTGAGGTTGGATGACATCCAGGACAGAAAGTTCAGAACATAATGTTTGGAAGCTGTCCATTCCAGGCAGAGGGGGAAACGCCTTCTCCCTGCGTTGGCCAACACTTGGGGCTCCATCAGACCTTGGTGGGTTCTGCTTGTTCCTGCGGACACCTGCAAATGCTTCTGTTACTGCGCTCAAGCTCTGCATTATGAGGACTTGGTGGGTAACTGTGGCCCTCCAGGTCTTTTTCCCCACTCCCAACTCAAACTGCCTATACTCTAATTCAGCATTTCTCAACCTGGGGGTCGGGACCCCTGGAGGGGTCATGAAGGGGTGTTCGAGGGGTCACCAAAGACCAACAGAAAACACAGTATTTTCTGTTGGTCATGGAGGGAAGTCTGGCCCAATTCTATCATTGGTGGAGTTCAGAATGCTCTTTGATTGTAGGTGAACTATAAATCCCAGTAACTACAACTCCCAAATGTCAAATTCTATTTTCCCCAAACTCCACCAGTGTTCACTTTGAGCATATTGAGTATTCGGGCCAAGTTTGGTCCAGATCCACCATTGTTTTGAGTCCACAGTGCTCTCTGGATGTAGGTGAACTACAACTCCAAAACTCAAGGTCAATGTCCACCAAACCCTTCCAGTATTCTCTATTGGTCATGGGAGTTCTGTGTGCCAATACTGGGTCAATTCCATCATTGGTGGAGTTCAGAATGCTCTTTGATTGTAGGTGAACTATAAATCCCAGCAACTACAACTCCCAAATGACAAAACTCCACCAGTATTCACATTTGGGCGTATCAGGTGTTTGTGCCAAATTTGGTAAACTGAATGAAAATTTATCCTGCATATCAGATATTTACATTATGATTCATAACAGTAGCAAAATTACAGTTATGAAGTAGTAACAAAAATAATGTTTATGGTTGGGGGTCACCACAACATGAGGAACTGTATTAAGGGGTCACAGCATTAGAAAGGTTGAGAACCACTGCTCTAATCTCTCACTGCTGGCGAGGAAGGCTAGGGCTGATAGGAGCTATAGGCTAAAAGATCACTCCCCAAAGAGAACTGCCTTAAGATAAAAGCTCAAAATCCCGCCAGAAATGGGTTTAGGTGCTGAAAGCGGTCGCTTGATTCCTAAGTTATCTTGCACAAGAAGAATGCTGTTTAATTGCAAATAGGATAGTCCATTATTCCCGTCCCTGTTTGGTGTGGTCCCTCTTCAATGCTGTCAGCACACTATATTTCCAAGGCTACAAAGATTCTTGAAGGAGTTTCTAAATCAGCGTTTCTCAACCTGGGGGTCGGGACCCCTGGGGGGGTCGCAAGGGGGTGTCACCAAAGACCATCAGAAAACACAATATTTTCTGTTGGTCATGGGGTTGTGTGTGGGAAGTTTGGCCCAGTAGTATCATTGGTGGGGTTCAGAATGCTCTTTAATTGTAGGTGAACTATAAATCCCAGCAACTACAACTACCGTCAAGGTCTATTTTCCCCAAAAACTCCACCATTGTTCACATTTGGGCATATTGTGAATTCGTGCCAAGTTTAGGTCTGATCCATCATTGTTTGAGTCCACAAAGCTCTCTGGATGTAGGTGAACTACAACTCCAAAACTCAAGGTCAGTGCCCACCAAACCCTTCCATTATTTTCTGTTGGTCATGGCTGTTCTGTGTGCCAGGTTTGTTTCAATTCCATCATTGGTAGAGTTCAGAATGCTCTTTGATTGTAAGTCCCAGAAACTACAACTCCCAAATGACAAAATCAACCCTCTCCCCAACCCCACCAGTATTCAAATTTGGGTATTTGTGCCAAATTTGATCCAGTCAATGAAAATACATCCAGCATATCAGATATTTACATTACGATTCATAACAGTTATGAAGTAACAACAAAAATAATGTCATGCTTGGTGTCACCACAACATGAGGAACTGTATTAAGGGGTTGCGGCATGAACAAGGTTGAGAACCAGTTCTAAATGGATATAGAACTGTAGATGAAAGAGAGAAGCTGGATCCTGAAAAAAACGATTTCACATGCAAGTGGATCCAAGCTAGTGTGGAACATAGGATGATAAAAGTATGGAACACTAAAGATGCTTCAGCAGAAATCTGCAGTGCTTGGCCAGTCCTTTCAACTCATCATGTATTACAGACCAGGACAATGAGACTGGGGGATCTATACATCAGAGCTTTTAGGGGGGCCACAGCTCTCAGAATAAGGGATATTTGCTTAGGAATTTTCGGAGTCTACAACGGTTAACAAGCAGAGATTGACATCAGGCATTCACAAACTTGTTTTCACTAATTCCCGTGGAGCCCCCAGTGGCGCAACACATTTAAACCCTTATGCCAACAGGACTGCTGACTGAAAGGTTGGCAGTTCGAATCTTGGAAGTGAGGTGAGCTCCTGTCTGTCAGCTCCAGCTTCCCATGTGGAGACATCAGAGAAGCCTCCCACAGGATGGTAAAACATCCTGGCATTCCCTGGGCAATGTCCTTTGCAGACATCCCATTCTCTCACACCAGAAGCAACTTGCAGTTTCTCAAGTCGCTCCTGACACACACAAAAAAGTTTAATTCCCAGTGCTGACAGAAAGATGATCTACTCACACAAAAACAGGATAGAAGGAGAAAACCAACTCCAAATGCTGGGCCTCAGGATAGTTTGGGAGAACACATCTATCTACCTATAAAATAATGTCTCCCAGGTTAGGGGAAACAAAAGGAAAATTCGTAACTTGAATGATTTGCCCAGTCTGGGTTGTTGTAGGTTTTTTTTGGGCTATATGGCCATGTTCTAGAGGCATTCTCTCCTGACGTTTCGCCTGCATCTATGGCAAGCATCCTCAGAGGTAGTGAGGTCTGTTGCAACTAGGAAAAAGGGTTTATATATCTGTGGCATGACCAGGGTGGGACAAAGAACTCTTGTCTGTTGGAGCGAGGTGTGAATATTTCAACTGACCACCTTGATTAGCATTTGACGGCCTGGCAGTGCCTGGGGCAATCTTTTGTTGAGAGGTGATTAGATGTCCTTGTTTGTTTCCTCTCTGTTGTTGTGCTGTTGTAATTTTAGAGTTTTTTTAATACTAGTAGCCAGATTTTGTTCATTTTCATGGTTTCTTCCTTTCTGTTGAAATTGTCCACATGCTTGTGGATTTCAATGGCTTCTTTGTGTAGTCTGACATGGTGGTTGTGAGAGTGTTCCAGCATTTCTGTGTTTTCAAATAATATGCTGTGTCCAGGCTGGTTCATCAGGTGCTCTGCTATGGCTGACTTCTCTGGTTGAAGTAGTCTGCAGTGCCTTTCCTGTTCCTTGCTTTGTGTTTGGGCATTGCTGCGTTTGGTGGTCCTTATGTAGACTTGTCCACAGCTGAACGGTATACGGTAGACTCCTTCAGAAGTGAGAGGATCTCTCTTGTCCTTTGCTGAACGTAGCATTTGTTGGATTTTCTTGGTGGGTCTGTACATAGTTTGATAGTTCTTTGTCCCACCCTAGTCATTCCACAGATGTATAAACCCATTTTCCTAGTTGCAACAGACCTCACTACCTCTGAGGATGCTTGCCATAGATGCAGGCGAAACATCAGGAAAGAATGCCTCTAGAATATGGCCATACTGCCCAAAAAAACCTACAACAAGCCAATGATTCCGGCCATGAAAGCCTTCGACAATACTTGCCCAGTCTGTTTTTATGGTCACAATTAGCATTTGAATCAAGAGATTTTGAAGCCAAAGTTTACCAGTCCCTGATCCAGACTTCACAGTAAGCACGACAGAAAGCCAAAATAACCAGAACCATAATACACTTAACATAATATTAGTGAATGTATAAAGTCCTTAGTTCTGTTGTTCTGGTTTTATTTTATATTATTTTGCTGTAATGTATTTCTAGGCTCGGTCTCATGTAAGCTGCCCTAAGTCCCCTTTGGGGAGATGGTGGCAGGGTATAAACATTATTATTATTATTATTATTATTATTATTATTATTATTATTATTTGTGCAGGCGTTTGAGTAATTTTAGTGCAATCTGGTAATGGAACATAGGAATGGAACAATGGACGACGAACCTGGACTACGCTTGGATGATAAGATTGGGTACGGTTGTTTTTTGTAATAATTGTGCATTGTAATTGCTTATTGTTAATTTATGGATAATGTGTTAAGTCAATTGTTATATGTTATATGGAACCACTGCTGTTTCTACTGTTTTTACTGTTTGTGAACCGCTGTGAGTCGCCTTCGGGCTTGAGATACAGCGGTATATAAGCAAAGTAAATAAATAATAAATAAATTTATTATTATTATTATTATTATTATTATTATTATTATTATTATTATTGGTTTGCTGGGCACACAGATGAATTTCAAAAGTCGTGAATCTTTACAAATAATGCTGTCTCAATAAACATCTTTAAAAACATACTCTTAATTAGGTCTGTCTCAGTCAACTACAAAGGCTGTCCTTTCTGTGAACAGCTGCATTCATGGGAAGATTTTTAAGAACAACATCTACAATGATGTGGCCACTGATCATACCTTCCCCCTAGCAGCTGGCCTGGCATTTTAATGATGATATTTTAATTATCTTATAACTTAATCAAGTTTGAATGTATGTTAGCTCACTATTATGGGAGTCTTAGGATAGTGATTATTGTCTATTTGTGTACGTTTCTGTTTTTAATGTTGATATGGTCAGTGGACTAATCAATAAACTTTGCTATTTAAAAAAAACCAGATCAGGTCAACAAACGATGTACATGACAATTAAAATATCTTGCTTTTACTTCTCACCCAACAGGAGGGCAGTTACACAAGTAGGTAACCCTGGAGAAATCAGAACACAAAGCTCTCACCATGTAGCAAAATAAATTCATACCGTAAAATGGGCCATATACCTCAATAGGTGTAGCAAATGCCCTGCATTCAATTCTTGTGGTACAACCCCTGACTGTTTCAATAGATGTGGAAGAATATCCCAATGGACTGTAAAAAGGTAAAGGTTGTCCCCTGACATTAAGTCCAGTCATGTCTGACTCTGGGGTGTGGTGCTCATCTCCATTTCTAAGCCAAAGAGCCAGCGCTGTCCATAGACACCTCCAAGGTCATGTGACCAGCATGACCACATGGAGCGCTGTTACCTTCCCGCCGGAGCAGTACCTATTGATCTACTCACACTTGCATGTTTTCGAACTGCTAGGTTGGCAGAAGCTAGGGCTGACATCGGAAGCTCACGCCGCTCCCTGGAATTGAACCTGCGACCTTTTGGTCAACAAGCTCAGCAGCTCAGTGCTTTAACCCACTGCACCACCGGGGGCTGTACACGTTAAATCAGCAAATATTCAGGTGGGTTATGTTTTGAGTATTTTATTGAAAGATTTTCGGCTGCACAAGTATATAACAATTCCCATTTCTTCTTTCACTTGGACCTCACCAGTTTACATCCTATTCCTACAGACATACAAAACATACTTATAATACATGGACTTGAATAATTACCAAAGGGGAAAAAACAAGAAAGAGATATACCAAGATGTCTTGAGGGCCACAGGTTAAAGAGGCCTATCTACAAGAACCTATTACTCACTTGGAATGAGAGATACACCACCACCACACGGTGTTTCTTGTGTTTGGGCCTGGCTTTTCGCTTTATTAGAAAAAAAACCAAGCTTCTTTCTGGACAAACAACAAATTTTACAACCTCTAGAATGGCTATCAATAAAAAATACTGAGAGTTGTAGTCAAACATGAGGGAAGAGTCCTACTGATGAGGGTTGTCCTTCACGGAAGGGCAACCCATGTGTTCAGGTTGATGTCTGAAGGATAATATTCAAGCCTCTCTCTGTCTTATTCCATCTACTATACATTTTTTCATCTTTTCATATGCTCTAAGAAAATATTGATATTCCATGGGAAGCAGCACAAGCATGTTTGGCAATGAAGCAAGGTTTAACAACTTTGCGCAGGGTGCACTGGAATCATCTGAAAACACAGATAGTTGGCTGAGCTCAGACAATAACCTGTAAGATATAACACATATTATATGTAACTTATAAAAAGCATTTATCTCAAGCTCCTTTAACTGTAATGACACTTTCCTAAGGAATCCTAGGATTTGTAGTTCACTGAGGCCCAAACACCAGGAGGGCTGCAGGTTGAAGAGGCCTGCTGTAGGTCAAGGGACTCCTATAGGCCAGTGGTTCTCAACCTGGGGTCCCCAGATGTTTTTGGCCTACAACTCCCAGAAATTTCAGCCAGTTTACCAGCTGTTAGGATTTCTGGGAGTTGTAGGCCAAAAACATCTGGGGACCCCAGGTTGAGAACTACTGCTCTAGAAGAAGACAACCCCATAGCAAATGATCACCAGAGATCTAACATTGAGAGCCAGGTAGAAATACCTGGGCTTCAGCCCCAGCAGGTGTGTCATTCTGTGCAGCTGCGCCACGGCTATCTTCACCTTGGCATGGAAGTGAAGAGATCTTCATTTTACCTTCAGGCTCAAATCTCAGCAGCCATTCTTGATCTTGAGACCCGGGCTGGGAGAGACGTGCTCTAACCACCTTGGTGACACCATGGCTCACTGGATCTGAGCTCTCCTCTGGGTGCAGCCACATCTGGGCCTGGAAGTAGCGCTCAACCACTGAAAAATGTCCCCCATCTTCCCCAGCTTCTCCTGGAGATTTCATGGAAACGAGGAGCTGGCAGGCTGAAGACACACGGCTGAGCTTCTGGCTGAAATGATTCACCGTGTCCAGCAGCAAAGCCACCAATTGAGCAGCCACATTCGGTCCAGAGCAACTGCTCAAATACTCCTCCAAGTCATCCACCACTACTAGGGCAGGGCAACTGGTCTGCTGCAGGTTGGCCAAAACCTGAAACAGCAGCTGAGAGGATGGTGGGTACAGGAACTGGATTCTCTATGGACAGAAAAGGAAGATTGTTCATGACTTACGATGGGAGGCATGAAGAAGCTGCACTGGAAGGGGTCAGATGTTAAGCTATCCAGGGCTATGGCAGACATTGAGAACTGGTTGCAGCTTGATTCTGTTGGATAAACATGCTGTAGAGTGACAACATATTTACTCTACAGATAAGCATACCACACATGATGAGATGTATTATATGACAAGCTTATTACGGTCTGCCCTCAGCTGCCTAAGAACAGGGGCAAGCAACTCTGGGCTTATACAGGGTGAGGCAGCATAACTTCCTTTTTTCAAAACTTAATAACACCCATTGTATGAATCAGAATTTTTTTAATATAATGTTGGCGCATACCTAAAGTTTTGTTTTACGTAGTTTTGAAGATCAAATTAGGTAGGTGACGTCCCCCATTCTCCATACACTGAGTAAACCGATTTCTGGCCTTTGTCATGACTCTTGCCAGCATAGCAAGCGTTATGTTGGCAATTTCTTCTTGAATGTTGGTCTTCAAATCTTGTAGGGTCCTTGGACGGTTCACAGAAACACGGGATTTCAAAAAATCCCATTGAAAAAATCACAAGGGGCCAAATCTGGAGAGCGGGCCGGCCACTCCAAATCTGCTCGAAAAGTAGGCCTCAACGGCAAAAGCATGCTCCTCACTTTTCCAACACATGATGGCGACTGAACTGTGTCAGGACGAAACTTTATACTCCCGCCTCTCGAACGAGACCACTAGCGCTCCGCTACGTCTTCAACTGATTGAATGGAGTGCATTTTAAAAAAGGAAGTTATGCTGCCCACCCTGTAGCTGTTTGCGAAGGTTGAACATGCTGGCTGGAGTTGTAGTCCAAAAAGAAAGGAAAGAAAGAAGAATCATAGAATTGGAAGAGACAAGTAGCATCTAGTCCAAGCCCCTGGCATGCAGGAAAAGCGTAATCAAAGCACCCCGACAGATGGTCATCTAGCCTCTCTTTAAAAGCCTCCAAGGACGGTGCTTCCACCACACCCCGAGGCAGAGATTCTCACAGCTCTTACAGCCAGGAAGTTCTTCCTAATGTTCCAGTGAAATCTCCTTTCTTGGGATTGGAATCCGCTGCTCCATTGAGTCCTAGTGTCCAGGGCAGCAGAAAACAAGCCTGCTCCCTCTCTTCCTTATGACATATTTTCAGATATTTAAACATGGCCATCATAGCTCCTCTATAGTCCAGCTATAGACAAAAAAAGATCTGGGAAGACATAGATGCTCACTTTTACTCTGGAGCAGTGGTTTTCACCCTGTGGGTCTCCAGGTGTTTTGGCCTACAACTCTCAGAAATCCAAGCCAGTTTACCAGCTGTTAGGATTTCTGGGAGTTGAAGGCCAAAACATATGAAGACCCACAGATTCTGGTAATGTAGTTTGGGAAGGCTTGTCCTAAATTACATTTCCCAGAATTCTGCTCCAAATCAGAAAGCTGCAATCAAGATAGGGGAGAGATTTGACCCTGGCAGCAGCAGCAGCAGCCGCCAGCCAGAGTTCCAACAAATGGTTGAAACTGCAAAGAGGAGGAATGTCTGATACTTCTAGTAAGTAAATCTCTGTGCTGGGCTGGGAGGAAATCCCTAAACGGAAGTTTTATTGGTTAACTAGCTGTGGCTTCCCTCCCTCTTTCCTTCCTTCCTTTTTTCTTTTTCTTCTTCTTTCTTCCTTATCTACCTGTTTCTTTTCTTGTATCCTTTGCTCTTTGATTCCTTCCTTCCTTCCCTCCCTCCCTCTTTCTCCTTCTCTTTCTTTCCTTCTCTCCTTCCTTCCCTCTTTCACTTTTTAAATTCTTTCTTTCTTTCCTTTCTTTTCCATCTTTCTTTCTTCTCCTCACTTTCTTTCCCTCTTTCTCTCCTTCCTTCCTTCCTTTCTGTGTATGTGTTTTGTGTGTGCATACACGTGTGTATATATGTATGTTTGTGTACACATGTGGTTTTGCGCATGCGTTGTAATGGGGTTTTTTTTGGCTTTTTAAGTCTCTTCTGCTGTATTTTCAGTGTTTTTATGAGTGACCAGCTGTCTCCTGCCACGCGTTGCTGTGTATATGTGCTTTGTGTGTTTGTATATATTTGTGTGTATGTGGTTTTGTATATATGTGTGTGCGCGCGCGCGTGTTTTTGCGCATGTGTTGTAATGTATTTTTGTTTTATGGCTTTTTAAGTCCCTTCTGTTATGTTTTTCAGTGTTTTATGAGTGATGGTCACTCAGTAGCCCAAGAGGTGTGTTGTTGTTGTTGTTGTTCATTCGTTCAGTCGTCTCCGACTCTTCGTGACTTCATGGACCAGCCCACGCCAGAGCTCCCTGTCGGCCGTCACCACCCCCAGCTCCTTCAAGGTCAGTCCAGTCACTTCAAGGATGCCGTCCATCCATCTTGCCCTTGGTCGGCCCCTCTTCCTTTTGCCTTCCACTTTCCCCAGCATAATTGTCTTCTCCAGGCTTTGCTGCCTCCTCATGATGTGGCCAAAGTACTTCAACTTTGTCCCCAAGAGGTGTATTGTGTCCAAATTTGGTGTCAATTTGCCTAGTGGTTTTTGAGTTATGTTAATCTCACAAATGAACTCTACATTTTTATTTATATAGACTAGCTGTACCTGCCACATGTTGCTGTGGCCAACCTTCTTTCAAGAAAGATCTCAAAACCCATCTGGTTACTTCCATTTACAGCTGCCATCAGAATAAAGCACCTTCCCCCTGCCCTCTATAAAGGCCAAATTCCATTACATTTTTATTTATATAGAAGATATGAGAGACATTCAATGAGATAGCTGTTGTGCCTTAAAAAAAAATTTTATTTTAAAAAAATCCCAAAAAATCAACAGATGTATGAATATTTCTGAAGCATGATGGGAATGATCCCCTGTTTGTCTTGTGTCTTTGTAAAGAAAATTCCAAGGAGATAGCTCTTGCAGTTTTCTTTTAATCTATATAAATAAAAATGTAATGTTCATTTGTGGGATTAACATAACTCAAAAACCACTGGACGAATTGACACCAAATTTGGACACAAGACACCTCTCAGGCCAACGAGTGTCCATCACTCATAAAAATACTGAAAAACACAGCAGAAGAGACTTAAAAAGCCCAAAAATATAAAAAATACATTACAACGCATGCGCAAAACCACATATATAAACATATACACAAATATATACACACGTAAGACACATATACACAGACTGGGCCACAGCCACGCATGGCAGGGGATGGCTAGTGTTGTATATAAAAACTTTGGAAATTTCCCAAAAATCAGTGGTTGAGTGAAACGTTCTGAAACTTGGTGGGCTAACAGTGGCCTTGCTGCTGTTGGAGTCAGGGGGACAGCTTTAAACTGGCTGTCCTCCTTTCTTCACAACCGTGGACAGCGAGTGGAGAGGGGAGGCCTGGTCTCTGAGAGGTCCCCTCTATCTTGTGGGGTTCCTCAGGGGGCCATTCTCTCCCCTCTGTTGTTCAACATCTATATGCGACCACTTGCTCAGCTGGTTCGAGGTTTTGGGCTTGAGTGTTATCAGTACGCTGATGACACTCAGCTGGTGCTGAAGATGGAAGGCCGACCGGACTCTGTACCCGATTGTTTCCATCAGTGCCCCGAGGCCGTTACTGGATGGCTGCGTGCCAGCAGGTTGAGGGTGAATCCAGCAAAGACGGAGATCCTATGGCTGGGTCGATCGGGCAGTGGGGATATCCAGCTGCCTACCCTGGATGGCGAGGTGCTACGCCTGTCATCATTGGTAAAGAGTTTGGGAGTCCTTTTGGACCCTCTGCTGATGATGGAGGCTCAGGTCTCCGCCGTTAGCAGAACCGCCTTTTTTCATCTGCGGCAGGCTAGATGGCGGGCCCCCTACTTATCCAGGGACGACCTAGCTACGGTGATCCAGGCAACGAACATCTCAAGACTGGACTACTGTAACGCCCTGTACATTGGCCTCCCTCTGTCGGTGATCCGGAAGCTCAAGTTGGTACAAAATGCAGCTGCTTGGCTTCTTGCGGGAATTCCAGTGACACATAACCCCAATCTTACTACAGCTGCATTGGTTACCAATTGAGCACCGGATCACTTTCAAAGTGATGGTACCCCAGGTCTCAGCGGTGGCCGGGAGAGCTTTTGCGCAATTAAAACTTGTGCACCAGTTGCGCCCATACCTCGGGAAGTCTGATCTGGCCACGGTGGTCCACGCTCTTGTTACATCCCGAATAGACTACTGCAATGCGCTCTACGTGGGGTTGCCCTTGAAGACTGTTTGGAAACTTCAACTAGTCCAGCGAGCAGCAGCCAGATTGCTCACCGGAGCGACATACAGGGAGCATACCACCCCCCTGCTGTGCCAGCTCCACTGGCTGCCGGTTCAGTTCCGAGCACAATTCAAGGTGCTGGTTTTGACCTACAAAACCCTGTACGGTTCCGGTCCAGTGTATCTGTCCAAACGTATCTCCCTCTACGTCCCACCTCGGAGTCTGAGATCATCTGGGGAGGCCCTGCTATCGACCCCACCACTGTCACAAGTGAGGCTGGTGGGGACGAGGAGCGGGCCTTTCTCAGTGGTGGCCCCTCACCTGTGGAACTCACTCCCGGGGGAAATCAGGGCATCATCATCCCTCCTCGCCTTTAGGAGAAGGGTGAAGACTTGGTTATGGGACCAGGCCTTTGGGCACTCCGGCAATTAAATCAGACAACCAGGTGAGTAAGACCAGCAGGATTGATGAAGTGGAACGTAAAACTAGATCTATGAGTAGCGAACGCTGACCATGTAAGAGGAGAATCTGGGTTTGTATTTGGTTTTATTGATTTTATGGTTATAATGTATATTTGGTGTTAACTGTGTATTGATGTAATTTTGTGTTGATTGTTTTTATGATGCAGGCATCAAATTGTGCCTTGCTTTTGTAAGCCGCCCTGAGTCCCCTTCGGGTTGAGAAGGGCGGGGTAAAAGAACCCCAAATAAATAATAAATTTAAGGCCTTGCATGGTCTGGGGCCGATGTACCTGAGGGACTGCCTCACCCCCTACCAACCCCAGAGATCCCTCCGTTCTGGGGACCAAGATCTATTGGAAGTCCCCTGTGTCAAGACCTTGTGTCTAACAGCGACCAGACGCAGAGCCTTTACAGCAGGGACACCATAACTCTGGAATACTCTGCCACCTGAAGTCCGTGCCTTGCGGGACTTACCAGCTTTCCGCAGGGCATGTAAGACATACCTGTTTCGACAGGCCTTTGATTTTTGATATTTCTGTTTTAAATTGTGTTAGATTTTAGTCCCAGGGGAGTGGTGGCATATAAGTTCGAATAATAATTAATTTTTTTAAAAAAGTGTTTTATCTTTGTAGCAGGTTTCACTCCAATAGCTGTAAAAATGAGAGAGAAAGGAGCCCCCAATGTTTCCCCACTTGCACAATTACTTTCACATAGTCCAAACACCTGGAATGTCTGCATGCTATAGATCAGGCCTGGGCAAACTTGGGCCTTCCAGGTGTTTTGGAGTCCAACTCCCACCATTCCTAACAGCCTCAGGCCCCTTCCTTTTCCCCCTCAGCCGCTTAAGCTGAGAGAGAGGACTTCAATTCCCACAATCCCCAGCCAGGGAATTCTGGGAGCTGAAGTCCCAAACACCTGAAGCAGCAAACGTTTGGGGGATGATCACCTGCATCGCGATGGCATCGAGGCCTCCCTCGCAGGGCAGGCGCTGCAAGGGCCTTGGCGCTACGAACATCACGGAGGCCGGAGCCGCGGCCACGCCGGAGCCGAGCAGCGCCGCTCGGAAAAGCAGAGCCGAGCGGCCCGAAGCCTCGGGGCCCAGCACCACCAAGGGCCGCCGCCGCTGCTGGGGAGGAGCCCCGGGGACGACGCCCAACAGCGCCGAATACAGCGCTCCCGCCATCTGCGTTCAGAACGAGTCGAGATTGCTGCGTCGCACCCAATCAGAGACCGCCCCCCGCGCCAGGCAGCCAATCGGAAGGGCGGATGAAGTATTCCTTTTCAGAACGTTCTCAAGCGCGCTCGCGAAGAGGAAACCCTGGAGTGAGCCAATGGGGGTTCGCGTGGCCGTTCCTTCCGCGTTCGGAAACTTCCCAAGGGAGGGAGGGGCAAAGCGCGGTTTCGAGTGGGCGGGGCGTGTGCCCCAAGCATCTTCAACCTGGTTTGAAATTGTCTTGTTTTCAGTTCTCAATATGTTTAATGCCCCAGGTACCTGACAACAGATAAGGATATAAATATTGTATTTTATTTAAAAATACAGTAATAATATTAATAATAATAAGATTGGGTTGTTGGAGGTTTTTCCGGGCTATAGGGCCATGTTCTAGAGGCATTTTCTCCTGACGTTTCGCCTGCATCTATGGCAAGCATCCTCAGAGGTAGTGAGGTCTGTTAGAAGTAGGAAAATGGGTTTATATATCTGTGGAATGACCAGGGTGGGACAAAGGACTCTTGTCTGCTGGAGCGCTGTGAATGTTTCAACTGACCACCTTGATTAGCATTTAATGGCTTGGAAGTGCCTGGGGGGAATCTTTTGTTGAGAGTGATTTGATGTGCCCGATTGTTTCCTCTGTGTTGTTGTGCTGTTGCAATTTTAGAGTTTTTTTAATACTGGTAGGCAGATTTTGTTCATTTTCATGGTTTCCTCCTTTCTGTTGAAATTGTCCACATGCTTGTGGATTTCAATGGCTTCTCTGTGTAGTCTGACATGGTGGTTGTTGGTGTGGTCCAGCATTTCTGTGTTCTCAAATAATATGCTGCGTCCAGACTGGTTCATCAGGTGCTCTGCTATGGCTGACTTCTCTGGTTGAAGTAGTCTGCAGTGCCTTTCATGTTCCTTGATTCGTGTTTGGGCAATGCTGCGTTTGGTGGTCCCTATGTAGACTTGTCCACAGCTGCATGGTACACGGTAGACTCCTGCAGAAGTGAGAGGATCCCTCTTGTCCTTTGCTGAACGTAGCATTTGTTGGATTTTCTTGGTGGGTCTGTAGGTGGTTTGTATGTTGTGTTTCCTCATCAGCTCCCTGTGCGGTCAGTGGTTCGCTTGATGTATGGCAGGAACACTTTTCCTCTGGGTGGATCTTCATCTTTACTCTTGTGGCTTGTTCTTGGTCTTGCAGCTCTTCTGATGTCTGAGGTGGAGTATCCATTGGCCTGGAGAGCCCAGTTGAGGTGGTTCAGTTCATCTTGGAGGAGGAGGGGTTCACAGATTCTTTTTGCATGGTCTGCCAAGGCTTTAATGGTGCTTCTTTTTTGACTTGGGTGATGGTTGGAGTTTTTATGTAGATATCTATCTGTGTGTGTGGTATACGGTAGACTCCTGCAGAAGTGAGAGGATCCCTCTTGTCCTTTGCTGAACGTAGCATTTGTTGGATTTTCTTGGTGGATCTGTAGATAGTTTGTATGTTGTGTTTCCTCATCAGCTTCCCTATGTGGTCAGTGGTTCCCTTGATGTATGGCAAGAACACTTTCCCTCTGGGTGGATCTTCATCGTGACTCTACATAAAAACTCCAACCATCACCCAAGTCAAAAAAGAAGCACCATCAAAGCCTTGGCAGACCGTGCAAAAAGAATCTGCGAACCCCACCTCCTCCAAGATGAACTGAACCACCTCCACTGGGCTCTCCAGGCCAATGGATACTCCACCTCAGACATCAGAAGGCTGCAAGACCAAGAACAAGCCACGAGAGTCAAGACGAAGTTCCAGTAAAGGTGGTCCCAGTGGTGATCGGCAAACTGGGTGCAGTGCCTAAAGACCTTGGCCTGCACTTAAGTACAATCGGTGCTGACAAAATTACCATCTGCCAGCTGCAGAAGGCCACCCTACTGGGATTGCATTGCATAATTCGCCGATACATCACATAGTCCTAGACACTGTGATCCAATACAATAACCAGCGTAGTGATCTTGTTTGCTGTGTACTAATCTTGTTGTGTTTCAAATAATAACTTTATATATATCCCACCCCATCCCCACAAAGGAACCCGGGGCAATTTACAAGACAGCAACAATGCAAACAAGAACAACATAAAATATACAATAACATAACATCAATTTCCCAAGTTCAAAACTTTCTAAGCATAATCCGGACAAAGTTTTTGGAATTATCTAAAGCAACCCTTCCACATGGCTGTATAAAATCCACATTGAACTGGATTATATGGCAGTGTGGACTCAGATAATCCACTTCAAAGAAGATATTGTGGATTATCTGCCATGATAATCTGGGTTATAGGGTCACAAAGCCCCTGCTACAAAAATATATAATCCTGATTATCAAATCAGATAATCCAGATTATCTGTTTCGAATTGGATTATATAAGTCTACACTGCCAGTTAATCTAGTACAAAACAGATAATATGGATTTTATACAGCTGTGTAGAAGAGGCCTTAGTATAGGTAACCAAAATGCTTATATTTTGTATTTTAGATTTTGGAATATTTGCATTTGCAAAATCGAGCAGTTTAATGCACTAACTTACTTACTTACTTCCCTCCCCTGTTCTGTGTATGTGTTTTGTGTGTGCATATATGTGTGTATAAATTTCTATATATATTTGTGTATCTGTGTGTATGTGTGTTTGTGTACATATGTGGTTTTGCGCAGGCATTGTAATGTATTTTTTGTTTTTTGGCTTTTTAAGTCTCTTCTTAAAAAAAAAAGCCAAAAAACAAAAAGTCTCTTCTCATCAGACTGGCAACAAAGATCCGCCTAGTCAAAGCCATGGTATTCCCTGTAGTCACCTACGGATGTGAGAGCTGGACCTTAGGGAAGGCTGAGCGAAGGAAGATCGATGCTTTTGAGCTGTGGTGTTGGAGGAAAGTGCTGAGAGTGCCTTGGACTGCGAGAAGATCCAACCAGTCCATCCTCCAAGAAATAAAGCCCGACTGCTCACTGGAGGGAAAGATACTAGAGACAAAGTTGAAGTACTTTGGCCACATCATGAGGAGACAGCAAAGCCTAGAGAAGACAATTATGCTGGGGAAAGTGGAAGGTAAAAGGAAGAGGGGCCGACCAAGGGCAAGATGGATGGATGGCATCCTTGAAGTGACTGGACTGACCTTGAGGGAGCTGGGGTTGGTGACAGCCGACAGGGAGCCCTGGCGTAGGCTGGTCCATGAGGTCATGAAGAGTCGGAGACGACTGAACGAATGAACAACAACAACAAGTCTCTTCTGCTGTTGTTTTTCAGTGTTTTTATGAGTGATGGTCACCCGTTGGCCTGAGAGGTGCATTGTTTCCAAATTTGGTGTCAATTTGTCAAGTGGTTTTTGAGTTATGTTAATCCTACAAACGAACATTACATTTTTATTTATATAGATTATTAATAAAGCAGCATCTCTTCATTTCCCCCCCTCTATAGTTTTATTCCTTTACACCTGCATTGTCTTTTTCTCAAGCTAAACATCCCTCAATGTTATCGTTCTGCCTGGCAGAGGGATTTCTGCCCCTTCTTCCTCCCCAGGCTGAAATTTTGAGGGATTTCTCACTGTTCTTTCTGGGGATAGATACACAAACTGCTGTGCCAATACGTTGTTTGCCTGGCTTCCCTGAGTTTGGGTTTCAAAAGTCATTTGGAGACATAAGAGGCAGGCACCAAGGGGGTTAATTAAAATATTTAGCAGCTACTAAACGCTGGTGCTTTCAGCAGGCCGGTGCTACCATCTGTCCCTTCACTTGCCCGTGCGGAGACAGGGAGCTGTACACAAACTCTTGCCATCTGTTGTGCGTTGAAGGAGTTCATGGAGAGAATACAAGGCTACAAGCGAGAGAGGATTGGGTTTCTCCCCCCCCCCCCCAATTCTAGGGCATGATAGAACCTGAGGCCCCTTCCACACAGCTGAATAAAATCCCACATTACATGCTTAGAACTGGAATATATGGCAGTGTGGACTCAGATAACCTAGTTCAATCAGATATTGTGGGATTTTCTGCCTTGGTATTCTAGGTTATATGGCTGTGTAGAAGGGCTCAGAGCTTAGAAATGGAGATGAGTTCGAAAAAAATAAATAAAATAAGGTATGGGCGCAGCTGGCACACACGTTTTAATTGTGCAAAAGCTCTCCTGGCCACAGCCAAGACTTGGGGTTCTAGGCTCTGCGATGAATCCAGGATTACTCCCAAGCTGCTAACCTGCATCTTCAGGGGGAGTATAACCCCGTCCAACACAGGCTGGAACCCTATGCCTTGTTCGGCGTTTTGACTGACCAGGAGAACCTCTGTCTTGTCTGGATTCAGTTTCAATTTGTTTGCCCTCATCCAGGCCAACACAGCAGCCAAGCACCAGTTCAGGACTTGCACAACCTCCTTAGCATCAGATGGAAAGGAGTGATAGAACTGAACATCATCCGCGTACAGATGACATCTGACCCCAAAACTCCGAATGATCTCTCCCAGCAGCTTCATGTAAATGCAGGACTCCACAAATCAATGGTTGTGAGGATGAGCAGATGTCCCCCAGCAACACCTTCTGGGAACGACCCTCAAGGAAGAACCGGAGCCACTGCAAAACAGAACCTCCAAGTCCCATATCCCTGAGGCATCTCAAAAGGATACTGTGGTCGATGGTATTGAAGGTCGCTGAGAGGTCCAGCAGAACCCAACAGGGACACACTCTCTTAGATCATCCACTAAGGTGACCAAGGCTGTCTCGGGTACCATGTCCCAGCCTAAAACCAGATTGTGCCGGATCCAGATAATCAGTGTCTACCAAGAATCCCTGGAGTTGTGAGGCTACCACACATTCTAGGACTTTGCCCAAAAAGAGGACATTGGAAACTTGCCAAAAGTTGTTCAATTGGATGGGGTCCAGTGATGGTTTTTTCAACAGCAGTTTTATAACAGCCTCTTTTAGGCTGGTTGGAATCTTGCCTTCCCGTAATTAGAAAAATTGGGTTTGTTGAGGAAACAAGGACTGGTGATAAAGCTTCAGTGGAGGCACCTTTTTCCATGATAACCTTTTTCAGGAGGTAATTTCTCTTCTGAGGGGTCGATTTCTCAACTTGTTGTTTCATCCCTGTTTGTAATGAATCATTGTATGTTGGATGTTTGTAATTTGGATATTGCCCGTATTGTTATCTGCAATCTACTTTGTGAAATCCCATTTACTTGCTGTAAGAGTGAATGGGTGAATTGAGAGAAAATAAAGTTTTAGTAAGAATAACTCAAGTTGCAGCTACACTGTCAAATTAATGCAGTTTGACGCTGCTTTAACTGCCATGGTTCAATGCTATGGAATCTAGGGATTTGTAGTTTGGTAAGGCAACATTTTGGAAACCCACGGTAGCACAGTGGGTTAAAACGCTGAGCTGCTGAGCTTGTTGACAGAAAGGTCGCAGGTTCAGATCGGAGGAGCGATGTGAGCTTCCGCTGTCAGCCCCAGCTTCTGCCAGTTCGAAAACATGCAAATGTGAGTAGATCAATAGGCACCGCTCCGCGGGAAGGTAATGGCGTTCCATGCAGTCATGCCAGCCACATGACCTTGGAGGTGTCTACGGACAACACCGACTCTTCTGCTTAGAAATGGAGATGAGCACCACACCCCAGAGTCGTACACAACTGGACTTCATGTCAGGGGAAAACTTTTGCCTTTACCTTAAGGCAGGGGCGGCCCTAGGTAATTTTCAACGGTAAGCAAACAGTATTTTGGTGCCTCCCCCCCCCCCCCCCCCACCAATCACTGATATATATTTTCTGTTCGTTGTGGGAGTTCTGAGTGTACCATATTTGGTTCAGTTCCATCATTGGTGGAGTTCAGAATGCTCTTTGATTGTAGGTGAACTATACATCCCAGTAACTACAACTCGTATATGTCAAGGTCTATTTTCCTCCAAGGGCGCCTCAAGAGCGCCCCTGGGCAAAATCAACTATACTGCAAATGCTTACTTTGCGTAATGGGTTGAGCCGCCCCTGCCTTAAGGTAACAGAGAAGGCTAAAGGCCTTGTAAAACTACAACTCCATAGCATTGAGCCATTGTCGGTAACTATTTGACAGTGGTATCAATTTGACATTTTAGATGCAACCTGTGATGGGCTAAAAGAATTGTTTTAGTCCGATATCTGTACCCCAATGTGTTCATATGACATTCTTTGTATTTTCTTGCCTGAGAAAATAGAGTTTGGAATATGTTCACTGCTAAGGGAGAATCTCCAACTTCAGTAACCTACTGCTCATTATAACACTAAAATTCACACCCTCAGGGCTGGATCTGCTCTGCTAATAAAATAATTACATATATGGCTATTTTGAGATGTTAGTAGACTGTGGATGAAGAAATATGATTAGCGAAGTAGCAGTGATGTAATGTAAAGATACTGACTATATTGGATTGCATAAATGCTCGCACCTTTTCCTTGTGTTCTCTAGGGCTGATTTGTGATACACTCTTCTACACTGCCCTATATCCCAGGATCTGATCCCAGATTATCTGCTTTAAATTGGATTATATGAGTCACCACTGCCGAATAATCCGGGATAAGAAGATAATCTGGGATCAGATCCTGAGATATACGTAGGAGCAGTATGAAAGAGGCCTCGGGCATCACTTGACTGCAGCCAACAAAAGGCATGGATCTGGGATTATTTAAATCCCAGGCTTTCTAGGCAACAAGAGTAGTGCTGGAAGCTGTCTTATTTTTGTGTCCTTCAGTTAACATGGGTAATTCCTCCCACGGTTGGCTAAGATCTGTGCTTTCTTTCTTCCCAATTCTCGCTCAAAATCAGACCCCTCAACCAGAGTTTCAGTCGGGTTGAGAAACCAGCTTGAAACTAATGGGAGAAACTTTGAGAGCTAGATCTTTCTCCCTGGTCCTTTTCCATTTTAAAATAAATAAATAAGTAAATAAGTAAATAAATAAGTAAAGAAGTAAATAAAGAAGTAAATAAATAAATAAATAAATAAATAAGTAAGTAAGTAAGTAAATAAATAAATAATAAATAAATAAATAAATAAATAAATAAATGCTACTCTGAATATATAATCTAATAACACTGGTTAAGTATATTTTAAAAAAATGGTTACCTTCTTGTCTGTACCTTTACAGTTTTCTCAGTTCCGATTACAAATATCTTAGGGAAACACATCCATCTGGCATGCTACTGTATTTTTAGCAATATCCTGATAAGCAGAAATGAGCTGGTGACACTTTTCAAGCCCTAGAGGTAAACACAATCACTGATTTAATATCTGCAGATCCAACGGCTATTAAAAGCACAGTAAGCAATGGGATGTTTTTAAAGTTGGCAACTCTACGGCACCAGAGCTCTTTGCTTCCTTTTATTTTATCTTATTTAACATTCTTGATTTCATGCCCACTGAGAATTTTCAGCACAGAATCATAGAGGTCCCCTGATGCCATCTAGTCCAACCTCAGGATGGGGGATGCCTGGCTTGAGAGCAGTTTGTGTGAAAAAGATCTTGGAGTCCTCGTGGACAACAAGTTAAACATGAACCAACAATGTGATGTGGCGGCAAAAAAAGCTAATGGGATTTTGGCCTGCATCAATAGGAGCATAGTGTCTAGATCTAGGGAAGTAAGATGACCAGGCTAATTAGATTTGATGTGGACGACTAGGACGGTTTTGAATAGTGTATTTTAATATTTTGATAAATATTTTTTAATGTGTATGTATGTGTATGTGAATTTGTATCCTGGCATTGAATGTTTGCCGTGTATATACTGTGCTCCGTCCTGAGTCCCCTTCGGGGTGAGAAGGGCAGAATATAAATGTTTTAAATAAATAAATAAATAAATATTTCCTTCAAACAGTTTGTCAGCTTATGGTGACCCCATGAATTTCAGAGGGTTTTTCTCTGGTAAGGAATCCTCAGATGATTTTTTGCAAATTCCTGCCTCAGAAATGTAGTCTACTGCACCCAGTATTCAATGGTTGTCTCCCATCCAATTACTAACCAGGACTGACCCTGCTCAGCGTCCAAAATCAGATGGATCTGGTGGTTTTAGAGTCACAGGCTGGAGCTTGGAAAAGTTTCTTTTTTGGAGTATAGAGTGCAGAATCCACAGCCAAAATAAGCAATAGTCACCCTGATTGGTGGATACCGGGAATTATAAGGTTTGTTCATCAATAACAAACGATGAGTTAATCACGGGGAGGAGCAGATAGGAAACTAGATGTGTGTGCCATCATGCAATAGGGACTTTTTGGCGACAGTCTTGCTTTAATGCCAATTTGCTTCTTTTGTGCAATAAAGTCCCAATAGCTTCTCTTTCATCTGGATTTTTCAGTCTGAACAGCTGACAAAGACCTTTTGACCATACCGGTATATGCATTTTTCTGGGAATTAGTCCCATTGAACCATAAGAGGCCAGTTGAGACAACAGGCGGGGCAGGTTTTCAAATATGAAACTAGAGCGAGAAAGAGATTAGATCTCAAAGCTGTGCAGTGGTTTAAGTGGCCCATGTTTATGAATAAGTTACTACAATCCTATTAGACTATGCAAGAAAGTGGATGCATGTTATTGTGTAATGTTTTGTGCCATTCCCTTCAACATTTAAGACATGAAAACTGGGGAATATTTAGTTGAGGAAGATGACAGGATATTCAGAAGGGTGTGCCCAGAGAACAAGTGGACAAACGCGATTCATGTGGGAAAACACACAGAGCTATCTTGAAATATATGTATTAGGTTTAGGAGAGCTAAACATTACAGAAAAGCCTCCTGGGAAGAAAAATATTAATCTCTTCTACTGAGTAAATTGAGAGAAGAACATCTATTCTACACAATAGAATTAATGCAGTTTAACACCACTTGAACTGCCATAGCTCAATGCTAGTGCATTCTGGGATTTGTAGTTTAGCGAGGCACCAGCTCTCTTTGGCAGATAATCTATAGATTTTGTAAAACCACAACTTTCATGATTCCATAGCATTCAGCAGTGGCAGCTCAAACTGGATTAATTCTACACTGTAAAAACTAATTTGTTTTGTTTTGTGTGTGGGTGGGTTTGGTTTGTTTGTTTTTTTTCGGACTCTGGGTCTCCCCAACTTCCCAATTCTATTTTCCCTCATATACACAAATAAATCCATACACATACAAAATACATATACACAAACTGGGCCACAGCAACGTGTGGCAGGGGATGGCTAGTATTTTATAATAAGCAATGTGTTAATGTATTGTCAAAGGCTTTCATGGCTGGAATCACTCAGTTCTTGTGGGTTTTTTCGGGCTATATGGCCATGTTCTAGAGGCATTTCTCCTGACATTTCGCCTACATCTATGGCAAGCATCTATGGCAAGGTGAGGTCACCTCTGAGGATGCTTGCCATAGATGCAGGCGAAACGTCAGGAGAAATGCCTCTAGAACATGGCCATATAGCCCGAAAAAACCCACAAGAACTGAATGTGTTAATATGTGCCCATGTGCAATTTTAGAAGAAGCTCAGTCTGTTCATATAGAATCCAGCTTACATGTACAACATGCATACTTGTATGTTTCCAAAAACCTCTCCTGAGCCTGATTGCGTACATGCCAAACCTTAGAGTAAATTAGTCTTTAAGAATGCATGTTATTTTGTATTATACATTGTATGAATGTATCATTGCCATAGCAGAATTCACTCTCTTGGGATGTTTATGATTCCCTCCTGCTTAGATAGGAAAGGGCTGCAGCCTAGTGGCAGAGCAGATGTTTTGCATGCAAAAGGTTCTGGATTCAGTCTCTCCTGAAGTCCTCGTGGACAAGTTAAACATGATGCAACAATGTCATGTGGTGGCAAAAAAAAGCCAGTGGGATTTTGGCCTGCATCAATAGGAGCATAGTATCTAGATCTAGGGAAGTAATGCTACTCCCTTTGGTTAGACCACACCTGGGATATTGTGTCCAATTCTGGGCACCACAATTGAACAGAGATATTGACAGGCTGGAATGTGTCCAGAGGAGGGCGACTAAAATGATCAAGGGTCTGGAGAACAAGCCCTATGAGGAGCGGCTTAAAGAGCTGGGCATGTTTAGCCTGAAGAAGAGAAGACTGAGAGGAGACATGATAGCCATGTATACATACGAGGGGTATTTTTTAAGTAAGGTCCGTTTTGTTGTAGACACTAGTAGTTCGCGCGCATACCGCAACGAGCGCGTGCGTCGTGTACCGGCATGCCTCGGGAACAACTGTGCTCAGTTCCTGCTCTGTAGCTAACCTGTACGGTTCTGTTCTGTGCTTTAAAAATGTTTAAGACTATCAACTCACCCTTCGCATGTGAGGTTCGCTCAGTGATACGGTTTTTGTCAGCAAGGAACCTGCCTGCTGCAGAAATTCATCGACAGATTTGTACGGTGCAAGATTTGTACGGTGATACTGTTATGAGTGAAAGCAAAGTGCGTAAGTGGGTACGACAATTCAAAGATGGTCGTGACAACGTCCATGATGAGGACCGCTCCGGTCGCCCTTCTTTGATTACAGACGATTTGGTTATCGGAGCAGGAGGCAAGTTTTTATGAAGAGGATATTTTAAAATTGGTTCAGAGGTATGATAAGTGTTTGAACAAACTTGGCAACAATGTCAAAAAATAGAGTGAAGTATGTACTTTCTGAAAATAAATTTCCTTTTTTGAAATAAATTTTCATTGTGTACTTGTGTTCAAACGGACCTTACAAAAATATCCCTCTTATGTGAGAGGAAGTCACAGGGAGGAGGGAGCAAGCTTGTTTCCTGCTCCCCTGGAGACTAGGACGTGGAACAATGTCTTCAAACTACAAGAAAGGAGATTCCATCTGAACATGAGGAAGAACTTTCTGATTGTGAGAGCTGTTCAGCAGTGGAACTCTCTGCCCCAGAGTGTGGTAGAGGCTCCTTCTTTGGAAGCTTTTAAGCAGAGGCTGGTTGGCCGTCTGTCACGGGTGCTTTGAATGCAATATTCCTGCTTCTTGGCAGAATGGGGTTGGACTGGATGACCCATGAGGTCTCTTCCAACTCTATAATTCTATGAGTCAATTTACATGGAAAGCACTGGCAGGAAAGGAAGTTATGAACTCTTCACAGGCATCATATCAGAATGCTACAGCATTGAGGGAATCACAATCTTGCATTTAACAAAAGCTGTTAAAAGGAAAAAGACAACAATTAAATAAGGACTGGGCCATGCAGAACCTTTCAGCCTATTCACCACATGTCAGAGATTTTAAAAATAATTCACATTCACACATTTCTACTTAGGAAACTTAGAGGGCTCTCCTCTATCCATTCTGGAGTCAAAATTGTCCATATGAGAAGCTGAGACAGTGACACCTTTGCTTTCTTACGGTTCAATGTACATGAACTATGTTTTATGTACAACATTATTTAACTTTTATGAAATGACCTTCAAGTTGTGTATATAAGGTGTACATAAAACATAAGTGAATTTTGTGTTTAGAGTTGGGTTCCATCTCTAAGACATCTCATTATATACATATATGCAAACATAAGTATTCCAAAATCTGAAAAATATCAAAAATTCAGCACATTTATAATCCCAAGAATATTGGATAAGAGATACTCAACCTGTTTATCTATTATCACTTGAAGGCCCCTATGGCAGAAGAGACATGATAAGATTGTGTTCATTTATTCCTTTTCATAGAATCATAGAGTTGGAAGAGACCTCATCGGCCATCCACTCCACATCCCTGCAAAGAAGCAGGAAAATCACATTCAAACTATCTCCGACAGATGGCCATCCAGCCTTTACTTAAAAGCCTCCAAAGAAGGAGCCTCCACTGCACTCCAGGGCAGAGAGTTCCACTGCTGAACGGCTCTCATAGTCAGGAAGTTCTTCCTCATGTTCAAGTGGAATCTCCTTTCCTGTAGTATGAAGCCATTGCTCTGCGTCCTAGTTTCCAGGGCAGCAGAAAACATGCTTGCTCCCTCCTCCCTATGGCTTCCCCTCACATATTTATATATGGCCTTCATCAAGTCTCCTCTCAGCCTTCTCTTCTGCAGGTTAAACATCCCCAACTCTTTAAACCGCTCCTCATAGGGCTTGTTCCTCCAGAGCCTTGATCGTTTTAGTCGCCCTCCTCTGGACACATTCCAGCTTGTCAATATCTCTCTTCAGTTGTGGTGCCCAGAATTATCTACTCAATCATTACAATGAATAAATGGTACAGTATAATTTATCATGAACACAAGAAAAAGAACCCTGGATTCTATTTTGAGATTCCTGAGTTTGATTCCTTAGTTGTG
This sequence comes from Anolis sagrei, assembly GCF_037176765.1. Classification (NCBI taxonomy): domain Eukaryota; kingdom Metazoa; phylum Chordata; class Lepidosauria; order Squamata; family Anolidae; genus Anolis; species Anolis sagrei. The sequence goes on from NC_090022.1 coordinate 163,924,316, forward strand.
TTATACAGTTTAGAGCTGGATAGGGAAAGAAACCCATACAACTTTGTCTAAAAATTAAGGATGTAAGTTTTAAAAAGGACAGAACTCCAGGACTTTTAATGTTCAGTTGGGTTGTCATGCGAGCTCTAGCTACTGGAATACCCTCTTCTTTGCTGCTACAAAGCCCTAAACGGTTTGGGACCCACCTACCTTCGTGACCAGTATCTCTCTCCACGTACCAACCCAGGCCCTTAGATCTTGGGGAGAGGCCCTCTTTTCACCCCTACCAATCTCACAAGCTCATCTTGTGGGCACAAGGGAGAGAGCCTTCTCTTCTGTGGCTTCCCAACTCTGGAACTCATTACCTGGAGAGATCAGGAAAGCCCCTTCTCTAGAAACGTTCAAAAAGAACCTTAAAACCTGGCTCTTCCGCTGTGCCTTTGGCAAGTAGGTGCGCAATATGACACCATTGCACCCCTCAACGCTCTTCCCACTGGAATACATGACCTTCAAATGGGAAGTTTAGCTTCACAACTCTGTGTGTTTTTATGAGTTCCCTGCAGATAACTTGCTCTTATTTTATCTCATTAGAGTCTTTGAATCGTTTTTATCCTGTACATGTGGCCCGCCCATTGTCATTGTGATTGTGCTTATTGGAATGTTATTTTATGATTGTGTTTATATTTTTTCTGTTTATGTAATTTAATGTTGTTTATTGTTTATGCTCTGGTTTTATCTTGTTGTAATATGTTGTCCGGACTTGGCCCCATGTAAGCCACTCCGAGTCCCCATTGGGGAGATGGTGGTGGGGTAGAAATAAAGTTTATTATTATTATAAAGTTTATTATTAAAAGTATTAAAGTATTAAAAGTATAGGGAGCGGCTGACCAAGGGCCAGATTTATTTATCGTGTCATCAGCAACCATACCATTGTATTACATTTCTAATAGAACAAAACAAACAAACAGATAAAAAAACACAGATTTTGTCAACTTTGTAGTTGATTAAATGTCCTTTGACCAGTATCTGGCCACTTGGAGTGCCTCTGGTATTGCCACAAGAAGGTCCTCCATTATGCATGTGGCAGGACTCAGGTTGCATGGCAGCAGGTGGTCTGTGGTTTGCTCTTCCCCACACTCGCATGTCGTGGATTCAACTTTGTAGCCCCATTTCTTAAGATTGGCTCTGCATCTTGTGGTGCCAGAGCACAGTCTGTTCAGCGCCTTCCAAGTTGCCCAGTCTTCTGTGTGCCCAGGGGGGAGTCTCTCATCTGGTATCACCCATGGATTGATGTGCTGGGTTTGAGCCTGCCACTTTTGGACTCTTGCTTGCTGAGGAGTTCCAGCGAATGTCTCTGTAGATCTAAGAAAACTATTTCTTGATTTAAGTCATTGACGTGCTGGCTGATACCCAAACAAGGGATGAGCTGGAGATGTCACTGCCTTGGTCCTTTCACCTTGAAGGGCCAGATGGATGGATGGTATCCTTGAAGTGACTGGCTTGACTCTGACGGAGCTGGGGGTGGTGACAGCAGACAGGGAGCACTGGCGTGGGCTGGTCCATGAAGTTGCAAAGAGTTGGAAGCAACTGAACAAATGAACAACAACAAAATTAAAAGTATATGAGTCCTGTCTTACTTTTAAAGTGGCAACCCTATCAAAAAAGGAAAGGCAATTGCACACCAGCAGAGCATAAGGTAAAATTGAAATTCTTGAGAGCTTGGACAGTGGTCTGACTTGATATAATGGCACTTCCTTTGCTGCCACTTCTCTTCTTGGAAATCACTCCTCTTGAAGAAACATCCATGAGACCACATTCTCGCTCCCCTTTCCTGATACGGATACAAATCATCCGATAATTGTGGGGTACCTCTTGCATTCAGGATCCTACTTTGTGTTAGATAATTTTTAAATAACCGTCTCTCATTTTGAGTTAATAAGATTGGATCCCTAAGCCATAGGAAGTCATAAATGTCTTCAGCCGCCATCATAATTATTATACTAACTGTATAATTGTAGTAAATGAGTCCCAGATGGCAGCTAGGAAAAGGATAAGGCCATGGTTCCTTTATCTCACTGCAGAGCTACTTACAAATTGAATTATGTGTTGAAATAAACCACTTCCACCGAAAGAGTAGCTCTGCATCCTTCTCCAAATGATTTCAGAACTCAACTTCTAGCCAAAAAAAAAAAAAACAAGTATCAGAATGGGGAATAATTCATTTTTATGGTTTCTATAAATCTTAAGAAGGGATAGTCTCAGCACAGTTCAGTAAAATGGAAACTCCCTGCAGAGCTTGGAAACATTTTTGAATGAGTTTACAACCAACAACCATGACCACATCTTCCGAAATAGCAACAACTTGTCACCCAAAGAAATGTAAGAAACCGTCTTATACTGAATCAGACTCTGGTTCCATCTAGGATAATATTGTCAATGCTGACTGTCTGGAAAAGGTCTCTTCATGAGTTTTCGGCTGCATTCTTTTTAACTACCAGGAGACTCCTGATATTCCCTGCTGGTCATCTATCCAAGTGCAAACCAGGCATGACTATTTCACATCTGACACCAGATAAAAATTACCATATATTCTGGCGTATATGACTACTTTTTAACCCAAGAAAATCTTCTCAAAAGTCAGGGGTCATCTTATACGCTGGAGTCGTCTTATATGTGGGAGTAGTCTTATACACGGGAGTCATCTTATGTGCTGGAGTAGCCTTATGCATGGGGGTTGTCTTATATGCGGGAGTAGTCATATGCCGGGAGTCGTCTTATAGAGCAGGTGCTGAAATTTCCAATCCGGATTGGAGAATCTGTGGTTGCTGCATATTGTGGGGGGAGCTCAAAAATGGCAGTGGCCGCATCCCTGCCGTATGCAGCAACTGTAAGAAAGCAGTAAGGGCGACGCTGTACAAGTATGGTAGAAGAAAATCCATTCATCAGGATTCATGGACTTAATGTGGTCCCGATGGTGAGGTGAAGGGGCGCCTCATCGGGAAGGGGTAAGTGAAGGGCATCCGTGTTGCCTGGGGTATGGAAAAAAGAGATAGAGTAGCTCTGGGCCCAGAAAAACACACCTCTTTTACCTGCCTGGCGCGCCCTTGTATCCTATTACCGTACCTCCTCCTCTGCCTCTCAGATCTCGCTCCTGAAGACTGCAGTGAAGCAGTGCAGTTGCGCATGCGCGAGATCTGAGAGGCAGAGAAGGACGTACAGTAATAGGAAAATTACCATATTGAAATCAAATCTGATGTTTTTTAATTTTTTATTTGGTGTGTGTTGGAAGAGGGGTCGTCTTATACGGTGAGTATATAGCAAACTCTATATTTTAACTGGAAAAGTAGGGGTTGTCTTATACGCCCAGTTGTCTTATATGCCGGAATATACGGGTAAATATGCCCCTGGCTTGTCCAAACCTCAGGGTTTCAATGGTGATGTTTAATCTTGCAGAAATGGTGTCCTTTTCCTTCAGACCCAGCACGATATGTACAAATCATTGATAGGGAGAGATGTCAACAGTAAATGGAACCACATGCACAATGATGTAAATATCAGTAAATACAAATATTTAAAATCAATAAATGGAGCCACATGCACAATGATGTAAATATCAGTAAACACAAATATTAAAATTCAGCATATCACCCTTGTTTACAGAGGCCTTGTCACTATTTTGTGTTAAAAAACCCCTGTACACTCAATTACTAGTTTTTGCACCCAACATTTTAGCCTTTTTTCTCCCCCTTTTTTCCCCAATCACGCTTCTTTCCAAGAGGTTCAGATAGGTCCTGGGTAAATGGCTTGCAACCCTCCCATTTCATAGTTCTGCTTGAGAATTTCCTCTCTCAGAGATCATGGAGAGTATAAGCTCAATACTGGGAAGCAATCACTTTCTTTCTCTTCACAAGGAGCATCAAGAATCAGTGAAGAGGCCCTTCCACTATATCCATTCACCAAGGTTTACCTGATGAATCTTGGAGATATTTCCAAAGAATTTATTTGCTCAAGTTTTCCTAGAGTTCCTTGCTTCTCCCAAGAATGGGTGGCACCAGAGTACAAGTTTGTTCTGTCGCGCGCTGGGCCTGTAAAGAATTTCCTTTAGAACAGGACGTGCAACCTTTGCCCAGTGGGAAGCCAGGGGGCCCTAAGAGAAGTTCTCAGAGGTTTCCCACCACAAATGACCTTTAGATGGCTTGTGAAGTATAACAAAGTCTTTTATTAATGAACAATTAAACAGAAACTTCTCGTGTCTTCAATAAAGCTAAACAAATGCTTCCAGGCTTTATGCAACTGGTGACTTCCTAATCTTGCCCACAAAGGACAGGCAACTGTCTTCAATAACTTCTTCTTTACTTTAAAGGAAAACCCCCTTTTTAACTTCTCCCAGGCTGACTGTAATCTAACCCTTACTCATGTGGGCTCCGCTACCGGGTCGAACTGCATCTCAAAGCACCGAGTGGACCTACCAGTAAAGGTTTAGATATTCTCCAGCTGGAGTTCTTTGGTCTTTAGGGCTGTTTTCCTGGAAATCTTTGGAGACTCTTAAGACTGTTTCCCCCCGGAAAGTCTTGATGCTCTTAAGACTGTTTCCCCCCGGAAAGTCTTAAGGGTTGAAGCTTTTGTACAGGGGAAGCTTGCACACGTCCTGTACATTAGCTTTCCTTGCTGAGACTAACTAAAAATGGCTCCCTTCCCTTCCCAATTGCCCTGAGCAAGGGGCGGAACCAAAACGTAATGATGATGGACAGGTGACTTGCCCTATGACTGCAACCGAAGGAAGCCACCTATCTGCAGAGTCCCTGAAACCTAGGACTGCAAACAAACATTTAATACAAAGCAAATAAATTTGGAGCTCCTGGTATAGCTGTACCAGCACAAATATCTATGGGAGGAATCTCTGAATGACCAAATTAGTTAGCTCTTTCAGAGCAAGATTGATATCTACCCTTTAGGATGGTGTAGTGAGCATCTCCGGTCTCTCTCCCATCAGACTACTGTGCAACTTACTGTCCTCCAAGTTTTTCTCCCATTTTGTCCTCAGAATCCTGCAAAGGTCTGGATGTCCACAAAAATATGACTTAAGCATGTCAGACATAGATCTGGACAGGAAAAACAAAAGTCCAGTTAAGGCCAAAGAAGCATTGAGAGTTATCCCAGAGGCATACAAATATGGTAATCATAATATTATTCTTGTCAAAAGCAGGTTGAGAAGAGCTGCACTGTATGTTCTGGAATGACAGAAAGACAGAACAGAGAAACAGACACACAGAGAGGGCCCGTGCTCCATTAACCGCTGAGACGAACCAGCATCCTCTCAACTACGCGTATTCTCAAGCAATAACAACGCCATCTGTATTATATACTCAAGAATACCCGTTATCGAAGGGAGCTAGTCAGTTAGCCATTCCGCTGGATCTTTTTCAGCAAAATCCCACTGTAAGGACTGTTTCGAGTAAGACATCTTAACCTGTAAACACATGAGAGAAGAAAAGAGAGATATCACACATAGGCATACCCTCAGATAACTTTAGCATTGTTGTTAAGGGGGAAAGTGCACAACCCTTGGCAAATTAAGCCAAAATTTCTAGTTCTGCTGCCTCTGCATTCCCACTGGAGAACACGCCCTATGAAGAGCGGCTTAAAGAGCTGGGCATGTTTAGCCTGAAGAAGAGAAGGCTGAGAGGAGATATGATAGCCATGTATAAATATGTGAGAGGAAGACACAGGGAGGAGGGAGCAAGCTTGTTTACTGCTTCCTTGGAGACTAGGACGCAGAACAATGACTTCAAACTACAAGAGAGGAGATTCCATCTGAACATTTGGAAGAACTTCCTGACTGTGAGAGCTGTTCAGCAGTGGAACTCTCTGCCTCGGAGTGTGGTGGAGGCTCCTTCTTTGGAGGCTTTTAAACAGAGGCTGGATGGCCATCTGTCAGGGGTGCTTTGAATGCAATATTCCTGCTTCTTGGCAGGGGGTTGGACTGGATGGCCCATGAGGTCTCTTCCAACTCTTTGATTCTATGATTCTATAAGAAGAGGCCTAGGTGAGTGATTTTAAAAAGATAATGATAATAATAATAATAATAATAATAATAATAATAATCTTTATTTATACCCCGCCACCATCTCCCCAAAGGGGACTCGGGGTGGCTAACATAAGGCCATGCCCAACCACCACTTAAGAATGCACAACTGCATATACAACAGTTATGCTTGTGGAACTGTGAATTGCACAACTGTGAATTGAATGCAGGTATTATCCCATGGCCAAAAACCACTACAGTCACATGCATGAAGGAACCTATTGTGTGGAAAGCATCAACAGGATCCCAGTTGTTGCTCAATTGGATGGTAAGAAGCAGGCCCATAGCCAGGATTTTTATTCGGGGGGGGGGGGGGGGTGAGGATCTACTCTAGCAAACCCGGTAAGAAGTTTTCCAGTAGCTATGCATCACTTAGGCCTGTTCTACACTATGAAAGCAGATAGTCCACATTATCTGCTTTGAACTGTATTATATGAGTCTACACTGCCAGATAATCCAGTTCAAAAAACAGATAATTTGGATTTTATTGGGCAGTGTAGAAGCAGCCTTAGTTCTGATCAATGCAGCCACACAATAAAGCACCATTACCTCCACCATTTACCATACATTTGGCACAATGATATCAAAGGACCATGCTACCATGTCTACAGTATGGTAACCAGCCATGAGATCCGTGGACCATTTTCATTCACACAACATGATTTTTGTACAGCAGAAGGTAATACAAAATAAGCCCCTGGGGCAGAAACTTTCACAAACATGCAGTAACCCCAACGGTACACTGGTATCTTGCCACTTTGGAGCTTTACTTTTTTCAGCATCATAGCACTATGATTTCACTATACCCTCATGGTTCCATCCTATCGAATTCTGGGACTTGCAGTTTAGGGAAAGATGCTTAGAATTGGATTGCTGTGAGTTTTCCAGGCTGTATGGCCATGTTCCATCATTACCCCAATACCCCCATGCATATGGGATATATTGAGCATGGTGATCAGATCATGATATGAATAAACATAACAGTTTAAATAATGTACCAGTAAGGCCTTCTCGTGGACCACCATGAGAATTTCGGGGGGTGCTGAAGCCCCTCAACACACCCCCCCCCCCCCCGGCTACATGCCTGCTTAGAGGTGAGGTCTGTTGAAAACTAGGCACATAAGTTTCCTATATAATGCTCACTTGCCTAGTTTCCAACAGACCTCATCTCTGAGGATGCCTGCCATAGATGTGGGCAAAACATCAGGAGATAATGCTTCTGGAACATGGTCATACAGCCCGGAAAATTCACAGCAACTGATTTATGAGGCCATAAAGAAGACTCCAGCAAAGCATTCCAGTGGGGAAGCATGCGGGGAATGCGGAAGAGCTTCATCAGCGTCGCAGATGGACGATGATTCCAGCTATGAAAGCCAGCTATGATTCCAGCTATGAAAGCCTTCAACAACACATACTTTGAATTCTCAGTTACTCTGGTGTCTCCGGCCAAACTACAAATCCTAGGGTTCCATAGGATACAGCCATAGTAGTAAAAGTGGGATCCTACTGCTATAATGGCATGGTATGAAATGGTATAATGGCATGGTATGAAACGTTGTCAGCCATAGCTTCTGCCAACCTAGCAGTTCGAAAACATGCAAATGTGAGTAGATCAATAGGTACCGCTCCGGCGGGAAGGTAATGGCGTGCCATGCAGTCATGCTGGCCACATGACCTTGGAGGTGTCTATGGAAAACGCCTGCTCTTCATGGAACCCACCTAGAAAGTTGCATAAGCACTACATGCACCCCTCAACTCAGGGAATGTCCAAACATTAGTTAACATAATCCTTTCACAATACCCTGAGAAGACACACAGAACACATAATAGGCTTAGGAAGAGCCATGGGGTTTTCTTGACACTATCTGATTCTATTTCTGGGAATGTTTCCTCACATCTATAACTAGATTTGAGCCCCCGGTGGCACAAAGGGTTAAACCATTGATCTGTTGAACTTGCAGACCAAAAGGTTGCTGGTTCAAATCTGGGGAGTGGGGTGAGCTCCTGCTGTCAGCCCCAGCTTCTGCCAACCTAGCAGTTCGAAAACATGCAAATGTGAGTAGATCAATAGGTACCACTCTGGCGGGAAGGTAACGGCGCTCCATGCCATCATGCCGGCCACATGACCTTGGAGGTGTCTATGGACAACGCCGGCTCTTCGGCTTAGAAATGGAGATGAGCACCACACCCCAGAGTCAGACATGACTGGACTTAATGCCAGGGGATAACCTTTACCTTTTTTTAATGAACTGGTCACTGGACAATTGAGCAAGATGGGTGGGGTTTTTAATTTATTTATTTACTCTTTACTTACTACATTTTTATACCGCTCTTCTCGGCCCTCAGGGTGACTCAGAGTGGTTCACAACCACAATACAATACATAAAACATGATAAAAACAGTTAAGAAGCATTTAAAAGGATAAACACTTATAACAATCAATAAGCATCAACATCTCATATCGTCTCATAGTTAAAATCAAGATCCAGTCTCGTCATCCAATTGTTCCATATTTCTATATTAGTTACACTGTCTATTCAAATGCCTGCTCAAACAACCAGGTCTTCAATTTCCTCCGAAATGCTAGCAGAGAGAGGGCTGATCTAATTTCTGTAGGGAAGGCGTTCCATAGCTGAGGGGCCACCACTGAGAAGGCCCTGTCTCTCATCCGCGCCAACCGTACTTGTGATGCAGGTGGGACCGAGAGCAGGGCCTCCCCAGATGATCTTAACGTCCTAGGTACTTTTTTGCACTTGACAGATGATATAACATTAGAATCAGAATTGAATTCTCTACTTTCTTGAGTACACTTTCCCTTGCTGTTCTCTTCCCTACCTGACAAGGACATATACATACACTAGCTGTCCCCTGCCATGCGTTGCTGTGGCCCAGTCTGGTGATCTGGAAAATAAAGTAATGAGAAAGTGTTGGTTTCTAATATATATAATGTCTATATGCTTGTAGGTAAACAGTGTTTCTTGCTGTTTCTTTGTCAGTGTTGATGTGGAGAGTGTCTGGTTTGCCCACCCTGGAACATGCAACATACCATTGTCCTTCTTTAAGGGCCCTTTTCAAATCTATGATACTATATCTCTCTGTGTGTGAATCATTATCTATCTATCTATATCTATCTATGGTTGGATGGCTCTTCATCAGGAGGATTTTGATTATGTTTCCTTGCCCTGGTGAAGGGAGTTGGACTGGATAGCCTTAAGTATTTTCTGTTGGTCATGGGGGTTCTGTGTGGGAAGTTTTCCCCAATTCTGTCATTTGTGGGGTTCAGAATGCTCTTTGATTGTAGGTGAACTGTGAATCCCAGTGACTACAACTCCCAAATGTCAAGGTCTATTTTCCCCAAACTCCATCTGTGTTCATAATTGGGCGTATTGAGTGCTTGTGCCAAGTTTGGTCCAGATCCATCATTGTTTGAGTCCACAGTGCTCTCTGGATGTAGGTGAACTACAACTCCCAAACTCAAGGTCAATGCCCACCAAACCCTTCTAGTGTTGTCTGTTTGTCATGGGAGTTTTGTGTGCCAAGTTTGGTTCAATTCCATCGTTGATGGAGTTCAGAATGCTCTTTGATTGTAGGTGAACTATAAATCCCAGCAACTACAACTCCCAAATGACAAAATCATAATTTTTTGAGTGATGGTCACTCCTTGTGTTGTGAGACGTTTTGTTGCCAAATTTGGTGTGATTTCGTTCATTGGTTCTTTTGTTTTTAAGGTACTCATTATGCACAGAGCATTTTTATATAGATAGATATGCACAAACCACACCACAACCCGCCAACTTTTCAAACCTGTTTCCAGACACTTTGAAAGATTATTTCCTTCCCAAATATTCTGCTTGCTGGTTGGAGTTTTCCTGGATTTGTTGAGTCCATGTAATCTGTGCTGGCCCATCAGGAATGGGACCCAAATGCACCCATTAACAGCAACATTTTGACCAAAACTTTTTTTACTAGTGTTGCTGCACAACCCACTCACAAACCTGGGCCCTCCTTATCCCTCTGTCTCCCGCAAATACAAATTATGCTACCTGAAACAAGTTGCTCTCCCCTGCTGCATGGCCTTGGGAATTGAATAAAAGGTGCAATTTCAGGTCCAGAAGTTTCCCCTTTGGCTGGTCGCCTACCTGCTGCCGCTTTCTTCCAGCACCAAGGCCAGCTCCAAAGAGCATCTCCATAGTAGTCATGATAACAGTGCCTGGTTGCAAAGCTAAAGGCGTTGGCAGCAGAGTCCGTCCATGCAGAGACTTCAGATCATGGCTCTAACATCCAGTCTGCTGTGCTGACATCTGTTACCAGATGGGAGTGGGACACAATGTAGGAGATACTGGAGATACTGGGACCATTTGGAAACTGGCTGCGCTCAGTCTTAGATCTGTACCTCCTTCCCTCCTCTTTTCAAAGCAGAAGGAAGAGGCTGTAGTTAACTTCAGATCCACACACATAAAACACACTGATTGCTGATCAGAAGCAATGTGATTTTTTGATCCAATCTATATAAATAAAAATGTAATGTTCGTTTGTGGGATTAACAGAACTAAAAAACCACCAAATTTGGACACAAGACACCTAACAACCCAATGTATGTCCTTCACTCATAAAAACACCTAAAAACACAGCAGAAGGGACTTAAAATGCCCCCAAAAAGCTAAATGAGGAAAAGCTAAATGACAATACAGAAAAAAGGGAGGGAAGGGGAGGGGAAAAAAAGAAAGAGAAAGAAAAAAAGAAAAAGAAGAGGGAGGGAGGGAAAGAAAGAAAGAAAGAAAGAAAGAAGGAAAGGGAGAAGGAAGGAAGGAAGGAAGGAAGGAAGGAAGGAAGGAAGGAAGGAAGGAAGGAAGGAGAGAGGAAGAGAAGGAATAAAGTAGAGAAAGAGGGAGGGAAAGAAAAAGGGGGAAGGAAGGAAAGTTAGAGAAGGAAGGAGATAAGGAAAGAAAAAAGGGAAAGAAGGAAGGAAAGAGGGAGAGAAGGAAGGGGGAAGATATAGAGATGAGGGAGGGAAGGAAAGAAGGAAAGAGAGAAGGAAGAAAAGAGAGACAGAAGGGAAAGAAAAAGGGGGAAGGAAGGAAAGTTAGAGAAGGAAGGAAGGAGATAGGAAAGAAAAAAGGGAAAGAAGGAAGGAAAGAGGGAGCGAAGGAAGGGGGGAAGATATAGAGAAAGAGGGAGGGAAGGAAAGAAGGAAAGAGAGAAGGAAGAAAAGAGAGACAGAAGAGAAAGAAAAAGGGGGAAGGAAGGAAAGAGATAGAGAAGGAAGAAGAGAAGGAAAGACGGGAAGGAAGGAAGGAAAGAGGGAGCAAAGGAAGCAAGGAAAGAAGGAGAGAAAGAGGGAGGGGAGGTTGGCCACAGCAACATGTGGCGGGTACAGCTAGTCTATATAAAAAAAAATCTAATGTTCATTTGTAGGATTAGCATAACTCAAAAATCATTGGGCGAATTGACAACAAATTTGGACACAATACACCTCTCAGGCCAACGAGTGACCATCACTCATAAAAACACTGGAAAACACAGCAGAAGAGACTTTAAAAGCAAAATAAATAAATAAATAATACATTACAACACGTGCGCTAAACCACATATATACACAGATACACAAATATATATATATATATACACACACACAACACATATACATAGACTGGGTCACAGCAACGTTTGGCAGGGGACAGCTAGTGATCTAAATAAATAAAAATCTAATGTTCGTTTGTGGGATTAGCATAACTCAAAAACCACTGGGCGAATTGATACCAAATTTGGACACAATACACCTATCAGGCAAATGAGTGACCATCGCTCATAAAAACACTGAAAAACACAACAGAAGAGAATTTAAAAGCCAAAAATAAAAAATTACCTTACAACGCTTGCACAAAATCACACATACATATACACACAAACACACATATACACAAATATATACGCACACAAAACACATATACACCGACTGGGCCACAGCAACACATGGCAGGGGGTGGCTAGAGGGAAATAAAAAGGGAAAAGTTGGGATGGTGGGAAACAGAGCAAATCTATAGATCCTATACCCATTTCTGATTTGTAGCATGACCCATATCACATCCCTTGTTTTCTCAGTTTTGTAAGATCCCTGCCCCCCCCCCCCCCGAACTGACTTTAGATGTAACTTTGAATGCAAGCATTACTTAAGCCTAAATATCTCACCCAACCTATTTATTTGGACCCCAAGACAAACAACTCTATGAAATGATTGTGGACGACCCCCATCCATCTCCCTAAATATCAGTGGCTGAGTTGGGCAACTGAGGCCACAGTTGAACAAAATCTAACATTATCTGCTTTGAACTGAGATATTTGCTTACTTACTTACTTAGGTGATCCCTTGTGGTCCAAGTAGGATAATCCTCCAGGGTGGGTCCGTAGGTGACTGTGGAGTCCTATTCTTGACCTGCATCTTCTCGTGCAGTGAGGGCATCGGTTTCCAGGTGGAAGGGGGTCCCGGTCGGGGTTGGCTTGACACGCCTTCCTCTTGGCATGTTTCTCTCTTTCGCCCTCCATTTGCGCCTCTTCAAATTCTGCAGCACTGCTGGTCACAGCTGACCTCCAGCTGGAGTGCTCAAGGGCCAAGGCTTCCCAGTTCTCTGTGTCTATGCCAAAGTTTTTAAGGTTGGCTTTGAGCCCATCTTTAAATCTCTTTTCTTGCCCACCAACATACCATTTTCTGTTCTTGAGTTTGGAGTAGAGCAACTACTTTGGGAGACGGTAGTCAGGCATCCGGACAATGTTGCCAGTCCAATGGAGTTGATGGTGGAGGACCATCACTTCAATGCTGGTGGTCTTTGCTTCTTCCAGCACTCTGACATTTGTCCGCTTGTCTTCCCAAGAGATTTGAAGGATTTTCCGGAGGCAGCGCTGATGGAATCGTTCCAGGAGTTGCATGTGAAGTCTGTAGACAGTCCATGTTTCGCAGGCATATAGCAGGGTTGGAAGGACAATAGCTTTATAAACAAGTACTTTGTTTATACGGATGTCCCGGTCCTCAAACACTCTCTGCTTCATTCGGAAAAATGCTATGTGTGTTTACAGAATCTTTAAAAACAGACACACACAAGCGAGAGAGCAAAGCCAAACCATTTCCTATCAACACACACACACTATTTTCCTCCAGGTATCCCTATGGATATCCCGGTCCTCAAACACTCTCTGCTTCATTTGGAAAAATGCTGCACTCGGAGAGCTCAGGCGGTGTTGTATATCGGTGTCAATATATGGCAGTGTGGACTCAGATAACTCAGTTCGAAGCAGATACTATGGGATTTTCTTGATATCCTGGGATATATGACTGTGTGGAAGGGTGATTCTCTCCTATATGTGTTTACAGAATCTTTAAAAACAGAAACACACACAAGAGAGAGAGCAAAGCCAAACCATTTCCTATCAACACACACATACTATTTTTCTCCAGGTATCCCTACGGCTGTTCCAGTCCTCAAACACTCTCTGCTTCATTCGGAAAAATGCTGCACTCGCAGAGCTCAGGCGGTGTTGTATATCGGTGTCAATATATGGCAGTGTGGACCAGAGGTGGCCCTAGGTAGTTTTCAACAGTAAGCAAACAGTATTTTGGTGCCCCCCCCCCCACACACACACCAATCACTGATTTATATTTTCTTTTTGTCGTGGGAGTTCTGTGTGCCATATTTGGTTCAATTTCATCATTGGTGGAGTTCAGAATGCTCTTTGATTTTTTTTTTGTTGTGTCAGGAGCATTCTGTTGTGAGAGAATTGGCCGTCTGTAAGGACGTTGCCCAGGGGACGCCTGGATGATTTTGATGTTTTATCATCCTTGTGGGAGGCTTCTCTCATTTCCCCGCATGAGGAGCTGGAGCTGATAGAAGGAGCTCATCTGCCTCTCCCCGGATTCAAACCTGTGACCTGTCGGTCTCCAGTCCTGCCAGCACAGTGCTTTAACCCACTGCGCCACCAGTGGCTCCTGCTCTTTGATTGTAGGTGAACTATACATCCCAGTAACTACAACTCGCATTTGTCAAAGTCTATTTTCCCCCAAGAGTGCTTCAAGAGCGCCCCTGGGCAAAATCAACTATACTGCGAATGCTTACTTTGCGTAATGGGTTGAGCCGCCCCTGGTGTGGACTCAGATAACCCAGTTCAAAGCAGATATTGTGGGATTTTCTTGATATTCTGAGTTATATGACTGTGTGGAAGGGTGATTCTCTCCTATGTGTGTTTACAGAATCTTTAAAAACAGACACACACACAAGCGAGAGAGCAAAGCCAAACCATTTCCTATCAACACACACATACTATTTTTCTCCAGGTATCCCTACGGATGTCCTGGTCCTCAAACACTCTCGGCTTCATTCGGAAAAATGCTGCACTCGCAGAGCTCAGGCGGTGTTGTATATCGGTGTCAATATAGGGCAGTGTGGACTCAGATAACCAGTTCAAAGCAAATACTGTGGGATTTTCATGACATTCTGAGTTATATGACTGTGTGGAAGGGTGATTCTTTCCTATGTGTGTTTACAGAATCTTTAACAACACATACACACACAAGAGATAGCAAAGCCAAACCATTTCCTATCAACACACACATACTATTTTTCTCCAGGTTGGAATCCCGCCCTTTGGCCCATCAAAGGCCTCTAATGTGGCAGAGCAGAATAAAAGCAAAGAGAAGAAGCCACTGAAGAACCAATGGCAAAAGATAAACAATCTTGAGTAATGTTTCAATGGATAGGTGATGGGGAGGCTTCTTTGCATCCTAATGCATGGAAGGGGGGGGGGGGAGTGGAATAACCTGAGTGTTTTCTTTTTCTCTCATGGGTCTCTTGGGCAAACTGGTGGTGGAAAGAGCAAGTAAAGATGGGGGATCTTTCCTATGTTTGAGGTCGGGGGAAAAAGTCACCCTAAAGCCAAGCTATAGGCGTGAAAGGGGAGATAGGGAAAGAGCTGGGGGGGGGGGGGTGAACTAGTGCGCGTGTCTGGAAAAAAAGGGGGGTCAGTCAGTCAGTCCATGGAGCCCTGCTCGCTCCCCCTTTGCCGGCCACACCTTAAAAGCCCAGGAACCCCAAGAAACTCTTCCAGAGCAAGCCATTGGGGAGGAGATCCAACCCCACAACATCCCTCCCTGAGATGCCACCCAAATAGACAGACAGACGGACAACTCACCGGGGAAAGGGGGGTGTTGGGGAAGAGGGGCTTTTCCTTCCTTGCCCCCTTCTCTCCACGATCCAGCTGAGGAAAGCCCAAGCTTCCTTCTGGAATCCCATCCTGATGTGTATGATGATCACACCCTCCTCCTCCTCCTTGTTCTCCCTCCTTCCCTCTCTCCCTTCCTTCTCTCTTCCCTCCCCTTTCCCCCATCGATGCTTCCTCTTCCCCACACCCACCCGCGGTCCAGAAACCTCCATGTTTCTGGGATCCAGAGAGAGAGAGAGAGAGACTTAGGGAAGCAGAGAAAACGCAGCCCCTCCTCCTGCCTCTTGGATGCCATCCTCGGATGAGACACCCAGGCACAGCCCGCCTGCCTCCCCCAGGTCGCCTCTCAATACTACGCTGCCCAGGAGGAAACACGATGCTCTACCTTGGCAGGGAGAGAGAGAGGGAGAGAGGGAGGAGAACCCACCCAATGGAAAAGCTGTGTGTTTGTGGGTGAGAGAGTGACGTGGGAAGCCCGGAAAGATGCCAAGCAGGGCAAGGGTCCCACTTGTCCTCCTCTCCCATGGCATCCACCCAAAGGAGGGGCCCACAAGGAGCCACACAAGGCTCCCAATGGAGCAAGAGGGGTGCCAACAAGGAAGGGGGTCCAGCTGGGCAGGTGGGGGGCACCTCTGCTCTCTTGGGATTGGAGTGGGCGTAGGCAGACTTGGCAGTGAGCAGCTGGGAAAAGGAGGAGGAGGACTAAAATGATAAAGGGTCTGGAGAACAAGCCCTATGAGGAGCGGCTTAAGGAGCTGGGCATGTTTAGCCTGAAGAAGAGAAGGCTGAGAGGAGATATGATAGCCATGTATAAATATGTGAGAGGAAGCCACAGGGAGGAAGGAGCAAGATTGTTTTCTGCTTTCTTGCAGACTAGGATGCGGAAAAATGGCTTCAAACTACAAGACAGGAGATTCCATCTGAACATTAGGAAGAACTTCCTGACTGTGAGAGCCATTCAGCAGTGGAACTCTCTGCCCCAGAGTGTGGTGGAGGCTCCTTCTTTGGAAGCTTTTAAACAGAGGCTGGATGGCCATCTGTCAGGGTTGATTTGAATGCAATATTCCTGCTTCTTGGCAGGGGGTTGGACTGGATGGCCCATGAGGTCTCTTCCAACTCTATGATTCTATGATTCTATGAGGAGAGAAAGAAGAAGTGAGGAGGAGGAAGAATCATAGAATCAAAGAGTTGGAAGAGACCTCATGGGCCATCCAGTCCAACTCCCTGCCAAGAACCAGAAAATTTGCCTTCAAAGCACCCTCGACAGATGACCATCCATCCAGCTTCTGCTTAAAAGCCTCCAGAGAAGGAGCCTCCACCACACTCTGGGGCAGAGAGTTCCACTGCTGAACCGCTCTCCCAGTCAGGAAGTTCTTCCACATGTTCTTCCTCATGTCCAGAGGAGGGCGACTAAAATGATCAAAGGTCTGGAGAACAAGCCCTATGAGGAGCGGCTTAATGAGCTGGCGGCAAAAAAAGCCAATGGGATTTTGGCCTGCATCAATAGGAGCATAGTGTCTAGATCTAGGGAAATCATGCTACCCCTCTATTCCGCTTTGGTTAGACCACACCTGGAAAATTGTGTCCAATTCTGGGCACCAGAATTCAAGAGAGATATTGACATGCTGGAATGTGTCCAGAGGAGGGCGACTAAAATGATCAAAGGTCTGGAGAACAAGCCCTATGAGGAGCGGCTTAAGGAGCTGGGCATGTTTAGCCTGAAGAAGAGAAGGCTGAGAGGAGATATGATAGCCATGTTTAAATATGTGAGAGGTTAAACATGAGCCATCAATGTGATGTGGCGGCAAAAAAAGCCAATGGGATTTTGGCCTGCATCAATAGGAGCATAGTGTCTAGATCTAGGGAAGTCATGCTCCCCCTCTATTCCGCTTTGGTTAGACCACACCTGGAAAATTGTGTCCAATTCTGGGCACCAGAATTCAAGAGAGATATTGACATGCTGGAATGTGTCCAGAGGAGGGTGACTAAAATGATCAAGGGTCTGGAGAACAAGCCCTATGAGGAGCGGCTTAAGGAGCTGGGCATGTTTAGCCTGAAGAAGAGAAGGCTGAGAGGAGATATGATAGCCATGTATCAATATGTGAGAGGAAGCCACAGGGAGGAAGGAGCAAGCTTGTTTTCTGCTTCCTTGCGGACTAGGACGCGGAACAATGGCTTCAAACTACAAGAGAGGAGATTCCATCTGAACATGAGGAAGAACTTCCTGACTGTGAGAGCCGTTCAGCAGTGGAACTCTCTGCCCCAGAGTGTGGTGGAGACTCCTTCTTTGGAAGCTTTTAAACAGAGGCTGGATGGCCATCTGTCAGGGGTGATTTGAATGCAATATTCCTGCTTCTTGGCAGGGGGTTGGACTGGATGGCTCATGAGGTCTCTTCCAACTCTTTGATTCTATGATTCTATGAAGAGAGAAAAAAGAAGTGAGGAGGAGGAAGAATCATAGAATCAAAGAGTTGGAAGAGACCTCATGGCCCATCCAGTCCAACTCCCTGCCAAGAACCAGAAAAAATGCCTTCAAAGCACCCTCGACAGATGGCCATCCAGCCTCTGCTTAAAAGCCTCCAGAGAAGGAGCCTCCACTACACTCCGGGGCAGAGAGTTCCACTGCTGAACAGCTCTCCCAGTCAGGAAGTTCTTCCTCATGTTCATCGTCATGGCATAATACTGGGTACAAGTTAACTTGCAAAGAAAGTGGGATGATGGTCACATTGGGAGTCAAGGCTCTTCTGGACTCTTGGACCAGTCCTTAAACACGCTTCTGGAATGAGCTTCACGTATTCCAAGTAGACTGGAGCGTACTACGTCCTAACCTTTTTTGTTCCATCTCCCAGGAGCCTGATTTGCCTTATTTTATAGTTGCTTGAGGTTGCTTCCTCTTGCATTTTCTCCCAGGGCTGCTGCATCTTTGCAAGAGTCCTAAAAGTTAATAGTATCAGAGTCTGCAGGTCTCTTTGCAACCATTGGCTTAGAGAGCAGCTCTTTGAGTTTAGGCACCGCCTTTTCTCCCAGGGAAAGATCTCCATTTTAGATTCACCCCTGCCTTTTTAGTTTGAGGAAAGATTTCAGACATGCTGATGGCTAAACAGTTAGCTCTGGGAAAACCATTGCAAAAACTACACTATAGATAAGTATTAAGCTAAACTGAGTAAGCTATATTGAGTTAATATAGATAGTATATTGTGTATTGAGCTGCATTGAGATATTTTAGACAGATAAGCTTAATTGAGAAGATTGAGTTATATAGTTATAGAGAGAGAGTCGTGACTGCTTTGTCTCCAGAACTAACCTTAAATTATAGATAGGGGAAAAACCTGCTTTTTTCTAAACCACAACAGCTTTAGGTTAGGGTGTTAAGATTCCAGAATCCTATCTGCCATCTGGAGAAAGGGTTGCCTCTGTAACTATAGGAAAGAAAGAATATTTTTGTAGCTTCATCTATTGACTGTTTGTTTGCAACTGTATGAACTGTGCCAAGTCTTCATGGACTTTGTGTAAATAAATATTCTTTTTTGATGTTTAAAGCCAGTACTAGTCTCAGTTGCTTAGTATCTTAAGTTTTCAAGATAGACAACTGCAGTTCACTCAGCTATAGAGAGAAGCACGTCATAGTCTTATTTTTTATAGTGTCTGGGCGGACGGCACATTTTTAATGATGGTTTTAAACCACTTCATTGGATGTGTTGCAATAGCAGATTCCCAGATTAGTTTAGTGATTACACCTTATTTTATTTTTCTGGTTATTTAATATTCAGTTTTTATTTTACCTGATATTTGTCTGTTCTAATGTAGCACAAATCCTATGCAATATCTTTTCCTGTAGTTTGAAGCCATTGTTCCACATCCTAGTCTCCAAGGAAGCAGAAAACAAGCTTGCTCCCTCCTTCCTGTGGCTTCCGCTCACATATTGATACATGGCTATCATGTCTCCTCTCAGCCTTCTCTTCTTCAGGCTAAACATGCCCAGCTCCTTAAGCCGCTCCTCATAAGGCTTGTTCTCCAGACCCTTGATCATTTTAGTCGCCCTCCTCTGGACACATTCCAGCTTGTCAATATCTCTCTTGAATTGTGGTGCCCAGAATTGGACACAATATTCCAGGTGTGGTCTAACCAAGGCAGAATAGAGGGGTAGCATGACTTCCCTGGATCTAGACACTATGCTCCTATTGATGCAGGCCAAAATCCCATTGGCTTTTTTTGCCGCCACATCACATTGTTGGCTCATGTTTAACTTGTTGTCCACTAGGACAAGCTAGGAGACACCTGCTCGGACCCCTGGCCTTTGACCTGTGGGGTCCTGCAAGGTTCCATTCTGTTTCCCATGCTTTTTAATATCTACATGAAACTGCTGGATGAGGTCATCCGGAGTTTTGGAGTTGGTTGCCATCTCTATGCAGATGACCGGGATTGTGGCGCAGCTGGCTGAGTGTCAGCTGCAGTAAGATCACTCTGGCCAAAAGGTCATGAGTTCGAAGCCAGCCCGGGTTGGAGTGGGTTTCCAACCAATTGTGTGTAGCCTGTTGTCGACCTTTGCAACCCGAAAGACAGTTGCATCTGTCAAGTAGGAAAATTAGGTACCACCTTAAAAGTGTGGGGAAACTAAATTAACTGATTTATGAGGCCATAAAGAAGACTCCAGCAAAGCATTCCAGTGGGGAAGCATGCGGGGAATGCGGAAGTGCTTCATCAGCGTCGCAGATGGACAATGAAAGCGACAGCTCCCCTGGTGGCCAGAAAAAGTTGAATAGCCTCTGTGTATGTCTGTATATGTTTGTATGTCAAAAATTGGCATTGAATGTTTGCCATATATGTGTACCCTGAGTCCCCTGTGAGGTGAGAAGGGCAGAATATAAAAGTTGTAAAAAAATAAAATAAATAATGACACACAACTCTACTACTCTTTTCCACCAAACTCCAAGGAAGCCCCTTGGGTGCTGGACGAGTGTCTGACCGCTGTGGCTATCTGGATGAGGAAGAACAAGCTGAAGATCAATCCCGACAAGACTGAGGTCCTCCTGGTCGATTGTAAACCGGATCGGGGTATAGGGTGGCAACCTGTGCTGGACGGGGTTACACTCCCCTTGAAGTCACGGGTTCGCAGTTTTGGTGTCCTCCTGGCCTCATTACTGTCACTTGAAGCTCTGGCGTCGGCGGTGGTTGGGAGGGCCTTCGCACAATTAAGACTTGTGCGCCAACTGCAACCGTACCTCGTGAAGGTGGATCTGGCCAGAGTGGTCCATGCCTTAGTCACCTCCAGATTAGACTACTGTAATGCACTCTACGTGGGGCTGCCCTTGAAAACGGCCCGGAAATTCCAACAGGTTCAACAGGCGGTGGCCAGATTGTTAACTGGTGCTCCTTACAGGGAGAGGTCAACCCTTCTGTTTAAGGAGCTCCATTGGCTGCCGTTCATTTTCCGGTCCTAATACAAGGTGCAGGTGCTTACCTACAAAGCCCTAAACAGTTTGGGACCCGCCTACCTGCGTGACCGCATTGCGGTGTACAAACCCACACGATCTCTTCGATCTTCGGGGAGGCCCTGCTCATGATCCCATCTGCATTGCAAGCGCGATTGGTGGGGACAAGGGATAGGGCATTCTCTGTGGTGGCTCCTCGACTCTGGAACTCACTCCCCAAGGATATCAGGCAGGCCCCGATGTTGGCAGTCTTGAGGAGGAGCTTGAAGACGTGACTGTTTCAGTGTGCCTACCCAGAATAGGAAACTATAAGCACTTTGTCCCAAATGCACTTTACTAGAGATTTAGGTCTGTCTGCATGCCCTATTCGCCAAAATACCTATCAATTTTACCCGGTCATGCCCAGCTTTTTAAAATTTTTAACCTTTACATTTGGCCCTGACATTGTTGTATTGGGTCTCGGCCTATTGTAAGCCGCACTGAGTCCTTTGGGAGATGGTAAGGTAAAGGTAGTCCCCTGACATTAAGTCCAGTCATGTCTGACTCTGGGGTGTGGTGCTCATCTCCGTTTCTAAGCCGAAGAGCCAGCGTTGTCCGTAGACACCTCCAAGGTCATGTGGCCGGCATGACTGCCTGGAGCGCCGTTACCTTCCCGCCAAAACGGTACCTATTGATCTACTCACATTTACATGTTTTCGAACTGCTAGGTTGGCAGAAGCTAGGGCTGACAGCGGAAGCTCATGCCGCTCCCCGGAATCGAACCTGCGACCTTTCAATCAACAAGCTCAGCAGCTCAGTGCTTTAACCCACTGCGCCACCGGGGGCTCCTTGGGAGATGGTAGCGGGGTATAAATAAAGGATTATTATTATTATTATTATTATTATTATTATTATTATTATTACTCTCTGCCTATTGGCCACTCTGGTTGGTGTCTGTAGGCCCACATTGAAGACTGAAACAACTGGAGGACCACAGGTCTCCTCCATCCCCGTTTGTCGCAGCTGTGCACAGCATGGGGTGGAAACATTGTGAGGGAAGGAAGTGTTCCTGAAGGAGTCCAAGCATCTCCCTGTTGCCACACGTCATTTTGATGGAACTAATGTGACAATTAAGATGAAGAGGGAAGCTACCCACCAGGAGGCTAGTGATTCAGGCCTTTAATGCAGCATCAGGAAGGAGAGAGAAAGAAAGGGGCAAGCAAGGCCAGTCTTCCCATGAAGAAGGCAGGCGTCTCTGGCAATTTCATCCAGCTTCTGGAGCCAAAACAAATCCACTGCTTGCACCAGCTCATCTGAGAGTTTTTTTCCTGGCAATTTTCATGTTGAACCTTTATTGGATATCCTAATATTCAATATGATTGGATAATATCCTATACCAAATTTGAACAGCTTAAGCTAGTTCTCTCATACACACACTTTCCCTCCTCCCGCAGTCCCTCTCCTCATCAAGGTCTTGCAAGTGATGGACAATGAGATATGTAAAACAATATTTAGGATGCATCTACACGGCAGAATTAATGCAGTTTTTACACTGTATTGTCAAAGGCTTTCATGGCCTTGTAGGTTTTTTTTGGGTTATATGGCCATGTTCTAAAGGCATTCTCTCCTGACGTTTCACCTGCATCTATGGGAAGCATCCTCAGAGGTAGTGAGATCTGTTGGAACTAGGGAAATTGGGTTTATACATCTGTGTAATGACCAGGGTGGGACAAAGTACTCTTGTCTGCTGGAGCTAGGTGTGAATGTTTCAACTGACCACCTTGATTAGCATTTGATGGCCTGGCAGTTTTTTGGTGTGGCTTGTTAGTGCCTGAGGGAATCTTTTGTTGAGAGGTGATTAGCTGTCCCTGATTGTTTCCTCTCTGTTGTTTTGCTGTTGTAATTTTAGAGCTTTTTAATACTGGTAGCCAGATTTTGTTCATTTTCATGGTTTCCTCTGTTCTGTTGAAATTGTCCACATGCTTGTGGATTTCAATGGCTTCTCTGTGTAGTCTGACATGGTGGTTGTAAGAGTGGTCCATAGACACTGAGAACTGGGAAGCCCTGGCCCTTGAGCGCTCCAGCTGGAGGTCAGCTGTGACCAGCAGTGCTGCAGAATTCAAGGAGGCACGAGTGGAGGGTGAAAGAGAGAAACGTGCCAGGAGGAAGGCGTGTCAAGCCAACCCCGACTGGGACCGCCTTCCACCTGGAAACCAATGCCCACACTGCGGAAGAAGATGCAGAGCAAGAATAGGGCTCCACAGCCACATGCGGACCCACAAGGAAACCCATAATGGAAGACCATCTTACTCGTCCAACGAGGGATCGCCTAAGTAAGTAAGTAAGTAAGAAGTAAGTAAGAGTGGTCCAGCATTTCTGTGTTCTCAAATAATATGTTGTGTCCAGGTTGGTTCATCAGGTGCTCTGCTATGGCTGACTTCTCTGGCTGAAGTAGTCTGCAGTGCCTTTCATATTCCTTGATGCGTGTCTGGGCGCTGCGTTTGGTGGTCCCTATGTAGACTTGTCCACAGCTGCATGGTACACAGTAGACTCCTGCAGAAGTGAGAGGATCCCTCTTGTCCTTTGCTGAATATAGCATTTGTTGGATTTTCTTGGTGGATCTGTAGATAGTTAGTATGTTGTGTTTCCTCATCAGCTTCCCTCTGCGGTCAGTGGTTCCCTTGATGTATGGCAAGAACACTTTTCCTCTGGGTGGATCTTCGTCTTGACTCTCGTGGCTTGTTCATGGTCTTGCAGCTCTTCTGATGTCTGAGGTGGAGTATCCATTGGCCTGTAGAGCCCAGTTGAGGTGATTCAGTTCATCTTGGAGGAAGTGGGGTTCGCAGATTCTTTTTGCACGGTCTGCCAAGGCTTTTTTTTCTGACTTGGGTGATGGTTGGGAGTTTTTATGTAGATATCTATCTGTGTGTGTGGGTTTTCTGTAAACGGTGTGGCCCAATTGTTGATCTGGTTTACGGATGACTAGGACATCTAGAAAAGGCAGTCTTCCTTCATTTTCTTTTTCCATGGTGAACTGGATGTTTGGGTGGATGCTGTTAATATGGTCCAGGAACCTGTTGAGTTCTTCTTCTCCATGGCTCCAAATAGTGAAAGTGTCATCCATATATCTGAACCATATCGTAGGCTTTTTGGTTGCTGTCTCCAGGGCTTGTTTTTCAAAGTGTCCCATGTAGAAATTAGTTATGACTGGGCGGAGAGGGCTCCCCATAGCTACTCCATCTTTCTGTTCGCAGAATTCATTGTCCCACTGAAAGTAGCTAGTGGTGAGGCAATGGTGAAACAGAGCTATGATGTCTTCTCCAGAATCCTGTTTTTACACTGCTTCAGCTGCCATGGCTAAATGGTATGGAAACCTAGGAACACTAGTTTTACAACATTTTTGCCTTCTCTGTTTATGAGTGCTGAGATCTCACCAAACTACAACTCCCAGGCATCTATATCATTGAGTCATGGTAGTTAAAGTGGTGCATCCTCAGACTGACCTTCCTTGGAGTGAATTCCATGGCTACAGAATTATAAAATCATAGAATCGTAACATTGGAGGAGGCCACATTGGACATCTAATCCAATTCCCTGTCATGCAGAAAAAGCACAATTAAAGCACCCCTAACAGATGGCCATCCAGCTTCTGTTTAAAAGCCTCCAAAGAAAGAGTCCCCAAAGAAGGAGTAATGTAGTATCTGATCCCAGATTATCTGTTTTGAACTGGATTATATAGCAGTGTAAACTCATATAATCCAGTTCAAAACAGATAATCTGGAATCAGATACTGGATTACATGGCAGATGAAGGGTTAGAAGGCAGGATCATCAAGTTTGCAGATGACACCAAATTGGGAGGGATAGCCAATACTCCAGAGGACAGGAGCAGGATTCAAAACGATCTTGACAGATTAGAGAGATGGGCCAAAACTAACAAAATGAAGTTTAACAGTGACAAATGCAAGATACTCCACTTTGGCAGGAAAAACGAAATGCAAAGATACAGAATGGGGGACAATGCCTGGCTCGAGAGCAGTACGTGTGAAAAAGATCTTGGAGTCCTCGTGGACAACAAGTTAAACATGAGCCAACAATGTCATGTGGCGGCAAAAAAAAGCCAATGGGATTTTGGCCTGCATTAATAGGAGCATAGTGTCTAGATCTAGAGAAGTAATGCTACCCCTCTATTCTGCTTTGGTTAGACCACACCTGGAATATTGTGTCCAATTCTAGGCACCACAATTCAAGAGATATATTGACAAGCTGGAATGTGTCCAGAGGAGGGCGACTAAAATGATCAAGGGTCTGGAGAACAAGCCCTATGAGGAGCGGCTTAAGGAGCTGGGCATGTTTAGCGTGAAGAAGAGAAGGCTGAGAGGAGACATGATGAGGGCCATGTATAAATATGTGAGAGGAAGCCACAGGGAGGAGGGAGCAAGCTTGTTTTCTGCTTCCTTGGAGACTAGGACGCGGAACAATGGCTTCAAACTACAAGAGAGAAGATTCCATCTGAACATTAGGAAGAACTTCCTGACTGTGAGAGCCATTCAGCAGTGGAACTCTCTGCCCCAGAGTGTGATGGAGGCTCCTTCTTTGGAAGCTTTTAAACAGAGGCTGGATGGCCATCTGTCAGGGGTGATTTGAATGCAATTTTCCTGCTTCTTGGCAGGGGGTTGGACTGGATGGCCCATGAGGTCTCTTCCAACTCTTTGATTCTATGATTCTATGATTCTATGTAGATCCAGCCTGAGACTTGCTCATGTGAGGGCCACTCTGTCAGTACTTTTGGAATCTGACAGTCCCAATATTTTTTTATACTTTAATCTATGGAGCAGCCATAGCTCTCTGACCAGTCAGGCCTGTTCTTTTATCTGGCTGAGCTCTTCCTTCCCATCATCCCTGCTTTCTTTGCCAGCTTTGGCAGAAACAAGAACCTTGCCACTAATTCCATTGTCACTGATTCAGAGCGTAAATTATTCATGCTGAAGCCGAAGGCTGCGAAAGGAGCAGCTCCCATTGATTACACACAGATCAAAGGTTGGGGTATGCGCTCAGTGCTCCTCCTGCCCACGGACAGCCAATGCCTCATCTCACGGACAGCCAATGCCTCATTTGGTGTGTCATTTCACACGCACCAACAAATCAAGGTGAAAGGTGCCATTGGTCTGAAGTTCCCCTCAGCCCTAGGCAGAATAGCTACACTTGCTTTACCTTGGGTTAAGGAACCTGGAAAAAGGAACAGAAGCTGGGGCAGGAGTCGACACTTTGATACTCCCCTTCCTTTACCACCTCCCCCCTTTCTCCTCCTCCCACTCCTGCTCAGACATAAACACGCAATTCATAAATTTAGAGTTGCTTCATGTTACAATTCTTTTCATTCATGGATTCAGGCATCAAAGAACCAATGCAGCAAGTTTTGAAAAATGCCATGCACAGCAGGGTGGCAGAGGAAAAACTGGAAACGGCTCCTGGATCTTTAAGGGTTGTTTAGAAGAGGATCGTAATCTGACAAGCAACATCTGCTAATATCCCCTCTTCGGCCCCATTATGGGTCCCAACCTCAAATGAGGTCTCCTTAGCTTGGCTGGGGTTCTGAAAAATTTGACAACAGTAAAAGATTTTTTAACACCACTTGCAATTTTTGCCATTTTTGCCAGCAAGCGTGCCACTCCAGCACTAGTTACATGGGGGAAACATCACCCAACTGAGGTAAAAGTGATGATGAGGAAGCATCCTAGGTTTCCAGTTGGGGATGGGGCCTTCACCAGAAGTTGAGGGGCTAAAGGCCCATCCGTCCCTCAACTGGCTGCTAAGCATCCTAGGCAGGCATGTAGCCGGGGGGGGGGGGGGGGGGGCTTGAGGGGCTTCAGCCCCCCCCCCCCCGAAATTCTCATGGTGGTTCGCGAAAAGGCCTTACTGGAGCATTATTTAAACTGTTATGTTTATTCATATCATGATCTGATCACCATACTCAATATATCCCATATGCATGGGGGTATTGGGGTAATGATACAAAAGATTTGCTAGGCTAGACCCTCTTTCACTCAGACTCAGCCCCCCCCCGAAACTCAGCCCCCCCCCTCCAAAACCTCCCCTGAAAAAAATTCACCACCACCCCCCCCCACCCCCCGAAACGAAATCCTGGCTATGGGCCTGATCCTAGGATACTTAAATTGGTAAGTGTAATGAGGTCCTTAGTGGCTGTTTGTGACATTTACATGAATCATTTGTGCAGTGCTTACACTCGACTCTGCAGAAGATGCTTCAGCCATACTTCAGAAACAAGAAAACCAACCTGTTTCGCAAGCCTTGCAATTCCTAAGTTGTTATCAGTAAATGTTTGATTTGTAGAATATACTTACCGTATATTCCGGCATACAAGATGACTGGGCGCATAAGACGAACCCCAACTTTTCCAGTTAAAATAGAGAGTTTGGGATATACTTGCCTTATAAGACTACTCCTCTTCCAAAGCACCATCAAATAAAATTTTAAAAGCATCAGATTTTATTTCAATATGGTAATTTTCCTATTACTGTACCTCCTTCTCTGCCTCTCAGATCTCGCACATGCGCACCTGCACCACTTCATTGCAGTCTTCAGGAGCGAGATCTGAGAGGCAGAGAAGGAGGTACGGTAATAGGATACAATGACGGGCAGACGGGTAAAAGAGTTGTGTTTTTCTAGACCCAGAGCCACTCTATCTCTTTTTTCCATACCCTGGGCGCCCCGGATGCCTGCAGCTTGCTCCGCCCTTCACTTACACCTTCCCGGTGAGGCGCCCCTTCACCTTACCTTTGGGGCCGCATTAAGTCCTCGAATCCTGATGAATGGATTTTCTTCTACCATACTTGTACAGCGTCACCCTTAATGCTTTCATACAGTCGCTGCATACGGCAGGAACGCCGTCACTGCCATTTTTGAGCTCCCCCCACAATATGCAGCAACCACAGATTCTCCAATCCGGATTGGAAGTTTCAGCACCCGCTCTATAAGATGACTCCCACATATAAGACGACTCCCATGCATAAGACTACTTCAGCGTATAAGACGACTCCAGCGTATAAGACGAATCCCGCATATAAGACGAATCCCGCATATAAGACGAATCCCGCGTATAAGATGACCCCTGACTTTTGAGAAGATTTTCTTGGGTTAAAAAGTAGTCTTATATGCCAGAATATGCAGTATATACCTTGGGAAATATAAACATTTCTTAGGCCGAAAAGGGTAATGAGTGGAGGTACAGGCAAAACTTTATTACGGTCACTGACAGCACAAAGTGGGGCACAAATGCCCTGGAAAGGGGAAACACAGCTCCTCAATGAAGCAGTTATTTTAAAAAATAACAGGTTAGAAAATAGTTTAAAATATTGTATTGTATTGTAAAGGTACAGGGACCTTCTCTAGTTTTCAATTTGACAATCTTACCCATGTGTGATTGTTGTTGTTGTTGTTGTTGCTGGGGCTGGGAGTGGCCGTGGGTTCTCAGAAGGCCTGGAAAAGCAGCCTCAGAGTAAAGTAAGGAATGGACACAGGAGTCCAGAAATGCCCTTATCTGTGTCGTCAAAAACTGGACCTCAAGGAGTGAATCACAGAATCTGCGATTCTATAGGAATCAAATGAGATCCCATGACAACCTTTCCCCTAGTTTCAAGTTACCCTTCATGGAACCCACCTAGAAAGTTGCATAAGCACTATATGCACCCCTCAACTCAGGGAGTGTCCAAACATTACTTAACATAATCCTTTCACAATACCCTGGGAAGACACCCAGAACACACAATAAGCTTAGGAAGAGCCACGGAGTTTTCCTGACACTATCTAATTCTATTTCTGGGACTGTTTCCTTGCATCTACAATTAGATTGGAGCCCCCAGTGACGCTGTGGGTTAAACCATTGATCTGTTGAACTTGCGGATCGAAAGGTTGCTGGTTCGAATCTGGGGAGTGGGGTGAGCTCCTGCTGTCAGCCCCAGCTTCTGCCAACCTAGTAGTTCAAAAACATGCAAATGTGAGTAGATCAATAGGTATCGCTCTGGTGGGAAGGTAATGGTGCTCCATGCCATCATGCCAGCCACATGACCTTGTAGGTGTCTATGGAAAACGCCAGCTCTTTGGCTTAGAAATGGAGATGAGCACCAACCCCCAGAGTTATACACGACTGGACTTGATGTCAGGGGAAAACCTTTACCTTTACCTAGATCAGACCCCCCCCCCCCTTTTTGGGCTGTCTATTGCATTTCTCAATATCCTCAACACCCTTTTGTCTACCTGGCCAGCACCCATTGAACTGACCAAAACAGAAACATCAAAACCTATTTTGTGGGATTGTGGCGCAGCTGGCTGAGTGTCAGCTGCATTAAGATCAGTCTGACCACTCTGACCAAAAGGTCATGAGTTCGAAGCCAGCCCGGGTTGGAGTGGGTTTCCAACCAATTGTGTGTAGCCTGTTGTTGACCTTTGCAACCTGAAAGACAGTTGCATCTGTCAAATAGGAAAATTAGGTACCACCTTAAAAAAGTGTGGGGAGGCTAAATTAACTGATTTATGAGGCCATAAAGAAGACTCCAGCAAAGCATTCCAGCAGGGAAGCATGCGGGGAATGTGGAGGTGCTTCATCAGCGTCGCAGATGGGCGATGAAAGCGACAGCTCCCCTGGCGGTCAGAAAAAGTTAAATAGCCTCTGTGTATGTCTGTATATGTTTGTATGTCAAAAATTGGCATTGAACGTTTGCCATATATGTGTACATTGTAATCCGCCCTGAGTCCCCTGAGGGGTGAGAAGGGCGGAATATAAAAGCTGTAAATAAATAAATAAATATAAAATATTTAAACCCATTGCGTTTTTTGCTTTACTCTGTTGTAATTTGTTGTTTGGGCTTGGTCTCATGTAAGCCACTCTGAGTCCCCATTGGGGAGATGGTGGCGGGGTACAAATAATAATAATAATAATAATTATTATTATTATTATTATCCTTTGCCCAGCCTCATTCCTTTCCACATGCACCCTTCTCCTTCCATATGCACCTTTCCTTGTTCCAAACTTTACGACTGCCTGTATTCTAATGTTTTCTAGCAAGGCATGTTATGATACATCCATGGAACTGCTACCTCTGTCCTTCTTTCATGGACCTTTCCACCATCATTAATCATCCAAGACATCACAGAAATTGTCATGATATGGAGGAAATAAAGAAGTGGCAGGCACAGAAAAGAAATATAATTGTAATTGATATTATGTTGTTCAGTGGTCTGAAATCTATTACTAGTCCCAATGAAGATAGATCCATACTGTGTATAGCATTGTTCAGTTCAGTTAGGCGATCCCTCGTTTTCCAAGGAGGATTGTCTCCCAGTATTCTTGTGGGTCCGTGTGTGGCTGTGGAGCCCTATTATTGATCTGCATCTTCTCCCGCAGTGAGGGTATTGGTTTCCAGGTGGAAGGCGGTCTCGGTCGGGGTTGGCTTGACACGCCTTCCTCTTGGCACTCATCTCCCTTTCACCCTCCATTTTTGCCTCTTCAAATTCTGCAGCACTGCTGGTCACAGCTGACCTCCAGATGGAGCAGTCAAGGGCCAGGGCCTCCCTGTTCTCAGAGTCTATACCAGAGTTTTTAAGATTGGCTTTGAGCCCATCTTTAAATCTCTTTTCCTGTCCACCAACACTCCGTTTTCCATTCTTGAGCTCAGAGTAGAGCAACTGCTTTGGGAGACAGTGGTCGGGCATCCGGACAACGTGGCCGGTCCAGCGAAGTTGATGGTGGAGGACCATCGCTTCAATGATGGTGGTCTTTGCTTCTTCCAGCACGCTGACGTTTGTCCGCCTGTCTTCCCAAGAGATTTGCAGGATTTTCTGGAGGCAGCGCTGATGGAATCGTTCCAGGAGTTGCATGTGACGTCTGTAGACAGTCCACATCTCACAGGCATATAGCAGGGTTGGAAAGACAATAGCTCTATGAACAAGCACCTTGGTATCCCTAGTCCTCAAACACTCTCTGCTTCAGGCGGAAAAATGCATAGTATTGACTCCTGTGTTGGCTCACCACACAGCAGGCAGTTCCATTGGACCACTCCAGATGGAACTCGTGCTAATGTGTTGTTGTTGTCATACTTCCCTGCAAAAGTTAAGGCATATTTAGGTTCATCTTGTCCATACTGAAATTCACAAGGCCACCCAGTGGGTGTTTCTCAAAGTGGGGAGAGGGATGGTCACATGTGTCACCTTGAACACCAGAGGAAACATGGGATGCAAATAAATGTGTTTTGAGGAGGGGGGGGGCATATAAATATAAATCTATTATTGCTAGTAGTGGCATTTCACTGAGACATGTAAAAAAACAATAATCTTAGACTAGCCGTACGTATCTACTTCATGTATACACAGCAGAACAGATACACATGAGCTTCCCACATGATGATGAGATGCAAAGGTGAGTTTTGTTTTTCCCTGTACTCCTTTCCACCCACATAGGAAAAATGTACTGCGTAGAGTGGCCCTGATGCCTGACAGATCAAAACAAAAAATAATAAATCAACGCCCACAAAAAACAAACCTAGAAATACAAGACCAGACAGAAATACCCAGAGAACAACACACTATTCTCTCATCTACAAATGCAAATACATCTTTCTCTCTCTCTAATGCTGGATCTACCTTGTCCTATATTCCAGGTTCTGATCCCAGATTATCTGCTTTCATCTGTATTCTATGAGTCTCCATTGCAAGGCAATCTGGGATAAGAAGATAATCTGACATCAAATCCTGGGAAATACACTGAAATACAACACCGCCTGAGCTCTGTGAGTGCAGCTTTTTTCTGAATGAAGCAGAGAGTGTTTGAGGACCGGGACATCCGTAGGGATACGAAGGTGCTTGTTCATAAAGCTCTTGTCCTCTCAACCCTGCTATATGCCTGCGAAACGTGGACTGTCTACAGACGTCACATGAAACTCCTAGAACGATGCCATCAGTGCTGCCTCTGGAAAATCCTGCAAATCTCTTAGGAAGACAAGCAGACAAATGTCAGCATGCTAGAAGAAGCAAAGACCACCAGCATTGAAGCGATGGTCCTCCACCATCAACTGGACTGGCCACGTTGTCCGAATGCCTGACCACCATTTCCCAGAGTAGTTGCTCTACTCCAAACTCAAGAATGGAGTGGTGGGCAGGAAAAGAGATTTAAAGATGGGCTCAAAGCCAACCTTAAAAACTCTGGCATAGACACTGAGAACTGGGAAGCCGTGGCCCTTGAGTGCTCCAGCTGCAGAATGTGAAGAGGCACAAATGGAGGGCGAAAGGGAGAAGCGTGCCAAGGGGAAGGTGCATCAAGCCAACCCCGACCAGGACCACCTTCCACCTGGAATCATAGAATCATAGAATCAAAGCGTTGGAAGAGACCTCATGGGCCATCCAGTCCAACCCCTTGCCAAGAAGCAGAAATATTGCATTCAAATCACCCCTGGCAGATGACCATCCAGCATCTGCTTAAAAGCTTCCAAAGAAGGAGCCTCCACCACACTCCAGGGCAGAGAGTTCCACTGCTGAACGGCTCTCACAGTCAGGATAATAACGGAATAACTATATGGCCTCACTGTGGGAGAAGATGCAGATCAAGAATATTTATTTATTTATTTAGTATATTTCTATACCACCCCTCTCAGCCTTCCGGCAACTTGAGGTGGTTTTCAAGGCAAGAATTCAATGCCACCAAGGACACAATTACAACATACAATATAAAAACATCAGCAACAATAAAATCAAACATTATACTGAAACATACTTCAATCGATAATCATTAAAACAATGTCCAGTTCTGCCATATAGTTATTCCGTTATTATATCCGCTACTCCGTATTTTCAAATGCCTGCTCAAATAGCCATGTCTTAAGATTCTTCCGGAATGATAAGAGAGAGGAAGCTGATCTAATCTCCCTAGGAAAGGAGTTACATAGCCAACGGGCCACCACTGAGAAGGCCCTGTCTCTTGTTCCTGCCAACGATACTTGTGATGATGGCAGGACCGAGAGAAGGGCCTCTCCAGATGATCTTAAAGAATAGGGCTCCACAGTCACCTACAGACCCATTGGTCTTGGAAGACTATCCTACTCGGACAATGAGGGATCGCCGAAGTAAGTAAATAAGGGGTCTAAATCTCTCACTGGCCCATCATGTAGGCACATGTTCTCGCCCCACCCATGGGATTGAGCCCGAAGACCCAACATGTCCAAATGAGAAAGGGATTCTCTGTTTGTGGTCTTTGTGTCATGCTTCTCCCAGTTACTCTCCATGCCCTCCTCTTGGACTTTGAAATCCATTTGGCTGAGCATCTGTAGACACCATCAGTATCAGTTGCCTGCTCTTTGTGCCTTCACTTTCCACTCCTTAAGACAATAGCAGTCCCGCTTGGCTCCTAAAAGGATTGCCCCTGGGATGGGCAGTGATTGAATCATGGTTGGTCCAAGCGAGTAGTCTCTGGACCTACTGACAGTTAATGAAAGACTAATGGAAGGGAACATCTGCCCAGAGGGGGCTCTAAAATATTTATCATTGGGCTGTGTTGATAAGGCGAAGCACCTGCTCCTTATCAGAAGGTGGGGAGATGTAACTGGTGCCTCCCAGTGAAATTTAGACAAGGGTCATAAGGGAGGCAATCCAGAAAGAAAGTAAGGCAATAGTCTGTGGGCTGTCCATTTCCCAAGTGCTGGAGAACTCAGACTCCAGTTCACTATCACAATGGAGGAAACTGGACTTCTGCAGGAGCAGAGCTTGGGAAAATTGCCTTTTGAAGGACAACTCCCAGTCAGGTTGGCAAATGGGTTTTTTTTACTGGTTCCTTTCCAATACAAATTGCAAACACACTTCCTCCTGCATCAGGAGGGAAGTAGAGAGCCTTAAAGCCTCCTTCCCTCACCATCACTTAGGGCCCTTCTACACTGCCACATAATGCAGATTATTATTATTATTATTATTATTATTATTATTATTATTATTATTATTTACTCCATTTATATACCACTTTTCTCAGCCCTTGGGCGACTCAAAGTGAATAACAATAGCAAAATTCAATGCTCAACATTATAAAAACAGTTAAAAACAATTAAAACAATGGCATAATAAACAATGAATTAAACATCAATATAACATCTCATTAGCGTCTCATAGGTAGAATCAAGATCCAATCTCATCATCCATTATTTCATATTCCTATATTCATTACACTGTCTACAGGCCCGTAGCCAGGATTTCGTTTCGGGGGGGGGGGGGGGGGGGTTGAGTTTCAGGGGGGGGGCTGAGTCTGAGTGAAAGAGGGTCTACCCTAGCAAACCTTTTGTATCATTACCCCAATACCCCCATGCATATGGGATATATTGAGTATGGAGATCAGATCATGATATGAATAAGCATAACAGTTTAAGTAATGCACCAGTAAGGCCTTTTTGCAAACCACCATGAGAATTTCAGGGGGGGGGGGTTGAAGCCCCCCGAGCTCCCCTTCCCCCCCGGCTACATGCCTGACTGTCTATTCAAATGCCTTCTGGAACAACCAGGTCTTCACTTTCCTCCAAAATGCTAATAGGGAGGGGGCTGATCTAATTTCTGTAGGAAGGGCATTCCACAGCCGAGGAGCCACCACTGAGAAGGCTCTGTCTCTCGTCCCTGCCAGATGTACTTGTGATGCAGATGGGACCGAGAGCAGGCCCTCCTCAGATGATCTTAACATCCTAGCTGGTTCATAGCAGGAGATGCATTCGGACAGATTATCAAATCAGATAATCCACGTTGTTTGCTTGGAACTGGATTATCTGAGTCTACACTGCCATATAATCCAGTTCAAATCAGATAATCTGTATGTTATATGTGTGATGTATTGGAGAATAATGCGTGCAGATCCCAGTAAGGTGGCCTTCTGCAGCTGGCAGATGGGAAATTTATCAGCGCCAATTGTGTTTAAGTGCAGGCCAAGGTAAGGTGCACCCAGTGTGCCGATCACCACTGGGACCACCTCTACTGGTTTGTGCCAGAGTCTTTGCAGTTCGATTTTTAAATCCTCATATTGTGCCAGCTTTTCCAGTTGTTTCTCTGTAATCATGCTGTCACCTGGGATTGCGACATCAACTATCCATACTTTGTTTTTTAACACGATTGTGAGGTCAGGAGTATTCTGCTCCAAAACTCTGTCTGTCTGAATCCGGAAGTCCCAGAGGAGTTTGACGTATTCATTCTCTGTAACTTTTTCCGGCTTGTGATCTCACCAGTTCTTTGTCGCAGGCAAATGGTATTTTTGGCACAAGTTCCAATGAATCATCTGAGCAACCATGTTGTGCCTCTACTTGTAGTCTGCCTGCGTGATCTTCCTGCAGCAGCTGAGGATGTGAACTATTGTTTCATCTGCTTCCTTGCGGAGTCTATTATTATGATTTGAAACACAACAAGGTGAGTCGACAGCAGACTCCTTTTTCAGAGTTCCATTTGTGAGCCACAGCCATGTTTTTTCTTTGTCAATTTGGCTCTCAATTTTTGCCAGAAAGTGTCCATGGAGTGCCTTCTTTTGCCAGTTTTCTTTTCTGCTCTGGATTGTGTTTTTACGGTATTATTATTATATGTTTAAGCTTGGGCCTCATGTCCAAGATATCTCATTATATATGTAAATGCAAAAAACAAACAAATAAACAAACAAAAATCCAAAACAAAATCCAAAAGACTTCTGGTTCCTGGCATTTCAGATAACCTATATATTTTGCATCATTCGCATTGCTTGTTGACTTTATAATATTTAAAAACCATTAGAGTGACACAAAACCTAACAAACTCCTCTCAAAGGCTGGTATCCTATTAAGTAGCATTCAGAGCAGTGAATTAATCCTACACCTGCATATGTCCATGTTTGGTTGCCGCAGAGACCTCCAGAGTAAAACAACATCTGCTCCAGTCCTTTCATACGGTTGCTGACTCCCTCCCCACCAGCACCACCCACAGCTCTTTGTGTGTTGAAGAAAGCAGGGGGTCACTGAAGTATTCAGTTAGGTACACGTAGTCATAAATACAATGAGTATTGCAGTCTCTGAGGCCCTTTCTCCACTGCCATATAAAATCCAGATTATCTGCTTTGAACTGGATTATATGGCAGTGTAGCCTCTTTTAATCCAATTCAAAGCAGATAATGTGGATTTTCTGCTTTGATAATCTGGATTATTTGACAGTGTGGAAGGGGCATAAGAGTGAACCACAAGCTATATTCCATTAGTAAACATTACAGGTCAGCTCTTAGTTTTATTCACAGGACTTTATGGAACTCTTGTGTACATCTATGTTTAGGTTTTATCTGAAATGTCATCTACAGGGGACTGTTAAATATATGGCATACACTATGAAGATGCTGTGGTGGTTTCCCATTTGTTTCCAGACATTAGCAACAGTTTCTGATAGTGAGGTCGAACATGACCCCCCCCCCACCCCCACCTCCTTCAAGGTCAAGCCATCCATCTTGCCCTTGGTCAGCCCCTCTTCCTTTTTCCTTCCATTTTCCCCAGCATAATTGTCTTCTCTAAGCTTTCCTTTCTTCTCATGATATGGACAAAGTACTTCATCTTTGTCTCTAATATCCTTCCCTCCAGTGGGCAGTCGGGCTTTATTTCCTGAAGTATGGATGGGTTGGATCTTCTCGCAGTCCAAGGCACTCTCAGCACTTTCCTCTAACACCACAGTTCAAAAGCATTTCTCTTCCTTCGCTCAGCCTTCCCTATGGTCCAGCTCCCACATCTGTAGGTTACTACAGGGAATACCATTGCTTTGACTAGGCGGATCTTCGTTACCAGTGTGATGTCTCTACTCTTCACTATTTTCTTGAGATTGGTCATTGCTCTCCTCCCAAGAAGTAAGTATCTTCTGATTTCCTGGCTGCAGTCTGCATCGGCAGTAATCTTTGCACCTAGAAATACAAAGCCACAGCCTCCGCGGTTTCTCCCTTTATTTACCAGTTATCAGTCAATCTGGTTGCCATAATCTTGTTTTTTAAAAATGTTTAACTGCAACCCAGCTTTTGCACTTTCTTCTCTCACCTTGATTAGAAGGCTCCTTGGCTCCTCCTCTCTTTCGGCCATCAAAGTAGTATCATCTGCATATCTAAGGTTGTTAATGTTTCTTCCAGCAATTTTAACCCCAGCCTTGCATTCATCAAGCCCCACACATCACATGATGTGTTCTGCATACGAGTTGGATAGGTTGGTGAGAGTATACAACCTTGCCGGACGCCTTTCCCAATCTTGAACCAGTCTGTTGTTCCGTGGTCAGTTCTGACTGTTGCTACTTGGTCCTTATACAGATTCCTCAGGAGAGAGACAAGGTGGCTTGGTATCCCCATACTTGGTATCCCCAAGAACTTGCCACAATTTATTATCATCTACACCAGGGGTCCTCAAACATTTTAAACAGAGGTCCAAGTCACAGTCCCTCAAACTGCTGGAGGGCCGGATTATAATTTGAGGAAAAAAAGAAGAATAAATTCCAATGCACACTGTACATATCTTATTTGTAGTGCAAAAAACACATAAAACAATATGTGCAAAAAACACATAAAACAAAATGAAGAACAATTTTAATAAATATAAACTTATTAGTATTTCAGTGGGAAGCGTGGGCCTGCTTTTGGTGGATGAGATAGGATTGTTGTTGTTGTTGTTGTTGTTGTTGTGTGCTTTCAAGTCGTTTCAGACTTAGGTTGACCCTGAGTGAGGGCCGGGTAAATGACCTTGGAGGGCCGTATCCGGCCCCTGGGCCTTAGTTTGAGGACCCATGATCTACACATTCAAAGGCTATGTGAACAGTTCAAGTTCCTACCAGACAAGAAAACCAATCAGCAGCAGTGGCAGACTGCATGCCTCAACCAATCAGCACATGGATCATAACCTGGACCAATCTGTTCTCAGGTTGGCATAAGTCTATTGTTTGAATAGCTGTCAAAGATTCGCATGCACCCACTGCTTTCATGTCTGATTTGAGAGCAAAGTTTCCTGACATCCACTTTGGGCAAGGTAAATAAAAGCCTCTGATCCTTGCCTTCACCCAGATATGTCTTATTTAGGATTGGAGCTCAGCAGGCATGTAGCCGGGGGGGGGGGGGGGGGGGGGGGGCTCGTGGGGCTTCAGCCCCCCCCCCCCAAATTCTCATGGTGGTTCGCGAAAAGGCCTTACTGGTGCATTATTTAAACTGTTATGTTTATTCATATCATGATCTGATCACCATACTCAATATATCCCATATGCATGGGGGTATTGGGGTAATGATACAAAAGGTTTGCTAGGGTAGACCCTCTTTCACTCAGGCTCAGCCCCTAAACTCACCCCCCCGAAACCCCCCCCCCCTTTTTTTTCTTTTTTTTTTATTGATTTATCACAATTATTACATACTGTTGCATTTTATACATCAACCTCTTTAACATATTGTTTTGTTGTTTTGCTTTGACATTTCCTCCCCTTTTCTCTTTTTTTTCCCCTTTTTTCACCTCTGTGCTCCCCTCCACCCGTCTCAAGCCACATTTTTTACATTTCATCTGTCCAAAATTTCATTTCTTCTTGTGACGGTAATTTTCCTTCCTTATTTTTTAATCCATTTACCACAAATTTACCCCATATAGCATCAAAATCACTTTGTTTCCATATACCTTTTTTAACCTTTAATATACATGTCAGTTTATCATTTAATGCCATTTTCCATGCTTCCTTGTACCACTCCTCTATTCGTATATTCATTTCTTTTTTCCAATTCCTTGCTATGAGCAGTCTTGCTATAGTTAGTAAGTTTGTTATCGCTTCTTTATCCTCCTTTTTCAGTTGCTTATTGGTATATAATGATAATAAGGCTATACTAGGACTTTTGTCTATTTTCATATTCATTATGCTTTCTATTTCTCTAAATACTTTCTCCCAAAAATTATTTACATATTTACATTGCCACCACATATGTATATATGTTCCTGGTTCTTTACATCCTCTCCAACAATTTGTTGAATTGTTTTTATTCATATATGCTATTCTTACCGGTGTTAAGTACCACTTCCATATTAACTTGTAATAATTTTCTTTAACACGTATCGATAGGTTTTTTAAATGTCTTTGTCCCCATAACTGTTGCCACTCTATTTCACTTATTTTTATCCCTAAATCCTCTTCCCAAATCTCCTTAAGGGTACTCTTTTTCGTTTTCCCATCCTTCATTTCAATTAGTATCTTATAGATTTTGCTAATTATACCTCTCAAGTTTTCGTGCTCTTCTACTGCCCTTCCCTTCTGTATTATTTGTTCAAATTGATTGAGTTGGTTTCCGTTTCTATTATTTTTTTTCCAGTTTATTAACCATTGTTCTAGTTGTATACAATGAAACCATGATAATTTTATTTCTTTAAACTCTTCCAACATCCTTTCCCTCTTCATTTCCACCTTCATCCAATCCCCTATTCTATCTAAATTTATTTCCCTTACCTTTTTATCCATTGCTTTTTTAAAATTTTTTGGGAATTTCTTTTCCATCACTATTGGGGTTATAATTGATCCTTCCTTTATTAACCTCCCCTTGTATTTATTCCATACTTTCAGTATGTTGCTCAGCATTGGGTTTCTAATTTCCCTCAGTTCTTTTCTAGTAAGTTGTTTAAAAAATATATTCCAAGTTTCATCTTCCACTTTTCCTGATTCATTACTAAGCCAGTCTATTCCCTCTTTTTTAACCATTCCTTCTATAACCAAATTTAATCTACTTGCTTCATAATATTTTTTTATATTAGGTAGTGCTAGTCCACCCTCCTTTTGCGATCTATACCATAACTGTTTATTTAGCCTATTTCTTTTACTTCCATTGCAGTACTTATTAATCATTTGTTGCCATCTAATTAGCTCTTCTTCTGTAATTTGAAGTGGTAACATTCTAAATATAAAATTTATCTTTGGAAGTATTTTCATTTTTACTAATGCTATTCTTCCAAACCAGGATAAATGTATACCTTCGTACTCTATTAACTTTTTCTGAACTTCTTTTCTTAAAGTTACTACATTTACTTCCTCTATCTCTTTTAAATCCTTAGTTATTATTACTCCCAAGTATTTTAATTTATTCTTAATTCTTATTCCCATTTTTCTCTGCTCTATAAATTTTTTTTCTTCTTCTCTTGTATAATTGAGTAGCATCATTTCTGACTTATTCCAATTAACTTGTAATCCCGTTGCTTTCCCAAATATCTCCAAATGTTCTTTTATTCTATCTATTTTCTCCGCTATATTTTCTATAAATAACAATGTATCGTCAGCGAATAAGCTCACCTTCTGTTTCTCCTTTTTTCCTAATCCTTCTAAATTTTTATCGTTCCTTATATTATTAGCAAAAAGTTCTATCACCATAGCAAATAATATCGGGGACAAAGGGCACCCTTGTCTAGTTCCTCTAGTCACTTTTATTTCGTTTGTCACTCCATCATTTATAGTTATCACTGCTGAATTCTTTGAATAAAATTGTTTTAGTACTCCTTTTATTTTATTTCCCATTCCAAATTTATTCACTATTTCCCCTAGTGTCTCCCATTCCACACAATCGAACGCTTTAAAAATGTCTAATGATAGTATCCCTGCTTTTCCCTTCCCCTCTTTAACCCAATGAATTTTATTCAGTGCTCTCCCTATCAAATTTGACATTTGTCTTCCTTTTATAAACCCACACTGATCTTCTTTTATGTACTTATACATACATTTATTCATTCTGTTAGCTAATATCGCGGACAATATCTTTGCATCCTGGTTTATTAATGATATGGGCCTGTATGACCCTGGGTCTGTTAAGTCTTTGTCAGGTTTGGGTATTAATATTATTAATGATCTCCTCCATGAATCGGGTATTTTATCTCCCTTCATTATTCCATTATACAATTCCAATAATTTTGGGGTTAAAACTTCTCTAAAGCTTTTATAATATTCTGTCCCTAGACCATCCAGGCCTGGGGCTTTCCCTACTTTTAATTTATTAATGACTTCCTCTATTTCTTTTTTCTTAATAGGTTGGTCCAATAGCTCTTTATCTTTCTCCTCCAGCTTACTCTCCCAATTTTCTTCCACGTATTTCCTGATTGCCTCTATGGGACATGCTTTAGTTTGATATAGATTTTTATAAAATTCCTCAAATACTTTCAATTTTTCTTTCATAGCTCTACATAATTTACCTGTTTTATCTTTTATCGTGTTTATCATTCCTTCCATTTTCTTTTTCTGTGTTGATTTGGCTAGGATCTTTGAATTCCTATCACTAAACTCAAAATATTCCCTCCTTAAATAAATTAAATTTTCTTGTACTTCGTCTATTTCCATTTTATCCAATTCCTCTTTTTTTGCTCTTAACCTAGCATAAATTCGTATATCTCTCTTTATTACATATGCTTTTTCAATCTCTTCTATTTCTCTTTCTAGATTCCTTTTCCTTTCTTCTTGCCTTCTTTTTAAGTTAATTGTCTCTTTTATACATAACCCTCTGGTCACTGCTTTCATGGTGTCCCATAGAACTCCCTTTGTCACCCCCTTTTCGTTGAAGCCCCATATTTCTTGCCATTCTGCTTGCACTTTATCTACTATCTCTTTATGATTTAGTATTCTTGTGTTTAACCTCCACCTTTTCATTTTATCATAATCACATTTCAACGCAATCTCAATTGAAACCAAAGCGTGATCCGAAATCTTAATCATACCTATATCAGCATTTAGCACTTTACTTGTCATGTTCTTGGAGACAAAAATATAATCAATTCTTGTATACACCTTGTGTACCGATGAATAATATGTATATCTACTTTCATTCCCTTTTACCAATCTCCACACATCCTTTAATTGCCATTTATTCATTACTCTGCTTAAATCCGTTGTTTCAATATTTCTAGCTTTTGATGCTATCGTAGTTTTATCCTTCTTCAAGTCCATACAGCAATTACAATCTCCTCCAAATATTACATTTTGTTGATGATAATTCTCTATTTGCTCTAACACTTTTTCATAAAATTCTTGCTGTTTCACATTTGGTGCGTATACATTTACTAATACATATTTTTCCTCCCCTATTTCCCCATATATTATTATATATCTTCCCTCTTCATCTTTCAATACCTTGTTTATGACAAAATTGCATTTCTTTGCTATTATTATTGCTACTCCTCTTGACTTTGATGACCCAAAAGATGTTTCATAGTTCCTTATCCAGCTCGACTTTAGCTCACTCGAGCCCCGTTTATTTTGATGTGTTTCCTGTAGGAAGATGGCGTCCGCCGCGTCCTTCTTCAGTAGAGATTCAATCCGCCTTCTCTTAATTACCGTCCCCAGTCCCCTCGTGTTCAATGTTGAAATTCTTAATTTATGGGACATCATTTCCCTTTCCCTTTAAAAGCTTTTTTGTGGCTTGAAACAACGTGAACCCTTGACTCTTTCCCTCCCCTACCCTTAGTCCCCATTTCCCCCTCCCCCCCAATCCCCCCGCTTCCCTCTTTTCCCCCTTCCTCCCCTTCCAATCTTCGGGACTTCTCGTCCCAATCATGGCCCCCGGCCTTCCCAATTGGGGAGGGGGGGGTGAAGTCATCCTGTGGCCCAGAGTCTCCCTCCCCCCGAGTGCTCATTTTAGATAAAAAAATAAAAAAAAGCGTTGTTGCAGTGTTTAATTTCTTCTTACATCTCGATTCCTCCAACGGCACCAATTAATTCCTCCATTTCTCCTCCATCCGGATCCTTTTCCTCCTCCTCCTTCCGGTCTCTTTCTTGTCTTCTTACTATTCCAAGCTCCTCCAGTAATTGATAACCTTGTTCCAGTGAATCTATTCTGTATCTCTTGCCTTTCCATTGGAACTTAAGAAAGATAGGGTATCCCCAGGTATACAAAATTCCAGCTTTCATTAACTGAATCGTGATAGGTTTCATTGAGTATCTCCAATTCTTGGTTTCTGGGCAGTAGTCGTTAAATATCTCCAATTTTGAATCACCCATCTTTAGGTAATCAGGATTCTTCTTAAGTATTTTCATCAGGTCTTCCTTCTTTGCAAAATTGTGAAATCGAATTATTATATTTCTGGGAGTTATTTTATTTCTTCCAGCCGGGAGGCGATGAGCTCTCTCTATATCCAATTCTGACCAGTTCAATACCGGCGTAATCTTTTGCAGCCACTTCAGGATTTCAGCTTTCAGGTCTTCTTTTTTGTTCCCTTCTGGATAATTTTTAATTATTGCATTATTCCTTCTTTGATTGTCTTGCATATAAACAAACTTTCTTTCCATATCTGAAAGTCTATTTTCATTTTGTTGTGTTTGCCGTTTAAGTACAAGTTGTTCCTGTTTGTTTTTTTCAATTTCTGCTTTATTCGTTTGTATTTCTCCATGTATTGTTTTCAAGGTTTCTTGTATTGCCTGGAATTTTTTATCTGAACTTTTTCGTTCCATATCTAATTCTGATTTCATTTCTTTAGCACTGGTCAGGATATCTTGTTTTAATAGCTGAGTCTCACTTTTGATCAGATCTGCTATTTTATTTAACATTTGACTATTGCTCATTTCTTTCTCTGATTTCCCCAGTTCTTCCCTCTCACTTCTTCCTTCTGATCCAACTGGTTTTGCAGTTAGACATGGCTTTGATGTTGAAACTCCGCTCCCTGATTGGGGAGGGGTCCGTCTAACTGCACTCATGTCTTTAGGAAGCTGAGGAGCCTGGGGGGCTTCAAGATTTTCCAACCTGTTCAATCCAGTAAGCCTTACAAGCCTTGCAAGAGATCTGTCCGAGGGCTTGGTACGTTCCCACAGAGGGTTTTTTGGAGTCTCACTTGGTGTGTCTTTCCCTTGGTGTGTCTTCCTACTCCTACTCATTCAGTCCATTCAATCATTCAGCACAGTCCAAAAATTTCCAACCAGATATGTCTGTATCACTTGCAGCTTTTCCCTTATACCGAAGGGTTTGCTTTAACTGATAATAATAACTCACTCCTTCTTCATAGGAAAGGCATGCTTTTGATCATTGCTTTGGACATTGCTTTTGCCTTCCAAATCATTTAATTCAGTCTCTCCAAAAGTTTTTCTTTAAGTAGGAAAGCTTATGACGCACTTGAATTAATAGGTTAGTTTCACTTTCGGCCGGAGCGGCCAGCCAACTATCCAGAGTTCATAAATCAAAAGCAATTAAACGGTAGTAATTTACCTTTAGACTCCTCTTTTTTCAGCTCCTTAGACACACCACACTTTCGCCTCTTTTCCAGTCCATAAAGAGAAATCCTTGATCCATTTATCACTGCATTCTGATCTTTTTGCACGGGAGCTACCAGGGAGACGTCTTCTACTCGACCATGATGGCTCCTCCCCCGAAACCCCCCCTGAAAAAAATTCAGCCCCCCCCCCCCCCAAAACGAAATCCTGGCTATGAGCCTGGAGCTCAGGCATGCTAAGTACCCAGATCTCTGGTTCTTGCAGAGATGAAATTGCATAATAAACTTCAAAGGGGAAGGTAGAGATTGTAGGTCTATCCTCTTTGTTGTCATTTCATTGCGGAAGGTAGAAGTGGCCTGGGTAACAACGCAAAAATTTGTTTCTAAAATCGATTTGTATTTGGGGGGTTTTTGCGTTTCGATATTTAAAATAATTACAAAACTTTCCTTTAAAAAAGTTCAGTATTTACAAAATTTCGTTAATATTAACGAATCGATTTGTTAAGATGGCGGAC
The DNA here is from genome assembly GCF_037176765.1 of Anolis sagrei. Classification (NCBI taxonomy): domain Eukaryota; kingdom Metazoa; phylum Chordata; class Lepidosauria; order Squamata; family Anolidae; genus Anolis; species Anolis sagrei. The sequence continues at coordinate 163,968,719 of NC_090022.1, forward strand.
CCCCGCGCATGCGCAAATCACCCCCTGAACTTCGTTATTAAGACGGAGGTCGATTCGTTAAGGTGATAACGAATCGATTCGTTAAAAAAGAAATATTTATCAGAAATATTTAAAAATGGAAAATTAACAAAATGCTTGCCTTGTTGTGGAGCGAACACAGCCACAGGACAGGGACAAACGCACATGCAGGCACACAAGTTTCTTTTCTTTTTTTAGAATATTTTTTGAATTTTTTGAAGAATAAAAGAAATATATTTTTCAGAAATATTTAAAAATGGAAAAATAGGACGAAAACAGGGCAAAGGCAAAGCCTCCCCGCTGCTCCCAGCCCAGGGAATGAATGAATGCAAGCAATGAATGAATTCAAGCAATGAATGAATGCAAGCCAAGCCTCCCTCCCGAACCTCACGTCTCCTCGCCTTCCCCAGCAATGAGCAATGCGGCCACGCGGAGCCGCTTTTAAAGGGCAGCCCGCCCAATCACAATCAGCCACGGTGCTTGGGAGCGCAGGATTGGCTCCCGGCGCACCCAGCATCCTCCATCCTTAAAACGTCATTTCCGAAACGGGCGGAAGCCCGTAAAAAAGATGGAGGATGCCGTTTCGATATTTAAAAACACTTCCGGGTTTGAAAATATGTTTTGTAATCGTTTTGTAATTGTTAAAAATAACGAATATTTAACGAATTACAAAATTAACGAACGAAACCGCCCAGGCCTAGTAAATAGCATGGTATTTTCTCAGGACGTTCACAGCAGTTTGGACTGTAGGAACCATCAAATACAATTATCAAATAAGTGGGTAAAGGAAGAATGAAGTGAAGCAACCAGAACACTAGAAATCTGCCTCACAGTAAACATACGCTACAAAGCAAAGTTATAGAGCTAACAGTTTTAATGGAAAAGATGTAAATGTTGTGGTAAAAATAACAAGAAAAAGCACAGGCCCAAATCAACATGTTTGCAAAGTTGTTAAAAAGCCTATCAGTAACGGAGAAAACCTCTTTGAAATCCAGATAAACCCTTGCGGAATAAGTCCCAGTAGGGCACCAGTACACTAATTCATTTTTGACTATTTACAGGAAATGCATCAGCAGAAAAAGATGTCTATTTGCTCCATTTGTAAAGCAATCAATAATGACATTCCACATGCACTGGATTTCCTAAAAATAAATGGTTTCCTGTTATTGGGAGCATTTAGCAATTTTTAAACTAGCTTTTCAGACAATAAAAATCATAATAGCTCATAATTACTGCAAGCTACAGTGTTTTGCTAGCGATAAAGGCATATTTCAGACTCCTTAACATCACTCAGAAGAACCCATTAAAAACAATGTGTGGTATTTTTAATCAGAGAAGTGCAGTTTTTCACAAGTTCAACCTAAATGTGAAGCATAAAAGGTGTGGAACAAAGGGAGGATTAGGGTGGGGAGAGAGATCTAGCTCATATGTGTGTGTAACCGCTCCCAAAGTGACCCATTTAAAGTGGGATCAGGTGTCAAACAGGGATGTGTTATTACCCTAACATTATTTTCTATCTTCATAGCTCTGATTCTACACCTTGCTGATGGAAAGCTTCCTATCTTTGGGGAAATTACCTGTAAGACAGATGGCAAGCCCCTTAACTTCAGAAAACTGAAAGCCAAAAGTAAGATCATAACAACTTCTACTATAGAACTCCAGTATGCTGATGATAACCTGGTCTGTGCACATTCAGAGGAAGACCTACAAACTTTAAATAAATAGGTGGCTTTTCTTCATTTTTTAAGAAATATAGACATATTACACACACATAATGGCATAGGAAGGGAACATACAAGGAGTTTATAAGGGCTAAATCATATAAGGGAAAATGGGAATCATATCAGTACTCCCTCCCACCAAAGTACATAATAAAGTTCATAAAGTATAGTAAGAGTCCATGGCGTCTGGGGAAAAGAAGTTCCCAGAGGTTTGAAAAAGTTCTCCAAAAGTTGGCAAAAGTTGATGAAAGGTCCAAAGAACCCATAAGACGTGGGGAACAGTTCATAAGAGTCCATGGGGAGCACACTGGGGTCATTGTGAGCGCCGAGGGTCGGAATCCATTCATTTAGGAGGAGAAAACTATAAATCCAATTTCGTCTACTTTATTTATTTATTTATTTAGAGCTTTTATAACCCGGTCTTCTCGACCTCCGAAGAGGGACTCAAGCTGGTTCCCAACAGGAGATTCATAGACAATAGTATAAAACATCACAGCCTCATAATACATTAATACATAAAATACATTAAAATGCAATCATAGAATTACACAAGGCCAGGTCATCACAGTGAAATCACGATTCATCACCATCCGTCAGTGTAGTCAGGAGTTATTGACTCAAGTCATCATTCTGCAAATGCCATATTCCAAAGCCAAGATTTTACCAGCTTTCTAAAAGTCAGGAGAGAAGGGGTAGATCTAATCTCCAGCTGGAGAGCATTCCAGAGCCGAGGGGCCACCACCAACAAGGCCCTGTCCCTCATCCCCACCAGACGTGATTGCGAGGGTGGTGGGACCGAGAGCACCCCCCCCCCCAGAAGATCTTAACAACCTTGATGGTTCATAGGGGAGAATCCGTTCATACAGGTAAACTGGGCTGGAGTTGTTTAGGGATTTATAGGTCAGCACCAGCACTTTGAATTGTGCTTGGACGCTAATTGGCAGCCAGTGGAGCTGACGCAACAGAGGAGTAGTATGTTCCCTGTACCCCGCTCCTGTTAGTAATCTGGCTGCCGCTCGTTGGACTAATTGAAACTTCCGGGCAGTCTTCAGAGGCAACCCCATGTAGAGAGCGTTGCAGTAGTCTATACGGGATGTAACCAGAGCATGGACCACCGTGGCCAAGTCAGACTTCCCAAGGTACGGGCGCAGCTGGCGCACAAGTTTTAATTGTGCAAAAGCTCCCCTGACTACCGCCGAGACCTGGGGTTCCAGGCTCAGCGATGAGTCCAGGATCACGCCCAAACTAAGGATGGCCTGTCTGCAGTCCTGGGGTCCCAAGGGGTGACCACAGCAGGTTCCCCGGGGTTGACAGGCTTCTGGACACCAGCGAGATGGAGGCAGGAACGATGTTGCAGCATGGAGCCATGGATCACAATTAGCTGGCCTCCATATGAGGCTTTTGGGGTGATAATGGTTATTCTTGGGGCACAAGGGTCCATAATGCAAAAAGCAAGATAGCAGTTAGTCTTAGAATTAGTCTAGGAAGAGAATGGCACCGGTTTGGAATCGATCTGTTGACCCGCGGATATGGGGGCCCATTGGGTTTCCATATCCGCGGTTCAGAGGAAGGCAGTTTTCGCCTCCCCAAGACACTGTAAGAGCATCCTGGGTGAGTCAGCAGCAATCTGCAGCTCAGGAAAGGAAAGGTTCATGATAGAGTGTTAGAGGCAGTAAATGGACACAATGTATAACTATAGAGAGGGAAAAAGTTACAATTAGAGGATACTTTATTAGGAGATTTGTTACAATGTTAGGGTAAGGGAGAAGAAAGAAAGCAGAGAGTGACTTTTAATTGAGGCTGCTGCTGTGGCCACTGTCCCACCGATACTGGCCCACCCAGATGTTCAGGAACAGTGGAACTCCGTGCTGCAGTTCAGATCAGCTTGAAGGCATTGCTCGGTCCCACTTTGGTCAGCCCTCATCTGGAATAACGCTGTGTCCAATTTTGGGCATCACAATTCAAGAGGAATATTGACAAGCTGGGTCAAAAAATGGTCAAAGGTCTGGAGACCATGAATCCCTATGAGGAGTGTCTTAAAGAGTTGGGTATGTTTAGCCTGCAGAAGAGAAGGTTGAGAGGAGACATTACAGTCATGTATAAATATGTAAATGGATGTCATAAGGAAGAGGGAGCAGACTTGTTTTCAGCTGCTGTGCAGGACTTGGAGCAATGGGTTCAAATTACAGGAAAGGAGAGTCTACTTGAATATTAGGAAAAACTTCCTGTTCAACAGTGGACATTCCAGGTCAAGTCTTTGGAAGACCTGAAGAACATCAGGAAGAACTTCCTGACTGTGAGAGCCATTCAGCAGTGGAACTTTTTGCCTCAGAGTGCGGTGGAGGCTCCTTCTTTGGAAGTTTTTAAAATGAGGCTGGATGGCCATCTGTCAAGGATGCTTTGAATGCAATGTTCCTGCTTCTTGGCAGGGGGTTGCACTGGATGGCCCATGTGGTCTCTTCCAACTCTATGATTCTATGATAAGTCTGGCCAAAGCAGGTATAGTGGGTCTATTACTTCCCTTATTTCTGTTGATGCAACTGAGAACAAAACTCGTGTTTTTAACCACAACATGCCACTGCTGATTCATGTTCGGCTTGGGACACACTAACTTCTAGATGTTTTTTACATGCACTGTTCTCAAGCCAATTGTTGCCCATCCTATATTTGTATGTTTCATCTACTGTGTTACTCAGGGGCGGCTCATCCATTACACGAAGTAAGCGGTCGCAGAACACATTTTTTTGCCAGGGGCTCAGAGGCGCCTCTGTAAATGCCCCTCGACAGCCACTTGAGGAGCACCCCCTCAGCTCACAACAGCCCTAGCAGTCCGGGGGGGAGCCTCGGCTTTCTTGCCTCGCTGCCGGGTGATCCTCTTCCCAAAGGGGCCGGGCCCTTGAGCCTTGCCTAGCCCCTCTCGTTCCTGCTCCACCCAGCCACCGGGTGCGTGAGTAGAGCCGGCGCTCAATCGTTCTCCGCGTTCGATCCCTTCCCCATGACTGGCTCCCTTTCCCGATCCCCCAGTGCTCCACCCGCCTCCTCTCCTCTCCCCAATCCGCGGGTGGGCCAAGGGGCGGAGCCGCTGCGCCTGGCCTGCTTTGGGTCCGGAGGCGTGTCTGAAGACTCCACCGTGTGCACACCAAAAGTCGCCTCTTCTCCTGACTTTCTCTTCAGCCATTGGGACCAAGAGAGAGAGAGAGAGAGAAAGAGAGAGAGAGAGAGAGAGCCCCCCCTGCTGGAGGTATCTCCCACCTCCGCTCCCTCCTTTGTTTTTGCACCTACCTTCAGGAAAGGTGGGCATCTCCACCTCTCTCTCTCTCTCTCTCTCTCTCTTGGTCCCAATGGCTGAGGAGAAAGTCAGGAGAAGAGGTGACTTTTGGTGCACACGCTGGGGTCATCAGGCACGCCTCCGGACCCAAAGCGGGCCAGGCAAGGGAGCAAATGCGGCAAGTGTAGTTACTGGGATGTATAGTTCACCTACAATCAAAGAGCATCTTGAACTCCACCAATGATGGAATTGAACCAAATATGGCACACAGAACTCCCACGATAAACAGAAAATAGATATCAATGATTGGTGGGGGGGGGGGGGGCAAAATACTGTTTGCTTACCGTTGAAAATTACCTAGGGCCGCCTCCCATCTACAAGTCTGCTGAGCTTTAAAACACTGGCAAGGTAGAACTTCCCAATGTGCAAGAACCATGTTGATTTTTCCTAGCAAGACATTTTCCTTCTATCCATTAAATAATCCCAGCTTTAATACTACCTCCTACCAAGTTAAGCCAATATGCTGCAATTTCCTAGATCCAGGGGAAAGTTCTTGAAAATTGGTATTACGATGACTACCTTCCAATCCTCTCATCAGGCAACCGATTTTAACAGTAGTAACAACAGAGCAGCTCATCAGTTGCTCAGCACATGCTGTGAATCGGAGAAAACTAAAAGCTGACCTTGAAAATGCCCCTAAAAAGCCCTAAACAAAGATCAGAATCATTGTTTTCACCACTGCATAACTACTAGAGGTGATATGTGCCACAGAATTTGCTGTGTAGCAGAGAGGCGTCCCACAGAGCACTGGAATCACCTTCTGGGGTCCCTGTAGGACCCCTGGAAAGTCACAAAGGATGCAGCCAGCTATAGCAATAGAGCTGGATGCTGCTCAATTTGATTCCTAATGTTCCCCACCAATCAGAAAATGGTAGTATTGAAGGGCCGCTATAGTTTTAAAGATGAGTTGTTGGGGCAAAGGAAGATATTTTACACCGCCCTATCTCCCAGTGTTTTAAAATGTTAATGTTTGAACTGGCCCTGCCCATTGTGTTCATTTTTAGTGGTTTAATGTTTTGATTTTATATTGTTGTGCTGTATAATTTGCATTTGGTATTTTTGTATTTTATATTATTTTATTTTTCGATTTTCGGTTGTGTTTTTGTATGATATTGTGTTTCTGTATTGATGGGTGTGGCCTCATGTAAGCCACCCCGAGTCCCCTTTGGAGAGATGGTGGCGGGGTATAAATAAAGTTGTTTATTATTATTATTATTATTATTATTATTATTATTATATTTGTTTTATTTTACCTGTGCAAGATTTTGCAGTATGTCTTCAGATTCAGGATCTCAGATGTAGTCTGTAAAACTACTTCTGCAGTTACTTCTGCAGAAGAGATAAAATCTTGTGTCTTAAGATGGTGAATGCAGACTCTATAATCATGGAACCACAGAATCATAGAGTTGGAAGAGATCTCATTCAGTCCAACCCCCTGCCAGAAGTAGGAAAATTGCATTCAAAGCACCCCGGACAGATGGCCATCCAGCCTCTGTTTAAAAGCTTCCAAAGAAGGAGCCTCCACCACACTCCGGGGCAGAGAGTTCCACTACTGAACGGCTCTCACAGTCAGGAAGTTCTTCCTTATGTACAGATGGAATCTCCTTTACATCTGTACATAAGGACTAGGAAGCCACTGTTCCGCATCCTAGTCTTCAGGGCAGCAGAAAACAAGCTTGCTCCCTCCTCCCTGTGGCTTCCTCTCACTTCCTCTCACATATTTATACATGGCTATCATGTCTCCTCTCAGCCTTCACTTCTTCAGGCTAAACATGCCCAATTCTTTAAGCCGCTCCTCATAGGGCTTGTTCTCCAAACCCTTTATTCATTGTAGTCACCCTCCTCTGGACACATTCCAGCTTGTCAATATGTCTCTTCAATTGTTGTGCCCAGAATTGGACACAATATTCCAGGCGTTGTCTAACCAAGTTAGAATAGAAGGGCAGCATGACTTCCCTGGATCTAGACACTAGTCTCCTATTGATGCAGGCCAAAATCCCATTCGCTTTTTTTGCCGCCGCATCACATTGTTGGCTCATGTTTAACTTGTTGTCCACAACGACTTCAAGCTCTTTTTCACACGTACTGCTCTCAAGTCACGAGTCCCCCATTCTGTATCTTTGCATTTAATTTTTTTCTGCCTAAGTGGAGTATCTTGCATTTGTCACTGCTGAACTTCATTTTGTTGGTTTTGGCCAATCATCTCTCTAAACTGTTAAGAACATTTTGAATTCTGCTCCTATCTTCTGGAGTATTGGCTATCCCTCCCAATTTGGTGTTGCCTGCAAACTTGATGATCATGCCTTCTAACCCTTCATCTAAGTCATTTATTTATTTATTTATTTATTTATTTATTTATTTATTGTATTTATATTCCGCCCTTCTCACCCTGCAGGGGGCTCAGGGCAGATTACAATGTATACATATATGTCAAAAATTCAATGCCAAAGACACACAACAGATATAGATAGACAGTCAAAGCCTATTTAACTTTTTCTGGCTGCCAGGGGAGCTGTCGCTTTCATCGTCCATCTGCGACACTGATGAAGTACTTCCGCATTCCTTGCATGCTTTGCTTGAGTCTTTTTTATGGCCTCATAAATTAGTTAAATTAGCCTCCCCACACATAGGTGGTACCTAATTTTCCTACTTGACAGATGCAACTGTCTTTCAGGTTGCAAAGGTCAACAACAAGCTACACAGTTGGTCGGAAGCTCACTCCGACTTGGGCTGGCTTCGAACTCATGACCTTTTGGTCAGAAGTGATCCTAATGCAGCTGACACTCAGCCAGCTGCACCACAATCCCGGTGTCATTAATAAAGATGTTGAGTTAAAAAATGTCTGATTAAAAAAAACAACAACCAAACTTACCTTTTCAGATGCCATAGGCCATTGTGACTGAGACATTTAATTGCAAAGGGAGTCTTAATATCTGGAGGCTTCTTTTCATATATGTATCTACTAGCTGCCCCCTGCCACGCGTTGCTGTGGCCCAGTCTGGTGATTTGGAAAATAAAGAAATGAGAAAGTGTTGGTTTCTAATATATGTAATGTTTGATACTTGTGGGAAAACAGTATTTCTTGTTGTTTCTTTGTCAGTGTTGATGTGGAGATTGTCTGGTTTGCCCACCCTGGAACATACAACATATAATTGTCCTTCTTTAGGGGCTTTTTTCAAATCTATGATACTATATCTGTGTGTGTGTGAATCATATATATCTCTCCCTATATCTACGGCTGGATGGCTCTTTGTCAGGAGGGCTTTGATTATGTTTTCTTGCCCTGGTAAAGTGAGTTGGACTGGATGGTCTTAAGAATGGGGGTTCTGTGTGGGAAGTTTGCCCCGTTTTGTCATTGGTGAGGTTCAGCATGCTCTTTGATTGTAGGTGAACTATAAATCCCAGCAACTACAACTCCCAAATGTCAGGGTCTATTTTCCCCAAACTCCACCAGTATTGACATTTGGGCATATTGAGTATTTGTGTAGAGTTTGGTCCAGGTCAGGCCCGTAGCCAGGATTTCAATTCGGGGCGGGTGTGTGTGTGTGTGTGTGAGTTTTTTCGGAGGGGGGGGGGGGTTCAGGGGGGATGAATTTCGGGGGGGGGGGCTGAATCTGAGTGAAAGAGGGTCTACCCTAGCAAACCTTTTGTATCATTACCCCAATATCCCCATGCATATGGGATATATTGAGTATGGTGATCAGATCATGATATGAATAAACACAACAGTTTAAATAATTCACGAACCACCATGAGAATTTGGGGGGGGGGGGGCTGAAGCCCCTCAACCCCCCCCCCCCCCTGGCTACATGCCTGGTCCAGGTCCATCATTGTTGGAGTCCACAGTGATCTCTGGATGTAGGTGAACTACAACTCCAAAACCAAAGGACATTGCCCACCAAACCCTTCCAGTATTTTCTGTTGGTCATGGGAGAACTGGGTGCCAAGTTTGGTTCAATTCTCTCGTTGGTGGGGTTCAGAATGCTCTTTGATTGTAGGTGAACTATAAATCCCAGCAACTACAACTCCCAAATGACAAAATCAAAAAAATTTGAGTGAAGGACATACATTGGGTTGTTAAGTGTCTTGTGTCCAAATTTGGTGTCAATTCGTCCAGTGGTTTTTGAGTTCTGTTAATCGCGCAAACGAACATAACATTTTTATTTATATAGACTAGGACCCATAAGTCAGAGGTCCACCAAAAACATATGCTTAGCGTGTTTCTACAAGAGGTGATCCCTCAAATAGTGAAAGGTCATCATAATAGGAGATCACTTGTGGCTGAGTATGATTGTCTTCCAAAGGTAGAGTATAGGCAGTGGGTTAGAATGACTGAATCCATAGCTACTGCCCATATGCTGGGGTTTCCAGATTTCATAGTCCTGCTCCTGTCCTTACTTGCTGATCATCATGGGACTTTCATTGGTTCTGGTTTGCTTGAAAGATGCCTGTGCACAAATTTGTTTTATGTGTGTAAATCAGTGCACAGAGAGAGGTTCTAATCCAATGACATGGATTCCGCAATGATTGGTGGCCTCTTAGCAGTTGCAGCCTTCATCCGCTTTCACAGCTGTTGCAACATGCACCATGTTATCATCCGCCTGCTCTGCCATTAAGGACTTTCTCGGATCGTTTTATGTAATATACGAGACACAACTAGGTTGTGTCTTGCTGGCTGCCTCCCTCCCACTCAATGACCAGCAGGATAGCAGTTGGAGGAAGGCTCCCAACAGCTACTGGGGTGACAGGTACCAATTTTGTCATATTGCATTACTTTCCTGAACACACTTCTTGTATTTAGTATGCTTTGTTTTGCAATTGGTCTTTGGAAGGCAATAGGAAGCTTAGTTTTCACATCTGATCTTGAGACCGTTACTGCTGAGGATACACTACTGCAGCATAGAAAGTGCGTTAATCAGAGGAAATACATTTTGCCTTAACACAGCGGTTCTCAATCTGTGGGTCCCCAGATGTTTTGGCCTTCAGCTTCCAGAAACTCTTAACAGCTGGTGTGCAGGTACAACTGTACCAGGAGTTCCAATTTTGTTTGCTTTGCATTGAATGTTTGTTGTAGTCCTAAGTTTCAGGGACTCTGCAGATAGGTGTCTTCTTTTGGCTGCAGTCATAGGGCAAGCCACCTGTCAATTATAGTTAGGTTCCCTGGTCCCGCCCCCTTTTTGTGTTTTGGAGGGAATAGGAGCCATTTTGGGTTCAGTCCACACAGAGAAGCCTTTCATGCAGGACATAATACCAAGAGCTCCTGTAGAAAGCTTCGTCTTCTACGGCTTGGCCGGGGAGATATACAGCCCACAGTTTGGCTGGGGTTATACAGCCCTACATCTCCTTTGCTGGAGGACTTCAGTCAGCCATCACGGAAACCTGAGTTCTTTTCCCCTGGAAATCTACAAAACTCTGCTTGGTAAGGGTCACTCGTGGAAGCCAGAAGCCAGTTGGTACCGGGTGCAGGGGCTCCACGCCAACAGAGGCAAAGACAGACTGCCCAGATTAGAAGTTAAGGATTTCCCCATTAGTTACAGTTAAGAAGATAGTGCCTGTTCCCTGTGGACAAGATTGAGAGAGAGCCAATAGACTGTTAAGAAAGCCTTAAAGTACCTGTTTGTTTTCATTAATAAAGAACTTTGTTGAACCTTTAAGCAATCTAAAGACTCTGTTTTAAGGAAATTCAAAGGCCTTTAGTCGGAGGCAGCCCTGGCGTCCCGTTAGGCACACAGAATTTATGTCCTGTCTACAGTCTTATGCACAGGCCCAGCGTGCGACAGCACAGCTGGTACACTGGCTGGGATTTCTGGAGACCCACAGGTTGAGAACCACTACCTTAACATCTTCTTTGAATGCCAAGGCTTTCTCTAGGTCAAAAGGATACAAAAGAAGATCTCTTCCCACTTCTAGCCCCCATTTTTATAGGCTGCCTATAAAAGGGTTGTCTGATTTAGTTATAGGCAGCACAAGACTTTCTCCCCCCCCCTCCAAAACATATATTTTATGTCTTTTTATGTATGTTCCTGTGTAGTCTTTTAAAATCAGTGTTCTTTGTGCTTCTAGATATTTGTAACCAATTTAGATAACAACCATGTTGATGAGTTGCATATTGGTGAGAACCATGTAGAATGGACAGACCAGCTTAGATAACCCAAGTGACATTTCCAGACAGCATTTCAAGACCCCTTCCAAGAGTCATGTGCACTGGCAATCTGCCTACGCAATTGGGTCTTTACTTAGGGCCCTTCCACACAGCCTTATAATTTATTTATTTATTTACAGTATTTATATTCCGCTCTTCTCATCCTGCAGGAGACTCAGGGTGGATTACAATGTACTTTGTACATGGGTTGTTGTAGGTTTTTTGGGCTATATGGCCATATTCTAGAGGCATTCTCTCTTGACATTTCGCCTGCATCTATGGCAAGCATCCTCAAAGGTAGTGAGGTCTGTTAGAGCTGGCAAGCATTCAATGCCATGGACACACAACATATATAGACAGGCACACAGAGGCTATTTAACATTCCAGCTTTTGATGAGGGTATCCTGGTCACCAGGGGAGTGTCGCTTCAACGTCCATTTGTGACACTGATGGAGTACTTCCTCATCCTTTGCATGCTTGCTGGAGATTTTTATGGTGTCGTAAATTAGTTAAATTAGCCTCCCCGCATACACGGTACCTAAATTTCCTACTTGACAAATGCAACTGTCTTTCAGGCTGTAAAGGTCGACAGCAAGCTACACAAATTGGTCAGAAGCTCACTCCAACCTGGGGTGGCTTCAAACTCATGACCTTCCGGTCAGTAGTGATCTTAATGCAGCTGACTCTCAGCCAGCTGCGTCACAGTCACAATATCTGCTTTGAAGTGGGTTATCTGAGTCCACACTGCCATATAATCCAGTTCAAAGCAGATAATGTGGGATTCAAAGCAGATAATGTGGGATTTTATACAGCTATGTGGAAGAGGCCTTAGGCCCCATCTACATCGCCCAATAAAATCCAGATTATCTGGATTATATAGATGACTATAACCCAGTTCAAAGCAGATAATCTGGGTTCTATTTAGCAGTGTAGATCTTGAGTGCCCTGGAGTAGCATTGCATTGGGTGCTCTGGTGGGTTGGGAAAAATAAAATGCCACCTTCAATTAAAATGCATACCTCGTGAAGTCGGATCTGGCCATGGTGGTCCATGCCTTAGTCACCTCCAGATTGGATTACTGCAATGCACTCTATATGGGGCTGCCCTTGAAGACGGCTCGGAAATTTCAATTGGTCCAACTGGCGGCAGCCAGATTATTAACTGGAGCAACTTACAGGGAGCGATCAACCCCCCTGTTTAAGGAGCTCCATTGGCTGCCGTTCATTTTCCAGTTTCAATTCAAGGTGCAGGTTCTCACCTACAAAGCCCTGAACGGTTTGGGACCTGCCTACCTGTGTGACCGCATTTCTGTTTACAAACCCACGCGATCTCTTCGATCATCTGGAGAGGCCCTGCTCTCACTACCGCCCCCTTCGCAGGCACGACTGGTGGGGACGAGGGAGAGGGCCTTCTCTGTGGTGGCCCCCTGACTCCGGAACTCACTCCCCAAGGATATCAGGCAAGCCTCCACATTGGCAGTCTTTAGGAGGAGCTTGAAAACGTGGCTGTTCCAGTGCGCTTTTCCTGAATAAAGGAAATAAGGCCCTGATCTGACCAGTTTTCTACAAAATGTCCTCTGAAGCACTTTATCTACCCAGTGGATTGATCTCCCTATATTACACTCTAAACCCCCCCTGTTCTAGACATACTCTACTTCTGTGCATGCCCAGTGTTTTAAATTTTTTAATCTACTACATCTGGCCCTGCCCATAGTCAGAGGCGGCCCTAGGTAATTTTCAAACAGTATTTTGCCCCCACCCCCACCAATCACTGATATATATTTTCTGTTCGTCGTGGGAGTTCTGTGTGCCATATTTGGTTGAATTCCATCATTGGTGGAGTTCAGAATGCTCTTTGATTTTAGGTGAACTATACATCCCAGTAACTACAACTCGCATATGTCAAGGTCTATTTTCCCCCAAGAGCGCCTCAAGAGCGCTCCTGGGCAAAATCAACTGTACTGCAAATGCTTACTTTGCGTAATGGGTTGAGCCGCCACTGCCCATAGTATTTTAAACCTCTTGTGTGTTACTCCTTATATGTTAGTTATATTATTTGTATTGTTTTATTTGCTTGCTTGCTTTGTTGTTGTACTGATGTATTTCTTGAGTTTGGCCTCATGTGAGCCACCTCGAGGAACATGCCTACTATGTTGTTGTTGTTCATTCGTTCAGTCGTCTCCAACTCTTCGTGACCTCATGGACCAGCCCACGCCAGAGCTCCCTGTCGGCCGTCACCACCCCCAGCTCCTTCAAGGTCAGTCCAGTCGCTTCAAGGATGCCATCCATCCATCTTGCCCTTGGTTGGCCCCTCTTCCTTTTGCCTTCCACTTTCCCCAGCATCATTGTCTTCTCTAGGCTTTCCTGTCTCCTCATGATGTGGCCAAAGTACTTCAACTTTGTCTCTAGTATTCTTCCCTCCAGTGAGCAGCCGGGCTTTATTTCCTGGAGGATGGACTGGTTGGATCTTCTCACAGTCCAAGGCACTCTCAGAACTTTCCTCCAACACCACAGTTCAAAAGCATCGATCTTCCTTCGCTCAGCCTTCCCTAAGGTCCAGCTCTCACATCCGTAGGTGACTACAGGGAATACCATGGCTTTGACTAGGCGGATCTTTATTGCCAGTGTGATGTCTCTACTCTTTACTATTTTATCGAGATTGGACATTGCTCTCCTCCCAAGAAGTAAGCGTCTTCTGATTTCCTGGCCACAGTCTGCATCTGCAGTAATCTTTGCGCCTAGAAATACAAAGTCTGTCACGGCCTCCACGTTTTCTCCCTCTATTTTCCAGTTGTCAATCATTCTTGTTGCCATAATCTTGGTTTTTTTGACGTTTAGCTGCAACCCGGCTTTTGCGCTTTCTTCTTTCACCTTGATTAGAAGGCTCCTCAGCTCCTCCTCGCTTTCGGCCATCAGAGTGGTGTCATCTGCATATCTGAGGTTGTTAATGTTTCTTCCAGCAATTTTTACCCCAGCTTTGCATTCATCGAGCCCCGCACATCGCATGATGTGTACTGCATACAAGTTAAAAAGGTTGGGTGAGAGGATGCAGCCTTGCCGTACGCCTTTCCCAATCTTGAACCAGTCTGTTGTTCCGTGGTCAGTTCTGACTGTTGCGACTTGGTCCTTGTACAGATTCCTCAGGAGAGAGACAAGGTGGCTTGGTATGCCCATCCCACCAAGAACTACTATAGGCCCACAAAAGCTGACCAATTTTTGAAAGGGAACTTTGCCCAGCAGCCGTTCAAATGTTGATCCAATCCCGAGGTAAGCCCTTGGCACGATTCTCCTTTCATGACAAAGCAATGTGAAAAGGAAACTTGTCCGAGGTTATGAAATAAGTTCACGAACACTTAAAGATTGGAATTCTACAATGGTGCCTAAAAAGTAATAATGCACTTATTAGATTGAATGTTATGGCTTGAATCCACAATTGATTCAATGCATCAGGAGGATTCAAGATTTGTTTTCCTTTGCACATTTTCCACTTTCGACTTTACCTTGAATCAGTGTTTAGCTGCTGTGTCGGACTGGATGAGAGCTAACAAATTGAAACTGAATCCAGACAAGACAGAGGTCCTACTGGTCAGTCGTAAGGCCGAACAGGGTATAGGGTTACAGCCTGTGTTAGATGGGGTTACACTCTCCCTGAAGACGCAGGTTCGCAGCTTGGGAGTGATCCTGGACTCATCGCTGAGCCTGGAACCCCAGGTCTCGGCGGTGGCCGGGAGAGCTTATGCACAATTAAAACTTGTGCACCAGTTGCGTCCGTACCTTGGGAAGTCTTGTCTGGCCACAGTGGTCCACGCTCTTGTTACATCCCGAATAGACTACTGCAACGCACTCTACGTGGGGTTGCCCTTGAAGACTGTTCAGAAACTTCAACTGGTCCAGCGAGCGGCAGCCAGACTACTCACCGGAGCGTCATACAGGGAGCATACCACCCCCCTGCTGTGTCAGCTCCATTGGCTGCCGGTTCAGTTCCGAACACAATTCAAGGTGCTGGTTTTGACTCCAAGTGGGTGGAATGAATTGATGAAGTGAAGCAAGGGGAACAAAACCCTGTACGGTTCCAGTCCAGTGTATCTGTCCGAACGTATCTCCCTCTATGCCCCACCGCGGAGTCTGAGATCATCTGGGGAGGCCCTGCTCTCGACCACACTGCTATCACAAGTGAGGTTGGTGGGGACGAGGAGCAGGGCCTTCTCGGTGGTGGCCCCTCACCTGTGGAACTCGCTCCCAGGAGAGATTAGGGCATCAACATCCCTCCTCTCCTTCAGGAGGAAAGTTAAAACGTGGTTGTGGGACCAGGCCTTTGGGCAATCTGACAACTAGATAAGGACAATCAAACGACTAGGACCGACAGGACTGACAATGTGGAATTGGAATTTGAACTATGAGATAGCGAACGCTGACCCTCTATGAGGAGTAATTAGGTTTGTATTGTTTTTATTGGTTTTAGGGCTGTAATGCAGGAATTGTTGCTTAACTGTTTCAACTGTTTAATTGATGTTATTTTGTGTCACTACTGTTATGTGATGTTGGCATCGAATTGTGCCTTTGTAAGCCACCCTGAGTCCCCTTCGGGGTGAGAAGGGTGGGGTAGAAGAAACCGAAATAAATAAATAAATAAATAAAAATTAATGTCCCTCAGTTTTGCCTCCGACAATACAGACGCGAGGACTCCTTCTCAAATGAATGACTCCTCCAAGGGCTGTTAAAACAACACTTTATTAAAATCATTTTTAAAATATGTGGGTGTTTCATCTCTCCCAGGATAGAGGCAGCAGCCTAGGCTCTTATCCTCATATGCCCTTCTCCAAAGAAGCTTTCATCCACCCACCCTTCTGTGACACACCCCCAAAGTCCTATGCAGCCACCCAAAGATGGCAATGCATTAGTAAACATGTGACTGTTAGCACCAGGCAGAGTCATAGGCTGGAGTGAGTGTGAAGGGTCGCAAATGGTCTTTCAGAGATGTGAGTACTTTCGTCTCCCTGGAGAAGGTAGTCACTCACCGAGTGGGGAAGGGAGGCAGAGGAGGGTGAGGAGGTTAATCTCTGCCAAGATGCTTACATATGGAGTTAGAGGAAGAGTGGGACTGGCTGGTGGGTGGAGTGAATTGATGAAGTGAAGCAAGGGGAAAGTTCTCTGAACTGTGCATTCAAAACAATTGGAGAAAAGTGTTGCTATTACCATGGCTTCCCTGTCCACAGCACTGCTCAAAAGTGTACTTCAGAGAGAGTGCTGAAAATCTTCATCAGTGACCATTTTGGAAAGCCAAGAGGGTAGAACAGGTTTGAAATGAGATGCTGATCTATACAGTGAACACAGCTCCCCCAGGGACAACATATAGAGATCTTCTTGTTCTGCTTTAAAGGGTAAAGGTAAAGGTATTCCCCTGACATTAAGTCCAGTTATGTCCGACTCTAGAGGTTAGTGCTCATCTCCATTTCTAAGCCGAAGAGCCGGCATTGTCCGTAGACACCTCCAAGGTCATGTGGCCGGCATGACTGCAACAACCACTACCCCCCAAAACAGCTCTCAGAGGTTCTGTGTCAAAAGTCTCCAAGCCTACTAAATTCAATGTTTGTTGAAGGCTTTCATGGCCGGAATCACTGGGTTGTTGTAGGTTTTTTCAGGCTATATGGCCATGTTCTAGAAGCATTCTTTCCTGATGTTTCACCTGCATCTATGGCAAGCATCCTCAGAGGTAGTGAGGTCTGTTGGAACTAGGAAAATGGGTTTATATATCTGTGGAATGACCAAGGTGGGATAAAGAACTTTTGTCTGTTGGGGTTAGGTGTGAATGATTCAACTGACCACCTTGATTAGCATTTGATGGCCTGGCACTTGTTTGGTGTGGCTTGTTAGTGCCTGGGGGAATCTTTTGTTGAGAGGTGATTGGATGTCCTTGATTGTTTCCTCTCTGTTGTTTTGCTGTTGTAATTTTAGAGTTACTGGTAGCCAGATTTTGTACATTTTCATGGTTTCCTCCTTTCTGTTAAAATTGTCCACATGCTTATAGATTTCAATGGCATCTCTGTTTGATGGCCCCAGGTGGTCAGTTGAAACATTCACACCTAGCTCCAGCAGACAAGAGTTCTTTGTCCCACCTTGGTCATTCCTCAGATATATAAACCCATTTTCCTATTTCCAACAGACCTCTCTAATTCTGAGGATGCTTGCCACAGATGCAGGCGAAACGTCAGGAGATAATGCCTCTAGAACATGGCCATATAGCCCACAAAAACCTACAACAACCCTACTAAATTCCTTCAGACTTCAATCCTTCATTCCTACTAGTTGTATTGGTCACGGGACTCTTTATTCTGCTTTAGCCACATGCAAATAGTCCCAGGCCTAATACTATTAGTAGGAAGGCAGGACTGAAGGCTGAAGGAATTTAGTAGGTTTGGAGACCTTTGACACAGAACCTCTGAGCGCTGTTTTGGAGGGCAGTGGTTGTTCCTAACTCATTTTAGTCAGAGTTTCAACCACAATCCTAACCCGTTTTATATAGAGGGGGTCAACAAAAAAATTGCTCTGGAGCACATGCAGGCTCAGAACCTATTTCCTTCAGTGCTGGACAATCACATCACCTGGGATTAAGAATATAGAGACTATATGAAGTGAATGTAGGAGGCTAAGCAAGATTTCTATTAATAGGTGGGTTAGATCACTCACTTGTCTAGATTGTATTATTTTCTGTTCCAACCAGCAGTGGCACTGGCTTTCTAAGGTCTCAGCCAAAGGGCTTCCCAGTATCTGCTGGTGCAATTTTCCTTCATCGGAGGCCATCGATTGTGCCTAGACAACTTTGCTCTTCCTTTATATAAAGGAACACGATTGAGGTTCAGAATAAGGTAGTAAGAAGAATCTGTCTGCATAATAATCTTAGATACTCTCACCCCTATACTTTTTGGCCTTGCCCTTGATTTTAAAGAGGTTGCAAGCAAGAAATTAGTTTTACATTCTTGCCATTGGTTGCCCTTCCTTTTCTAGATTCTATTCATTGGTAGTCATTCCTTTTCAGACTATACAACATCATTGCCTGATTTCCCATGGATGTCTACAATCTATTTTGTTTAGAGAGCACTAGAGCATCTTCATAAAAGCCACCCTTTTTATCCCCTCTGCAGCTCAAAACCTCAGTTCCTAAACAATTCCTGACTTGTACCTTGGAATCAGAAAGATTTGTCTCTTTTTCAGCACTGAATTCTCAACCTAATTTCTCACAACTGGTTTTCATCTGGGCAAAAAACTAGGTCAAAACTCTCACTCAACCCTTTCTAATCATAAAACTACAAGAAAGGAGATTCCATCTGAACATGAGGAAGAACTTCTGGACTGTGAGAGCTGTTCAGCAGTGGAACTCTCTGCCCCGGAGTGTGGTGGAGACTCCTTCTTTGGAGGCTTTTAAACAGAGGCTGGATGACCATCTGTCGGGGGTGCTTTGAATGCAATTTTCTTACTTCTTGGCAGGGGGTTGGACTGGATGGCCCATGAGGTCTCTTCCAACTCTATGACTTCCAACTCTATGACTTCCAACTCTATGACCCTCCCCATGTTATGATTCTATAACCTCACGCTCCACCACAAAATACTAGTTGATATCTCCTTACCTTGACTAACTCAGAAAAAGCACCTATCCTTCTCATTAGAGGAGACATAGTTTGGGGGTGAAAGATACCTTATAGATAAATATGGAAGAGCAAGAGGCCACTGCAAGGAGAAAGAGAGTAAGAAGCCAAGCTCTGGTTGACATCTGAAGAGGTTCCACTCCCCAGAAGATGCTCTCACCAGCCTCTCATAGCAAGATAGGCCCTTGCAAGTGTTGTAAACTCCCAGACACCCTATGGGGCTTTCTTTCTCTCTGTCTGTCTCCAACCCTCCCCAAGTTATGTCACGGATTCATTATCACAGAATCAGAAATATGTCATGACAATCAATAATTCCGATCCCAGGAAAGTCCAAGAAAGAGTGTGGGAAACTAGGAGTGTAAGAAGAGGTTTAGGTTCCCACCCCCAACAAAAAGCCCAATCCCATTGCAAGAAGACCAAGAACGCCTCCTCTGGTCAGACTTCACTGGTGACTGACCGGGAGGGAATGAGGACATCAGGGGTGGTGGGGAAGAGGCATAGCTGGGGGTCAGGTGATCTCTGTGGACACAGCTCTGTGATTCTGTATCAGAGAGAGAGGAGGCAAAACAAGAAAAGAAAAGAGAGTATTAGATCTGTCTTTCAAAACAGAATCAGGACATTTTACAGCTCACTATGACATTTCTAGTTGTTTTGTCCCAGAGCAACACAATTTACACATGGAAAAGATTAAGGGTCTGCTTCCCCAAGACAGTCACACTAGAGCAGTGTTTCTCAACCTGGGGGTCGGGACCCCTGAGGGGGTCGTGAGGGGGTGTCAATGGGGTCGCCAAAGACCGTCAGAAAACACAGTATTTTCTGTTGGTCATTGGGATTCTGTGTGGGAAGTTTGACCCAATTCTATTGTTGGTCAAGTTCAGAAGGTTCTTTGATTGTAGGTGAACTATAAATCCCAACAGGATACCGTGGTCGACAGTATTGAAGGCCACTGAGAGGTCCAGCAGCGGTGACCAGGGGAGCATTCGCACAGTTAAAGCATGTGCGCCAGCTGCGCCCGTACCTTGGGAAGTCTGACTTGGCCACGGTAGTCCACGCTCTTGTTACATCCCGTTTAGACTACTGCAACGCTCTCTACATGGGGTTGCCATTGCAGACGGCTCGGAAGCTTCAATTGGTCCAGCGTGTGGCAGCCATGATACTAACAAGGGCGGCACACAGGGAGCATACAACCCCTCTGTTGCGCCAGCTCCATTGGCTACCAATTTGCTACCGGGCCCAATTCAAAGTGCTGGCTTTGGCCTATAAAGCCCTAAACAGTTCTGGCCCAAGTTACCTATCCGATCACATCTCCACCTACGAACCCACTAGGACTTTGAGATCTTCCAGGGAGGCCCTGCTCTCGATCCCGCCTGCAACACAGGCGCGGCTGGTGGGGACGAGAGACAGGGCCTTCTCGGTGGTGGCCCCTCGGCTGTGGAACGCCCTTCCCACGGACATCAGATTGGCCCCCTCATTGATGGTATTTCGGAGGAAAGTGAAAACCTGGTTATTTGAACAGACGTTTGAATAAGCAGTGCAATGAATTTCAGGAAATGGAACTACGACTGACGAGTTTGGATCATGATTCTAGTTATGAGACACCACTGAATGTTTATTACTGTTAAATTGTTTAATTTGTTTCTGTGTTAACTGTTTTTAAGTACCTTGTTGATGCCACATTGAATTTTTGCCTTGATTGTTCGCCTTGTTTTTGCTTGTTGTAAACCGCTATGAGTCGCCTTAGGGCTGAGAATGGCGGTATACAAATGAAGTAAATAAATAAATAAACAACTACAACTCCAAAATGTCAAGGTCTATTTTCCCCAGACTCCACCAGTGTTCACATTTGGGCATAATGAGTATTTGTGCCAAGTTTGGTCCAGATCCATCATTGCATGAATCCACAGCACTCCTCTGGATATAGGTGAACTACAACTCCCAAACTCAAGGTCAATGCCCACCAAACCTTTCCAGTGTTTTCTAATAGTCATGGAAGTTCTGTGTATCAAGTTTGGTTTAAATCCATCGCTGGTCGAGTTTAGAATGCTCTTTGATTATAGGTGAACTATAAATCCCAGCAACTACAACTCCCAAATTACAAAATCAATCCTCTCCCCAATCCCACTAGCATTCACATTTGGGCATATTGAGTATTTGTGCTCAATTTAGTCCAGTGAATGAAAATACATCCTGCATATCAGATATTTACATGACGATTTATAACAATAGTAAAATGACAGGCATCAAGTAGCCACGAAAACAATATTATGGTTGGGGGTCACCACAACATATAGAACTGCATTAAGGGGTCACGGCATTAGCAAGGTTGAGAACCACTGCACTAGAGCCAAAGAGACCACACATAACACAGGCAGAATCCAGTCTTCTTTTAAAATATCTATACTTTAGTGTGTGTGCATATTTTAAGGGAGTGTGTTTCTAAACTCCCTCAAGGTTGCATCTTTAAATGTCCAGATTGAACATTTTGTGTTGGCTTTGAGAAAACTAACAGTTAGAGAAAATATTACAAAAGATGCATCCACACTGTGGAATTCATTGGTGTCCATCTACACCAGGCATGGGCAAACTTTGGCCTTCAGGTGATTTGGACTTCAGCTTCCACAATTCATAACAGCCTACCAACTTATGAACCATCTAGGACCTTAAGATCATCTGGGGAGGCCCTGCTCTCGTTACCGCCTTTGTCACAAGTACTTTTGGTGGAGATGAGAGACAGGGCCTTCTCGGTGGTGGCCCCTCAGTTGTGGAATGCCCTCCCTTTAGATATTAGATTTTAACATTCCAGAACAAATCAAGACATGGCTTTTTGAACAAGTGTTTGCAAATGTAGAGTAACTGACATAGGAAATGGAACGACTAGACCAGGGGTCCTCAAACTTTTTAAGCAGAGGGCCAGGTCACTGTCCTTCAAACTGTTGGAGGGCCAGATCATAATTTGAAAAAAATAATGAATGAATTCCTATGCACGCTACACATATCTTATTTGTAGTGCAAAAAACACATAAAACAATACAATAATTAAAATGAAGAACAATTTTAACAAATATAAACTTATTAATATTTCAATGTGTGGGTCTGATTTTGGCTGATGAGATATGATTGTTGTTGTTGTTGTGTGCTTTCAAGTTGCTTCAGACTTAGGTTAACCCTGAGTGAGGGCCGGGTAAATGACCTTGGAGGGCCGCATCCAGCTCTCGGGCCTTAGTTTGAAGACCCCTGATCTAGGACCTTAAGATCATCTGGGGAGACCCTGCTCTCATTACCACCTTTGTCATAAGTACTTTTGGCGGAGACAAAAGACAGTGTCTTCTCAGTGGTGGCCCCTCGGCCCTTTAGATATTAGACCGGCCACTTCCCTTTTAACATCCTTCTTGAACAAGCGTTTGCAAATGCAGAGTAACTGACATAGGAAAATGGAACGACTAGACAATGAGTCAGGACGTTTTTAACAAGACACTATGGATTTATATTTTATTGATTATTTAGTTTTTATTATATGTTATGTTTTTAATTGTATTTGTGACATTGTAAGCATTGAATTTTGCCCTGTTAACCGTCTTGAGTCGCCTACGGGCTGAGAAAGGCAGTATACCAGGGGTCCTAAAACTAAGGCCCATGGGCCGGATACGGCCCTCCAAGGTCACTTCCCTGGCCCTCACTCAAGGTCAACTTAAGTCAACTTAAGTCTGAAACTACCTGAAAGCACACGACAACAATAACAAACTATCTCATCAGCCAAAAGCAGGCCCACACTTCCCATTGAAATACTAAGTTCATATTTGTTAAAATTCTTCTTCATTTTAATTATTGTATTGTTTTTAAATGTTTCTTTTTTTTGCACTAAAAATAAGGTATGTGTGGTGTGCATAGGAATTCATTCATGTTTTTTTTTTTCAAATTATAATCCGGCCCTCCAACAGTTTGAGGGACTGTGATCTGGCCCTCTGTTTAAAAAGTTTGAGAACCCCTGCGGTATACAAATACAGTAAGTAAATAAATAAATAATTGTGGGAGTTGAAGTTGTTGTTGTTGTTGAAGTTGAAGTCCAAAGCACCTGGAGGGCCAAAGTTTGCCCACGTCTGATCTACACTGTAAATCAACACCACTTTAACTGTTGTGTCTCAATAGTATGGAATCATTAAAGCTTTTCATTTTCTCTCCCAAAGAGTCCTAGTGTCTTACCAAACTATACATTCCAGGATTCCATAGCATTGAGCAATGGGAGTTAAAGTGGTGTCAAGCTGCATTACCTCCACAGTTCAGATGCATCTCTAATTCACCTCTGGATTTGCTCACACTCTTGGCTCCAATGCTGAACCGAAAATTTGGAGTAACCACCTTACTCCAGATTTTCGGTTCAGCATCGGAGCCAGTGGTGTGAGCAAATCCAGAGATGTATTAGAGGTGCATCTGCACTGTAGAGTTAATGCAGAGTTAATGCTCACACACTCAAACAGTCTTGGGTGGTGACTATCTTGGTCAAGGGTGTAAGAAGAGGTTTAGGTCCTATCTTGGTCTATCTTGGTCAAGGGTGCAATTCCCATCTTTCTGCAGCATGCCAGGTACAGGATGGTGCAGCCAAAGCAAGCAGGATATCATCAACACACATGCTTAAGCTCAGGAGACAAGATGCACAGGATGGCAGCGAGGCGAGCATCAGAAGTAAATTTGGCTTCACAGAGAACTTACTGGAGAAAACCTACAGCTACGAACTCTTAGTAGCCCATAGTGCCAGGGCTCCTGCTGTCCACTAAAAAGATGATTCTTGCCCAAGGAAGCATATTTCAATCCACAACACGATTTAGTTATCTATAGACTATATTTCTATACATTCAAGACTTCATATTTGAGAGTTTTATTATTTACAGATTTGATCTGTAATTTCTACGTCCTCCTATACAGCTCTGTGGTCAAATTCTTTTTGGACTCTTTTTGAAAAACCTAGGGATTCCTATTAATACTGGTTTTTTTTTTTTACTGTTTTAATGAATGTTTTACTTATTGTTTTAATTGTTATTATATTGCTGTGTTATATGTAATGGCATCGAATTGCTGTCAAATGTAAGCTGTCCTGAGTCCCCCTTCGGGGGTTGAGAAGGAACGGGATAGAAATACCAGAAATAAATAAATAAATAAATAAATAGTCCACGCTCTAGTTACATCCTGTATAGACTACTGCAACGCTCTCTATGTGGGGTTGCCTTTGAAGACTGCTCGGAAGCTTCAAATGGTCCAGCGTTCGGCAGCCAGGTTGCTAACAGGAGCGGCACTCAGGGAGCATACTACTCCTCTGTTGCGCCAACTCCACTGGCTGCCAGTCTGCTACCGGGCACAATTCAAAGTGCTGGCGTTAGCCTATAAAGCCCTAAACGGTTCTGGCCCTACTTACCTCTCCGAACGCATCTCTTCCTATGAACCGGCTAGGACACTGAGATCATCTGGGGAGGCCCTGCTCTCTGTCCCGCCTGCATCACAGGCACGCTTGGCAGGGACGAGAGACAGGGCCTTCTCAGTGGTGGCCCCTCGGCTGTGGAATGCCCTGCCTGCAGATATCAGATTGGCCCCCTCCCTGCTGGCGTTTCGGAGGAAAGTGAAGACCTGGCTGTTTGAACAAGCATTTGATTAAACAGTGTAATTGAACATAGGAATATGGAATAATGGATGATGAGACTGGATTCTGATTCTACTGTTGAGGCGCTAATGATTGTTATACGGATGTTTAATGATTTATGTTACAATTGTTTTTAATTGCCCTATACTTGTCTCATGATGTTTTGTATCGATGTTGTTCACCGCTTTGAGTTGCCTGAGGGCTGAGAAAAGCGGTATATAAATAAAGTAAATAATAAATAAATAAAATAAAATAATTCCTAGAAAGATGTTTAAAAATAGCATTTAGCAGTTTTCCCACCTTAATGGGGGCCCCGTTCCCTTAATCCCAGTGAATGTGGAGTGTTGACTGTACTGCTGAATTGCTGGGCCTCTTTTTTTTGGAGAGGTAATAATATAAAACACAAGAATGAACACAATAAAAAAACATTAAAATGAAAACAGTTACAGAATAGAGCCAAATAGAGAGCCACCAGCAAGAGACAAAAGCAGTGTAAAGAACTAAGGACAAAAAAACCCAAATACTGAAATGAAGGGGACTCTCTGGGATCTAGATCCCAGGACTGTAGTGTAGATGGCATTCTGGACAAATTCAGCCAAGCTGTCTTCTCTTCCATCACTATCCACTTCTCTGATTTTCTGTTAAGGACCATGGACAGATTTGTATATTTTGAACCACTCTTGTTAAAATTCTGACATGGAATAATTTGAACGTTTGAATGGGAAATTACTTTTCAGAGTCTGAGCAGTCCTGAGACATTCAAAGGCCTGCAATAGCTTACATGTCTAATGTCACTGAACAAAATGTAAATGAATGAATAACAAGGTAAAAGGACTGTCTGTTTGATGCTCTGCCAAGGGAGCGGTCAGAGGTACTCCTGACTTCCTTTCATTTCCAGATTTACTTGTAATTTACTTTACTTTACAAAAGGAAAACCCAAGACAATTATGACTGTATCCACTTTAAGAGGAAAGGAAGTATGTCTAATTTGAAAATCAAGCGAATGAGCCCTACAAAAAAAGACTTTGGGGACATAGGCTGATAGTACAAATAGAAAAATGCCCGAAACCAATGAATTGCCAAGGTCTTCTGGCCTCTACTGCATGTTCTTTCTAGAATTGGATAATAATAGTAGTATGTATTGTTTTTAATGTTACACTGAGATCTTTTCTTTCATCTATAATCTCCCTGTTTAGTAACTAGATCTCTTTCAAGGCCTTCGTAATTCCCTGCACTTTCAGCTTGGGCTCCAGTTCGGGGCATTACTTTAGAAGCTCCCAAGAACCAAGAAATTTTGGTTCTGGATGTAGATCATTGTTTCATAAGCAATTATTTGTGTGTCCATACACACATATTCACACAATCTTCTCCCTCCTTTTTGACTGAGGAGATAGAAAGCTAATTCTGTATGTAAGGTGAGTTCTTAAGCAATCTGTTGTATGTACAACCATGTACTGTTGCATACAACTTTGTTATCCATCTTTGTTATGTTCATCTACAGGATCATGGGCACAATGCAGAGTCTACATCTCTGCATCTATACTTTGTTGTTGTTATTTCCAATATATGGCAACCCTAAGGCAAGGATATTTGATGTATTGTCGAAGGCTTTCATGGCTGGAATCACTGGGTTGTTGTAGGTTTTTCGGACTATATGGCCATGTTCTAGGAGCATTCTCTCCTGACATTTCGCCTGCATCTATGGCAAACATCCTCACAACCTCTGAGGATGCTTGCCATAGATGCAGGTGAAATGTCAGGAGAGAATGCTTCTAGAACATGCCATATAGCCCAAAAAACCTACAACAACCTGAGGATATTTGAGCTGAATTAATTTCTGAGATAGTTAGAATAGTGTAGCTATTTGAGTGTTAAGGGCCCAAGTCCCACTTAGTCATGAAAAGCAGCAAGGTAACTTTGGACATGTCACACTCTCTCAGCCAATTAAGGTGACCCTTCTGAAGACATCTTGCCAAGAAAACACTAGTATGGGTCACATTAGGATCACCGTAAATCAGAACAAACTTGAAGGCACACAACAAAGTTTATGGTGTGTCCTGCTGATTTTTTTTTTATAAAACAATTCTTATTGTTTAATGCAGGGGTCCTCAAACTTTTTAAACAGAGGGCCAGGTCACAGTCCCTCAAACTGTTGGAGGGCCATATTATAATTTGAAAAAATACGAATGAATTCCTATGTATACTGCACATATATTATTTGTAGTGCAAAAACCACTTTAAAACAATACAATAATGAAAATGAATAACAATTTTAACAAATATAAACTTATTAGTATTTCAGTGGGAAGTGTGGGCCTGCTTTTGGCTGATGAGATAGGATTGTTGTTGTTGTTGTTGTTGTTGTTGTGTGCTTTCAAGTCGTTACAGACAGGTTGACCCTAAGCGAGGGCCGGGTAAATGACCTTGGGGGGGCCACATTCGGCCCCCGGGCCTTAGTTTGAGGACCCCTGGTTTAATGGATAACCTTTACACCTCTAGTCAAAGGGTTTTATCTCTAGGTATTGTTTACTTGCATTTCAGTAGCATTATTTATTAATTAAAACATCTGTATCCTGCCTTACATTTAAAGATCTCAGGACAGTTCATTTTTTAAAAAATAGATAACAACAATAGGATGTTGTGTGGTTTCTAGGCTGTATGGCTGTGTTCTAGTAGCATTTTCTCCTGATGTTTTGCCTGCATCTGTGGCTGGCATCTTCAGAGGATCCAGTCACAGATGCATATGAAACATCAGAAGAAAATGCTGCTAGAACATGGCCATATAGCCTGGAAACCACACAACACCCTAATGATTCCAGCCATGAAAGCCTTTGACAATACAATAATAACAATAATTCAAAAGGTAATATATATTACATTATCTAATGGTTAATATCTAGACAATGTAAAAGGTTGTTGTAAGTTTTTTTGGGCTATATGGCCATGTTCTAGAGGCATTCTCTCCTGACGTTTCGCCTGCATTTATGGCAAGCATCCTCAAAGGTAGTAAAAGGTGTTGAAATAGTGTAAACCATAACATATGAGCAAACTAGATATGATCAATTTGACCAAAGGGCTTTAATAAAAAGCCATATGTTGACTTGCTAAAATGGTCCCATTGTTGGTGCCAATGAGGCAACCAAGGGAACGGCATTCCACAACGGAGGTGCCACGCAGATAAGGCTCTCTCACATTTCCTCTTACAATGTATTTACTCAGTTTGGTGGGGCATAAATAAGGGCCTTTTGAACAGACTTCAGTTCTCTGGTAGGCACAAATATGGAGTGAGGCACTGCATCAAGTATCATGGTCCTAAGGATTTAAATGTTATCTCCAACATCGTGAATTGAGAAGCGTATTGGCAGCCAGTGTAATTACTTTAAATAACACTTTTATCTGTTTTACTTCTATCTTTGTAACTGTTTTCACCTGTATGCAAAGGGATCTTGTAGCACCTTAAGGAACCAAGTTGGGAATATAAACTTTCGTAGACTTTTGAGTGTTGGCTTTTGTATGCTGCCTTGTTACCACCCTATTGAGAAAAAGGTCAATCTGCCTGTGCCATCCACACTTCCCAAAGGCCAGGTTGCTTTTCCTGATACGAGCTATACCATCCATGCTGACCACAACTCCAAGTCTTGACTTCCCAGCACAAATGCAATTCTCCCTTTGGGAGATGCCATCAAAGGAGAAGAGGTGGCATTCCAGAAGGGGTCCAACCCCTGACAAAAAAAAGGCAATCCCACCCACCACCTCCTCCTCCAGGACCAGGCACTTACTCGTAGGGGCGGGCCACCGCCATATTGCCGGGAGCTGCCAAGCGGAGAGATCGGGCTAGCTGCCTTTCCAGGCCTCTTGTGAGTAGCGTGGAGAACTCCTGTTCTTCTGGGGGGTCCCTCACCTGCTACATCCCCCCCACCCCAAGGGGAGCAGCACCAGGGCAAGGAAGCGGGAGGGGAGGGAGCAGGAGGCAGACATGGATGGATGGGAGAGAATGACACAGAAATTGAGACAATTAGCTAGTTGCTTAACAGGCGCCACTTGGAGAGGGAAACAAAACGGAGGAGTCAGATCAGTGGTTTGTTTGAGAGCAAGGTGTGGAGTTTGTTTTGTGTGGACTCTGGGAGATAATGGCTTATTTATGGCAAAGAAAGGGGAATCTCCAAGGACAAAACTTTCGAGAGAGCAGAGGACAGCGACCACCTGTTGAAGAGTGTCCTAAAATGTTCATGTTTGTTCTGTAAGCACATGAAACTGTGCACTGCCCCTGTCTATAACATTTTCTTTGGCCATATTTATTTACAGTATTTATATTCCACCCTTCTCAGCCCACAGGGGACTCAGGGCGGATTACAATCTACATATACATGGCAAACATTCAATGCCATAGACACACAACATATATAGACAGACACACAGAGGCTATTAACATTCCAGCTTTTGATGAGGGTACTCTGGCCACCAGGGGAGCTGTCGCTTTACCGTCCATTTGTGACACTGATGAAGTACTTCCTCATTCTTTGCATGCTTGCTGGAGATTTTTATGGTGTTAAAATCTGTAACAGACGTGGTACCTAAATTTCCTACTTGACAGATGCAACTGTCTTTTGGGCTGCAAAGGTCGACAGCAAGCTACACAAATTGGTCGAAGCTCACTCCGAACCAGGCTGGCTTTGAACTCATGACCTTTCAGTCAGTAGTGATCTTAATGCAGCTGACTCCCAGCCAGCTTCGCCACAGTCCCGGTGCATAATAATAATAATAATAATAATAATAATAATAATAATAATAGATCTATAAGGTCTATGCTTAAACATATCTTTCCACTGAGGCTTTTACAGTGATATCTTGACACCACTCACTCCCTATCTTTGCACTTTCCAGATATGTGGGGCTGCCTTTGGCCATGCTTGCCAAAGATGGCTGGAAGATGATTGGAACATATCTGGAGGGCACCAGGCTGGTAAACGCCAATCTACACCAACAATTCCACCATATTGTGCTCAACTGAGACCAAGTGTATGGAAATAGAAATGATGGTAGGTAGATACTAAGTTGGCCTGATCAAAATTTACCCTTACTCTAATATCTGCAAGTGGGGGAGAGTGAAGGGTGGAGTGAATGGATCCTGAGCAAAGCAAAATGTAAGATTAGGATTAGAAGCAAAAGGAAATGAGGATTTAAGATGAGAGCCACTCATTGGCAGGTGACTCCCTTCCACACAGAAGTCCCACGATCAATTCTGCTACTAAGGAAAGCAGCAAAGAAGACAGCAATTGGTATATTCCACCTTCATGATTAGAGCTGGCAAAACCTGATCCCATGACATTACCACTTCTTCCTTCTTCTCTTTCCAAAACTTCATCCCTCTCGTAGCACCTTCATTTCCATCTCTTAATCCCAGTGTCGTGTCCAGAGCAACTTGAGAAACTGCAAGTCGCTTCTGGTGTGAGAGAATTGGCCGTCTGCATGGACATTGCCCAGGGGACGCCCGGATGTTTTGATGTTTTTACCATCCTTGTGGGAGGCTTCTCTCATGTCCCTGCATGAGGAGCTGGAGCTGACAGAGGGAGCTCATCCGCATTCTCCCTCAGATTCAAACCTGCAACCTGTCAGTCTTCAGTCCTGCCAGCACAGGAGTTTAACCCACTGCGCCACCTGGATAATCTCTGATGATCCTTGCCTTCAACTAATTCTTGCTGAAATCAGCATGGAATATCTGAACTAAGAGACTCATTCTGATTGGTGGGGACGAGAGAGAGGGCCTTTTCGGTGGTGGCCCCTCGACTCTGGAACTCTCTCCCTAAAGATATCAGACAGGCCCCAACTCTGGCAGTCTTTAGGAGGAGCTTGAAGACGTGGCTGTTCCAGTGTGCCTTCCCGGAATAATGATCCCATAGCACTTTGTCCTCCAAGCACTTTATATTTTTAGGTCTGCTCGTATGCCCCTCCACAAACGCCACTATCACCTTTTCGTCCATGTACCAGCATTATTCCCCATTTTAACTTTACATTTGGCCTTCCCGCTGTTTTTAATTGTGTGTTGTCTTATTGCTAATGTTTTCATTTAATTGCTTATACTGTTTTGTTGTTATCATTGCTTGTACTATTTTATTTGGGCTCGGCCTCATCTAAACCACACCAAGTCCCTTGGGGAGATGGTAGCGGGGTATAAATAAAGTATTATTATTATTATTATTATTATTATTATTATTATTATTATTTCCTCCCCATTGAGAAACTACTACTGTCCTTTCCTGTTTTTTTGTTTGTTTTTAATTCTTGGCCTCTTGAAGCTCTTTTGCCTTCAAGTTGAGATCCAACTTTTTTTTGTTGTGTCAGGAGCGACTTGAGAAACTGCAAGTCGCTTCTGGTGTGAGAGAATTGGCCGTCTGCAAGGACGTTGCCCAGGGGACGCCCGGATGATTTGATGTTTTTACCATCCTTGTGGGAGGCTTCTCTCATGTCCCCGCATGAGGAGCTGGAGCTGACAGAGGGAGCTCATCCGTGCTCTCCCCGGATTCGAACCTGCAACCTGTCAGTCTTCAGTCCTGTCGGCACAGGAGTTTAACCCACTGCGCCACCGAGATCATCTGTGATGACCCTTGCCTTCGACTAATTCTCCTTGCTGAAATCAGCATGGAATATCTAAACCAAGAGTCTCTTTCCTCCCCATTGACAAACCAGTACTATCCTTTCCTGTTGTTGTTTTTTAATTCTTGGCCTCTTGAAGCTCTTTTGCCTTCAAGTTGAGATCCAACTGATTAAATGCTTTTTGCAGTCTGTATTTTTCTCACTCCTGCCATAGTTAGTTATTTATAAAGCAGTTTTTAAGGAGTGTTTGCAAAAAGGTAAGGAGCCATGTTAGACATTAGGGAAAGCATCCCTAGCATGTGGAAGAGGAAAGGACGCTACTAGATTGATACAGAGGGAGAAACAAAGCCAAATTTGGAAAGAGAGGGAAGCAAAAAAGCCCAGGGTGCAGTGCAAAGAGAAACCAGAAACCACAAGTGCAAAGGGCCGCAGCCTCCCCTGGATGTTAAGAAGGAAGCAAAAGTGTTTCTGAGAGATAATAAGGAGCCAGTCCAACAGAAACGAAGAACACGATCAAAGCACCCACACCAAATGGATTACACGGGCAGCAGAATTTTGAACAGAAATTAAACATTTAAGGTGGGAGAGCAGCAGGAGGAAAACAAAACACCATGAGAATCTCAAATAAGAAATAATTAAAACCTAAGGCAAAGGTGTAAAAGGCAATTTGAAAACATCCAAATAACTAAAAGGCATAGCTCTATAAACAAAGACTGGCAAGAATTAAAAAAAATAAACACATACACAACATAACACACACACGGTTGCTTCCAAGCAACATACACTCTTAGTTAAGTTAGGAGAAACAAATCCTTAATAAGAAAATAAAAAGGAATAAAGAGGTGATTTAGAAAGAGCCACTTTAAATTCCATTTTATGCAAATTGATGGATAAACAGTTTCAAGTGCAACCATTATACAAAAGACAGAAATCATGGAGGAGCATCCACTTATGGTCTGTGTACGAATATGCGGATATGAGTGAGAGAGTCTACAATCAGGATGAGAGTGAAATGTAGCAATGTACTGTCGAAGGCTTTCATGGCCAGAATCACTGGGTTGTTGTAGGTTTTTTCGGGCTATATGGCCATGGTCTAGAGACATTTTCTCCTGACGTTTTGCCTGCATCTATGGCAAGCATCCTCAGAGGTAGTGAGGTCTGTTGGAAGTAGGAAAATGGGTTTATATATCTGTGGAACGACCAGGGTGGGACAAAGGACTTTTGTCTGCTGGAGCTAGGCGTGAATGTTTCAACTGACCACCTTGATGAGCACATCAAATCACCTCTCAACAAAAAAAGATTCCCTCAGGCACTTCCAAGCCATTAAATGCTAATCAAGGTGGTCAGTTGAAACATTCACATCTAGGCTTTCATGGCTGGAATCACTAGGTTCTTGTGGGTTTTTTCGGGCTATAGGGCCATGTTCTAGAGGCATTTCTCCTGACGTTTCGCCTGCATCTATGGCAAGCATCCTCAGAAGTAGTGAGGATGCTTGCCATAGATGCAGATGAAATGTCAAGAGAAATGCCTCTAGAACATGGCCTTATAGCCCAAAAAACCCCACAAGAACCTATTCACACCTAGCTCCAGCAGACAAGTGTCCTTTGTCCCACCCTGGTCATTCCACAGATATATAAACCCATTTTCCTACTTCCAACAGACCTCACTACCTCTGAAGATGCTTGCCATAGATGCAGGCGAAACGTCAGGAGAAAATGCCTCTAGACCATGGCCATATAGCCCGAAAAAACCTACAACAACCCAGAAATGTAGCAAGTTTAGTCTAATGTTATAAATATCTGATAACTCAGAGGTACACAAAATAGAAATTTGCAGTCTTCCCGGGGAAGAGAGGGGCAATTTTGGGGGGTCTAGGGGAAACTTTTCTGCTACTAGTGTTCTCCTGGAACCAGATAGATTCCCATCAGTGGCCCAAAGGTGAAGGGGGGACCAACCTGAAAGTAACCTAAATTTCATTATGGCTTTGAAAAATGGTGCACATATAAGATAATAATGGAAATAAAGGAAGGAAAAACAAAAAACAACATCCTCAAGGAGGTCTGGGAAGAAGATTTAGGGATAAAAATAAATGAAACGGAGTAGCAACAATTATGGAGGCAAAGACATCTAAAAAAATTATCAATAAGGGTTAAAGAAAATTACTAGAAGTTAATATGGAAATGGTACCTAATACAGAAAGAATAGCAAATATAAATAAAAACTACTCAAAAAATTGCTGGAGAGGATGCCAAGAATCAGGAACATATATACATATGTGGTGGCAATGTAAATATGTAAATAATTTTTGGTGAAAAGTATTTAGAGAAATAGAGAATATAATGAACATTAAAATAGAAAGAAGTCTTAGTATAGCTTTATTATCATTATATGGTAATAAACAATTAAAAAAGAGGTTTTTGCCTTGGCGATACATCAAAAGGCAAAAACCTCAATAAAAATTATTTTAAAAAATAAACAATTAAAAAAGAGGATAAAGATGTGATAACAAACTTTTAACAATAGCAAGACTTCTTATAGCATGGAATTGGAAAAGAGAAATAAATATACAAACAGAGGAGTGGTACAAGGAAGTATGGAGATTGGCAATAAATGGTAAGCTTACATGCACTGTATATTAAAAGTTAAAAGAGGTATATGGAAACAGTGATTTTGACGATGTATGGAGAAAAATTATTGAAAAAGGATTTAAAAAGAAAGACGGAAAGTTACTACCACAAGAAGAATTGAAATTTTGGACAGATGATATGTAAAAGCTGTGGCTTGGGAGGGGGGGGGGAAGGGAGCACAGTGGTGAAGGATAGACAATATGTATAAGCAGAAAAATAACAGTAGATGCCAAAAGTTAAAGTATGGTAGGTTATATTGAATAATATGTATCTGCTGTAAAATAAACAATGTATAACCAAAAAAAAAAAAAAATTAAAACCTCAAAAAAAAAAAAAAAAACCCCGATGCACATTTGTTTTTTTAAATAAATGTGAAATACCATCCATGCTCCCGGAGATGCAATTCACAAAACACACATACAATTTGTTGTTCTGTGTTTTTTTTTTTTTTTGCCAGAACATAAATTGTCTGGAAGAGTAGAATCAAGCCTAACTTACCCCTGCTATAGTGCAACTATTTGTGTTCCCTTGAATATGTTTTTAAAAAAACTGGGATGGGAGCTGTGCAGAAGTCATTGATACTATGTATGTGTTTAACTGTTAGAGTATATGTTTGTGTTTGTAACAGTAGCCAAAACTAGAGTTATCTGGTTTGAATCCACAGTGAGCGTTGCCAAGGAGACCGGGCAGGCTAGCTCAGGAGAGTGAGGAGTGGGCGGAGCCAAGCAGAAAAAGTTATGTGCGTCTTTGGGAAAAGGGGCAATGAGTGTGGAGGCTTGAAAAGCCTGGGAGAGAGGTGTGTGTGAGCAGCTGCAGGTCTTTCAGTCTAGAAGGGCTGAAGAGAGAAACCTGGCCAGTTTCTTTAGTCAAGGAAAACTAAAGGAAGCTTGTTAGGATCCCTAGTCAAGGAAGGACTAGAGATCAGAGATTTGATCAAGGAAAGATCAAATTGGAAGGCTATTCATAGTAGGAAACATTGTTCACTAAAGAGCTTCACCTCAGTAAAAGTTGGCCACGAGCTGTGTTATTTGAAAGAATGGACTGTATTAAAACCAAGTGAAATTCAAAGTTCTATAAGTTATTTAATAGCCTGCAACCATACACTTTGTACACAATAAACGTGTTATCTTTTGTTAAAAACCATCTCATCTCATCTAACCTGCGTCTGTAGAGCCAGATCTCATCGGTGATACCTCAAATACCTCACGTTGGTGGCAGTTACCTTAATTTACAACTAATAATTGGCCTCCTCTATAATATATTCTTATACACAATTGAGGCCTGAGATTAATTCCCTCCATAATCATCCACATCTGCAGAATTGGTTCACACATCTTCTCAGGAGCATACACCTGGATCTGTACTTTCAGATACTCAGCATTCATCAGCTGCTGTTGTTGATATAGATGTATGAAAGGTGACATTATCTAAATTTTGATTTTCCTTTTAAAGAATGGCAGCTACTGGAAAGTACTGCAAAGGGGCTGTCTGAACACAACTGGCAATGACTAGTCAGCCTGCTTTTCCACCATCCCTGCAATGAATCTCAAGGGGACCATGAAATGGTTGATGGAGAATTGCTTTCAGCTTCTCATAAAGGGCAGGCAAACATGGCCCTCCACAGAAAAGGATGTTAATTTTGGTTTTTATCAGGTTCTTCCCCACTTCTCTACACAGATATTCATTTCCTTACAGTTCTTCATCTCCAGAGATAGAATCATTAGTAAAACAAAAAGTGTTAATGGGTTTAGATAATTTTTAAAATACAATATTTTTTAAAATATATCTTAATCCTTGTGTGTAGAAAGACAGGACATTTAACTGTTAGCTTTATGTTAAGTTGAATATTAAATCTAAGTTAAATGCCTGCAATACAATCCTAGCAAGAATGAAGTTCGAAAATGCTACCCATGATTGATGATAATGGTGATGATGATGATTATGATTATGATTATGATGATGTTGATGACTGATTTCCCTGTGCATCCCAGCAAATATTCCGCATTTTTTTCAATTTTCTGGGACAGATTAAGAATCTCCGTTGCAGTGCTTGGTGTAAAAACACTTTACGAAATTGAAAAGAAAACCAAACTACTACTTAGTCGTCCTCACTACAGGAAGTTCAAAATCTTTTAATCTTGAAAGTAACTAAACTATCATAGAATTGATTCCGTCTTTAGAACTATCTTTTATTTAATGAATAACCTAACTATTCACTTAAATGTGTGTGTATTTTAGAATTGGTGATATTTTAGCATTTTAAATCTCTGCATGTTTAAATTGTTTTAATGATTGTTTTAATTATGATAAGCTGCTCTGAGTCCCCCCACCCAAGAGGTGAGAAGGACAGGGTATAATGCTTGAAATTTATTAAAAACTAGCCGTTTCCTGCCACGTGTTGCTGTGGCCCACATGGGGGTTCTGTGTGGGAGGTTTCGCCCAGTTCTATCGTTGGTGGGGTTCAGAATGCTCTGTGATTGTAGGTGAACTATAAATCCCAGCAACTACAACTCCCAAATGTCAAGATTCTATTTTCCCCAAACTCCACCAGTGTTCACATTTGGACATATTGAGTATTCATGTAGAGTTTGGTCCAGATCCATAATTGTTTGAGTCCACAGTGATCTCTGGATGTAGGTGAACTACAACTCCAAAATCAAAGGACACTGCCCACCAAACCCTTCCAGTACTTTCTGTTGGTCATGGGAGAACTGTGTGCCAAGTTTGGTTCAATTCCATCGTTGGTGGGGTTCAGAATCCTCTTTGCTTGTAGATGAACTATAAATCCCAGCAACTACAACTGCCAAATGACAAAATCAATTTTGTCATTTTTTTTTTGAGTGAAGGACATACATTGGGTTGTTAGGTGTCTTGTGTCCAAATGTGGTGTCGATTCGTCCAGTGGTTTTTGAGTTCTGTTAATCCCACAAATGAACATTACATTTTTATTTATATAGATGTATGTATTTGCTTCTATGTATCTATCTATACATGTGTGCATGTGTGTGGATCGAGACGCTCTGAAGAACCTCATCCCAGTATATATTGACTTAAATACAGTATTCTAAAAGCATCAGATCACACCTGATTTCTTCTGGCCTAGCAGTTTTGATATAAGACTTCATAATAATAATAATAATAATAATAATAATAATAATATCCACTTTTATTTCCCACAATGCCCCAACATTATTAACTTCTGTCTGGGTCATCATGAGGAATTTACATGGCAGCCAGATACCCAGTTGTCCTCCTCCCATTCTAAATATAAGACTACCAGAGTCTATTTACAATTAGTGCGTCCATATGACAGCATTTTACTCATAGCCCTTCAAACGTTGGGCTGGTGCTGTATGGGTGTATGCACACATATGTGCAGACACAGACTCATGCAGACTGAAGAGACGTCTGAACATTAGGAAGAATTTCCTGACTGCGAGAGCCGTTCAGCAGTGGAACTCTCTGCCTCAGAGTGTAGTGGAGGCTCCTTCTTTGGAGGCTTTTAAACAGAGGCTGGATGGCCATCTGTCCGGGGTGCTTTGAATGCAATTTCCTGCTTCTTGGCAGGGGGTTGGACTAGATGGCCTATGAGGTCTCTTCCAACTCTTATGATTTTATGATTCTATGACATTTCATGCCTTCATGGAGCAGGAGGCATGACATAGTGTGCCATGAAAGCCTCTTACCTGAGCCACACTTAACTTATCAAGGGAACTGTCAACGCAAGGCAAGCCCATCACTGGAGCACTGGGCAGACTTTCAGGAGGGGGTGCTTTCTTGGTTGCTGGTGGAGTACTCTGGAAATTGTTGACCACACAAGTCACCTGCCACAGAAAAGGGGTAGGAAGCTGAAACCATGTTGTTCCCACTCCCAAGCACACTATGCTCAGTGTGCCAAATAAAGCCCAATATCAAGGACCCACCTTCGCATTGCAATGCATCTCCTACTAATCATTGTCTTCCTTTAGGACTTCATTCCACAAGTGGAGGGAAAGTGGGGAAACTAGAAGGAACTGTCTTACCCTGTGCCCTCTTTCTCCATCTTCTGGGATGACCAGCTATCCCATGTCCATTCTGAGTCAATGTCTGTCTTTCCCCTGCTCTCTCCCACTTTCTCCCACTTTTCTCTAGCTCCTGAAGATGGATTTAGGGCTTCTTTTCCATGTGTTGTGGAAATGGAGCCCCACGGAGTCCAACCAGAAGAACCCTAATGTCATGTGATGAGACACCATTTCCAAATTGCATGGAAACTTTGCTTTGCTTTGGCTTTGGCTTTGGCTTTGGCTTTGGCTTTGCTTTTGCTTTTGCTTTTGCTTTTGCTTTTGCTTTGCTTTGCTTTGCTTTGCTTTGCTTTGCTTTGCTTTGCTTTGCTTTGCTTTGCTTTGCTTTGCAATGCATTGATTGCATTGCATTGCATTGCATTGGAGTGCATTGCATTGCATTGCATTGCATTGCATTGCATTGCATTGCATTGCATTGCATTGCATGGAAATAGAGCCTTAAACTGTGGAATGAAGTCCTTGATCAAATGATGAGGGAACCTCTTTCGGCCAGAGGCTAAGGGCGTATTCAGATGTAACAAGAGGAGTGTCATCTCCCCACTTCTCTCCATTTCTAGAACAGAGTCCCACAGAGCCCATCAAATGATGCTGGGCAACTTCCAGAAGTTCTAGCAATGGAGAGAAGCAAAGCTCAGAGTAGTCCTGGAGGAGTTGAGTATTTACCGGACTCCTCATTGAGCAATGCGAGGAGAAAGAGAGGAAAGACAAATCTGAAAGAGAAAATGGCATGGGAAGGCAAAGGATGGAACCTGATGAGTGGGAACAGAGTCTGATGGTTCCCTCTGTTGTCCTACACTGTTGTCCCATATTTTCCCCCACTGATCCACACTTTACCCCTGCCCATCTGATAAGGTCCTTGGATTAAATCTGCAAATGTAGAGGGATGACTTTATTTTGCCTCTGACAGATTTGAACTTGTTTTCTATCTGACCTTTCTCCAAGTCAGCTCTCTCTCTGTCTTCCAACCAGGGTTTATGCCAGGGGTCCTCAAACTTTTTAAACAGAGGGCCAGGTCACAGTCCCTCAAACTGTTGGAGAGCTGGATTATAATTTGAAGGAAAAAATGAATGAATTCCTATGTATATTGCACATATCTTATATGTAGTGCAAAAAATTTTTTAAAACAATACAATAATTAAAATGGAGAAATTTTCAAACAAATATAAACTTAATATTTCAATGTGAAGTGTGGGTCTGATTTTGGCTGATGAGATAGGGTTGTTGTTGTTGTGTGCTTTCATTTCAGACTTAGGTTGACCCTGAGCGAGGGCCGGGTAAATGACCTTGCAGGGCTGTATCCGGCCCTCGGGCCTTGGTTTGAGGACCCCTGGTTTATGCACTCTGGCATCCCCTAGTAGACAGTTTTCAAGGACCTTCAATAAACACAGTGGCCACTTACCAGAAAGGCGGCAATGGCCCCACCAGTAAGGAAACCTGCCAGCACATCGGACCAGTGGTTTCGGTACTCGGCAACCCGCACGACGCCCACCAAGAAGGCTGGACATAGGAGCGACAGGCACAAGGAAGGCTTGGCTAAGCGGGAACCCTTCAGCCGGAAAACTAGGGTGACATACATCTGGAGAAAGACAGGAGTAGAGAGTTGGAGGAAGCAACAGGGTTGGGGGCTGACAATAGAACTCATATTTCTTCTCTGAATTTATGAGGGTTGAATGAAAAGTAATGCCTCCACCTTCGTTACTTGGGTTTGGATTTTTTTTTTGTCGTGTCAGGAGCAACCTGAGAAACTGCAAGTCGCTTCTGGTGTGAGAGAATTGGCCATCTACAAGGACATTGCCCAGGGGATGCCCGGATGATTTGATGTTTTATCATCCTTGTGGGAGGCTTCTTTCATGTCCCCGCATGAGGAGCTGGAGCTGATAGAGGGAGCTCATCCACCTCTCCCCGGATTCGAACCTGTGACCTGTCGGTCTTCAGTCCTGCTGGCACAGGGGTTTAACCCACTGTGCCACCGGGGGCTCCTACTTGGGTTTGGATGGGAATATTTTAATAAATCGAATGCAGAAATAAACCTTAGAATGTGTGCTCTTTAACTACCAGTATTCACTTTTCCAAATAATTACCAGACAACTGGATAATTTTCTGCCAATGATGAACAAGTTTTCTGAAGCCGTCACAGAAGACACTCTGTTTCTGCAACCAGCACCTCACAGCATGACTGACCATCTGCGCAGGGTTCCATACTTCGCACTTTAACAACACAGCAGTTCAATAGTAAGGCTTTCTGCCAAAATGCAATTGTAGATGTGGTTGTTCCAGTGTGCCTTCCCAGAATAGGAAACTCATAGCATCATGTCCCAATTGCATTTTACTAGAGATTTAAGATTGTCTGCACACCGCACCTATCTCCAAAAACCTAACCATCTCACCTGTCGTGTTCAGCATTTTAAAATTTTAATCATTACATTTGGCCCGGCCTTAGTCATGGTGTTATTGTCTAATGTTTATTGCTATTGTTTTAATGTTTATTGTTTGTTTTATGAGTTTATTTATTGTTGTATTTGTTATGCTGTTGTTTTATTGATGTGTTGGGCCTCGGCCTATTGTAAGCCACACCGAGTCCTTCGGGAGATGTTAGCGGGGTATAAATAAATAAAGGATTATTATTATTATTATTATTTTGTTCATTCGTTCAGTCGTCTCCGACTCTTCGTGACCTCATGGACCAGCCTACGCCAGAGCTCCCTGTCGGCCGTTACCACCCCCAGCTCCTTCAAGGTCAGTCCAGTCACTTCAAGGATGCCGTCCATCCATCTTGCCCTTGGTCGGTCCCTCTTCCTTTTGCCTTCCACTTTCCCCAGCATAATTGTCTTCTCTAGGCTTTGCTGTCTCCTCATGATGTGGCCAAAGTACTTTAACTTTGTCTCTAGTATCCTTCCTTCCAGTGAGCAGCCGGGCTTTATTTCCTGGAGGATGGACTGGTTGGATCTTCTCACAGTCCAAGGCACTCTCAGGACTTTCCTCCAGCACCACAGTTCAAAAGCATCGATCTTCCTTCGCTCAGCTTTCCCTAAGGTCCAGCTCTCACATCCGTAAGTTACTACAGGGAATACCATGGCTTTGACTAGGCGGATCTTTGTTGCCAGTGTGATGTCTCTACTCTTTACTATTTTATCGAGACTGGACATTGCTCTCCTCCCAAGAAGTAAGTGTCTTCTGATTTCCTGTTATTATTATTATTATTATTATTATTATTATTATTATTATAGAGGAGAGTCTACTGAGCAAGCCAGTACCTTCCGCATACCAGTACTGCCATCTGGTGAAGAGTTATGAAGGTGGAGGCATTACTTTTCATTCAACCCTCGTCACAATAACAGACCATCAAAATTAATGATGTGCACGTTTGGCAATCCATAAGTAGCTACAATATGACTTGACAATTAAAATATGGTATCTCCCCATAGGAGGCTGGATGGCCATCTGTCAGGGGTGATTTGAATGCAATATTCCTGCTTCTTGGCAGGGGGTTGGACTGGATGGCCCATGAGGTCTCTTCCAACTCTTTGATTCTAGGATTCTATGATTCTATGAGGCTGCTTGAATTTTAAAATCACGGAAGGAGGACTACCTCCTATTTCACTTCCATCACAGGTATGTTTGGAGATGACATGGAACGAGACTTCTTGATGACTGATTCCAAGTTATGGATTCCCTTCTTTATGATGATATGTTGACTCCATTTCTGCTCTCTTTAAAGCATCATCATTATGTTTTCATGGCTGTTAACACTGTTGTAAACCAATGTTTACAAAATAATTGCATATGTAATGGTTTTTAATTTTGTTTCATGCCTTGTTTTAACTGCATTCTTTATTAATTTACAATGTAAGGCACTGTGGGAGAAAGGCAGGATATAAATAAAAAATAAAAAGCTGAGAACAAGTGAATTGCCAAGGAAGAGCTAGTGTTTTCACATGGGAAAGAACTGTCAGGGTCTCAAGTTTCATGAGACATCTGCCAACACAAACAACTGCATTGGTCTTGCTGTCAAAATACAAAGCTAATTGGAAACTTATCTGTCTCCATCTTTCCTGCCTCGTTTTTAGCACTCCTCTTCACACAACATGGCAGTGAAACATGGAAAAATGAGCTGAATCAAACTGTGCCTGTAATGTTAATGGAACATGGTGTACAATGAAGGACTCATGCCTATCCTCCACGTGATCATGCCTTAGCAAACAGTGTAGGAAGCAGGGTGAGGACATCTCTCCAACACCTGCATGAGTAGACTTCCACTCCGAGTGTTTCTATGTATTACCTCTTTTGCATATTAAATCCATATCGTGATTGAGGATCCAAAAAGTTCCCCAAACTTTTGTCTTTACTGTGTAGCATACAATCCCCACAATGTTTGGGGATTCTGTTTGGGAAGGATCTCACATTGGCAGGATCCAATGCAGTGTTGGAGCAGTGGAATAAGATTGCAACTTGGTACGAAAGGGAAGAGAGGACAGAGAACCTGTGGCCTCCAAATGTTGTGGGGCATCTTTTCCAACCCTTCCCAAATAGAAATTGTGAAGACAGAGGCGACCCTAGGTAATTTTCAATGGTAAGCAAACAGTATTTTGGTGCCCCCGCCCCAACCAATCATTGATATATATTTTC
The DNA here is from genome assembly GCF_037176765.1 of Anolis sagrei. Lineage (NCBI taxonomy): Eukaryota > Metazoa > Chordata > Lepidosauria > Squamata > Anolidae > Anolis > Anolis sagrei. The sequence goes on from NC_090022.1 coordinate 164,011,106, forward strand.
TGATCGTCGTGGGAGTTCTGTGTGCCATATTTGGTGCAATTCCATCATTGGTGGAGTTCAAAATGCTCTTTGATTGTAGGTGAACTATACATCCCAGTAACTACAACTCACATATGTCAAGGTCTATTTTCCCCCCAAGAGCGCCTCAAGACTGCCCCTGGGCAAAATCAACTATACTGCGAAGGCTTACTTTGCGTAATGGGTTGAGCCGCCCCTGTGTGAGGATTGCATGCAACACCACGTGGAAGGACACGTTCCTCACTCATGCCTCAATGTATCCCTACCCTTACTTGGTTTCACTAGCCTCATAACAATTCCAGCAGACACTCCTGGGAAACAGTGATGGTAATAGGAAGGAATGAGGTCTGCCTGGGACAAAAATTGCTTAATCCCCGCTCATTGCCTGGCTGTCAGAAGGCTGCACAAGATACTCAAGTGAGATGTCACACTTTTCTTTGTAACAACAATGCTTAGCCTCCAAAATCATTTCCTTTGCTTTTGCAACAGAAGGCTGGATTGACTCCCTACATTTTCTATGTATCCACCAGAGGGCACACGAGGCCCCTTCATGAGTGTATTGTAGGATGAGAAAATCTTAGTGGTCCCTCTTCTTTTGAGTGGGTTGGTTCTGTGTGATATAAGAGGAGGAATGTTGAAGCAGATCCTAGAAACATGGCCTTTGGGTACTACAGTTCCTAGAATTCCCCTGCCAGCATGGATACCCATCCCATCCTTAGTTTTTAATCATTGTATCCGGTGGCGCAGTGGGTTAAACCCCTGAGCCGGCAGGACTGAAGACCGACAGGTCGCAGGTTCGAATCCGGGGAGAGGCGGATGAGCTCCCTCTACCAGCTCCAGCTCCTCGTGCGGGGACATGAGAGAAGCCTCCCACAAGGATGATAAAAACATCAAACCATCCAGGCGTCCCCTGGGCAACGTCCTGGCAGACGGCCAATTCTCTCACACCAGGAGTCACTCCTGACATGACAAAAAAAATTGTATCTGCCGGAGCACCCAGTGGCACAGTGGGTTAAACCCCTGTGCCAGCAGGACTGAAGACCGACAGGTTGCAGGTTCGAATCCAGGGAGAGGCGGATGAGCTCCCTCTATCAGCTCCAGCTCCTCATGCGGGGACATGAGCCACCTCCCATGAGAGAAGCCTCCCACCAGGATGATAAAACATCAAATCATCTGGGCATCTCCTGGGCAACGTCCTTGCAGACGGCCAATTCTCTCACACCAGAAGCGACTTGCAGTTTCTCAGGTCGCTCCTAACATGACAAAAAAACACACACACACATTGTGTCTTGCACATGTGATTGTGTGTGATTTTCTATTGTATTACTTTGCACTGTTTATTATATTTTATGCTTGATTAATTTTATTTTACTGTAATGTTTGCTTTATGCTTTTTATGTTACTGTATTGAAATGCACTTCTGGGCTTGGCCTCATGTAAGCCGCCCCAAGTCCCTTTCGGGGAGATGGTGGCGGGGTATAAATAAGGATTATTATTATTATTATTATTATTATTATTATTATTATGAGCCCCCGGTGGCACAGTGGGTTAAACCCCTGTGCCGGCAGGACGGAAGACTGACAGGTCGCAGGTTCAAATCCGGGGAGAGTGTAGATGAGCTCCCTCTATCAGTTCCAGCTCCTCATGCGGGGACATGAGAGAAGTCTCACAAAAGGATTGTAAATCATCAGAATATCCGGGTGTCCCCTGGGCAACGTCCTTGCAGACGGCCAATTCTCTCACACCAGAAGAGCGACTTGCAGTTTCTCAAGTCGCTCCTGATACGACAAAATTATTATTATTATTATTATTATTATTATTATTAATAATAATAATAATTTTTTTACCCAATATCCCTTTGGCTCCCTCCTTCCTTCCTCCATCACCACTGTGTCCTCTTTCCACCCTGCTGGCCTCATGGCCCAACCACCCTTTGTTCCATACCACTGTGTAAGCCACGGCATAAGCGCTGAGGGCGGCATCCTTGGAGGGGAAGGCCTTGCGGGCGGCTGCAACCAAGATAGGGTTCCCAGTGCAGGCTGCCTTGTCGGTCACGTAGATGCTGCCTGGAGGGGGCTGGCAGCCCAGAGCTGTGTAGTTAGGACGGCAAACAGAGAGAAAATGTGGAGTCTGGTTACCGGTCACCACTTGGCCAGCATTGGCAAAAATGGTAGTAGTGAAGAGGCCAAAGGAATAGATGCCTGCAGGGAGAAAATGAACAAAATCAAGAGAGAAGCCAGATTGTCACCATCTGGGAATGAGTGACAGTAACAAAACTGGGGTTGGTGGCCCCCAATGAAATCCTCCTGTAGTGAGGGAGAGAGCCTATTTCTTTATTTAAGAACCCCTTTGCTCTTATAATGATTCAGTTACTTCTTTTATATTAGCTGGAACTTTCTGTGTGCTGTTCATTCTTTGTACAGGCACTGAGGCACACACTTCTGTATAACAAAGTAACACAGTTTATTTATAACTTCTGGCTCCAACACTTGTAGTTACAATTTGTGTTTTGTTGCAATCTTGAGGCTTACAGTCAGTATAATATACTTGGTTTACTTTTCTGGCATAGACTCTCAATGTTTCACATTCACAAACATGTTACTTGCTTTACATACTCTTGACTGAAATTATTTTCTCACTAAAGCACCACTGGCTTTCTTTATGTTCCTAAAGCTTGATCTCTGTTTAATTAACTGTATCTATATATATCAGAAATCCTTAACACATCTTCATAACTGCTTATTTCTAACAATAGTTCCTAACTCTTTTCTCTCACAGAAGTTCCTAACTGTCTCTCACAAACAGGAATTAGGGCTGGGCGGTTTCGTTTCGTTAATTCGTAATTCGTTAATAATTCGTTAATTTTTTCAATTACAAAACAATAACGAACCATTCCGGAGCAATTTTTTTTAAAAAACGAATTTTTAAATAGTTTTGTAAATGCTTCGTATTTCGTTATTGTATTCGTTTCGTTATTGTTTTGAGGTCGTTTCGTTATTATTTCTGCATGTCTGGGGCAAGTTTTATGTTTGTTTTTTGTTTAATTAGTGAAAAAAAATTATAATATCACACCAACAGTCAACAACAGAGGGAGAGGGAAGCTTCAGAAATTTTTGGAGGTTTTTTAGCGTATTTCGTGGTCGCGTCCGCCATTAACGAATCGATTCGTTATTGTTTCGGAAATCGATTCGTTAATGTTTTGTAATTTTTTTCACATTTACGAAATTTTGTAAATATCGAACTTTTTAAAAGGAAAATTTTGTAATTATTTTAAATAACGAAACGCAAAAACCCCCAAAAAACGAATCGATTTTAGAAACAAATTTTTCCGTTGTTACCCAGGCCTAACAGGAATCCCTAACTCTCTTCACAAACAGCAATTCCTAACTCACTCTTTTGACTCTCTAACTGCCTATTTTTAAACTTTGGCTCCACCCCTTTGGAATGTTTAGCTCTGCTCTTCCTCCAACTGCCATTTTGGCCTAGCAACCAGTTCAAATCCTGGGCCTATGCTAATCTGCATATGACCAATCGGCTTCCATATGCAAATGAATCCTATCTCTGCTGTTGCTACCCTGTCTGTGCCTATTCTTCCCTATCTGCCATATGTAAACATAGAGCTATACACCAAAAATTTACCATAGATAGCAATTTCGCTACACCTCCTTTAATCCCAAGTTTAGTATTGCAGCAACTTCAAACTTTGGTTGCCAATTTAGAAATATAGCTCAGACATCCAACTAAAATGGGCTGGCATAGCAAGCAAGGGAATGCAAACACGGCAAACAGCAGAGTTCCAGGTGGCAGTGAATTTCAATGTCCCACTTTGTGTAGTGCTAAAAAGAAGAAGAAAATTAGGATGTTGTGTGATTTTGGGCTGTATGGCCATGTTCCAGCAGCATTTTCTCCTGACATTTTGCCTGAATCTGTGGCTGGCAGCTTCAGAGGATCACCACCCACAGATACAGGTGAAATGTCAGGAGAAAATGCTGCTAGAAAATGGCCATACAGCCCGGAAACCACACAACATCCCAGTGAGCCTTCAAACACAGAAGAAAAATGAATGGGCTAGTATTAGAGTGAAGAATGTCCCCCAATAGCAACAGTCCTGCCAACACTCCAAGTCAACAGAGGAGAATCCCAGGTCATGGCCTCGAGGCACAGGGCAAGGTGGCCAGGTGTGTATATGGGAGGGCTGAGGGTAGGCCATCCGCTACTTACCCAAAAAGCGGATTATGCGGCGTAGAAGGGGGTTGAAATAGCAACACTCGCCAGAAACAATTGTCTTCTCCTCACGTCGTTCAGGCTGGAGGAAGAAGGCAGCCAGTTCCCCGACGAGAATCTGAGATACAGAAGAGAGGCAGAGCAGCTCAAGCCAGTTCATTCCACCACTATGCAAATACTGAAGCAAACGAGAGATTTTTCAGAAACGGGATTTTGCCTTGGGGTAGGTAACAGTTCTGTAGATCAAATGTAGAACTTGAAGAGTGATTCCAACAACAACAACAAACCTTAAGTGCCCTTTCACACAACACAGCTATTGTGTTACAATTTCATTTTAACTGCCATGGGAACAACTCGTGGAATTCTGGGGTTGGTTTAGGGATGGCCCTTTTGAATCCTCAACCAGAGAGCTTTTCTTCTAGTACCTCTGACCAAACTACAGACCCCAGGACCCCATAGGATGCAACTATGGCAGTCAAAGTGACCGCATCACTGTGTACGAACCCACACAATCTCTTCGATCATCTGGAGAGGCCCTGCTCGCACTCCCGCCCCCATCGCAAGTGCAATTGGCAGTGATGAGGGACAGGGCCTTCTCGGTCATGGCCCCTTGACTCTGGAACACACTCCCCAGGGACATCAGACATGCTCCAACGTTGGCAGTCTTTAGGAGGAGCCTGAAAACATGGTTGTTCCAGTGTGCCTTCCCAGAATAAGGAAACTCCCAGCAATATGTCCCTAAACGCACTTTAGTAGTGATCTCGGATTGTCTGCACGCTCTATCCCTCTCCAAAATTTCTATTCTGTTTATATGTCACCTGGTCACGCCCAGCATTATTTAAAAAAAATTAATTAGTACATTTGGCCATGCCATAGGTATTTTAAACGTCGCTGTGTTATTGTTAATGTTTATTGCTATTTTCTGTTTATGAGTGTACAGGAGTTGATTATAAATTGTATGATTTTAACTGTATTTATGTTTAGATTGGCTGCAGTAATGCTGGAGCGGCCTAAGTCAGAGGAGTCCTCCATGTGCGTTGCCATGGAGACCAATGCAGGAGAGAGGGAAGTGGGAGGAGCTTAGAGGGGAGAGTTTGAAAAAATGACAGTTAAAAATCAGTTAGGGTTTAGGTTTAGAGGTGTGAGCAGTCCGGGTTTAGGTTCAGGGGAGTCAGGAGTTAGGTTCAGAGGAGTGAGGAGTTAGGAGTTGGGAGAGAAGGAAAGGAAAGGTGGCGGAGTGACTTGTGAAGCAAAGCTTTGAGGCTTTGAAAAGCTGGGTTTGGCTATTGGAAGTTTCTCAGGCTAGTGCAGCCGAATGGTGAAACAGAGCTGGTATTCTTTTAGTCTAAGGAGAGGCTAAAGAATAGTTTACTTAGTATTTGATCTAGGGAGGATCAAACAAGGGAAACATCCCTGTATTGAAACTTTGTCTGAAACAAGTGCTCTACGTCAGAAAGATACTGTGTTACTTGAAAGAATGAACTGTTAAAGTTACAAGTATTATTCCAAGTGCAACAAGGAAAAGTTACGTCTTGCAACCACACGCTGTGTACTTAATAAAATTGTTAACTTTTATTTGAAGATTGCCTCAGCTCCGTCTATTTTGTGTCCAAAGTGCCATTTCTCACAATATTACAACTTACATCACGTGGTGGCAGAAACGCAGGGAAAAGTAACCAAATAAATCTACATTCTTCTCTCCAGTCACACTACAGTATATACATTACTACTAAGTTATTACTTTCTTAATAAAGGAGGAGGTGCAATTGAACAGCCTCCCTTCCAACTTGATGGTAAATTTGGTTCCTAATTGGCAACCTCCATTGCAAATTGGCCAGTTCTTTTTAAAATTGGGAACTGGGGTAAAATCTCCTGAATACTGGTTCCTTTCAAAATTGGTGGCAACAATAAATCATCCCTCCGCTCCCTTGCTTCATTTCAATGAGCTTTATTTATTGTTGTATTATTTTGCTATTGTTTTATTGTTGTATTGTGGGCTCGGCCTCATGCAAGCCGCACCGAGTCCCTTGGGGAGATGGTAGCGGGGTACCAGTAAAGTTTAATAATAATAATAATAATAATAATAATAATAATAATAATAATGCATGAACATACACATCAAAAAGAAACGACGGAGATAACAATAGAAGCCACAGCCTGCTTCCTGAATGCCTAGCTCTGTGAGAAGGATAGGGAAGGCCTGGGAAATTGCTAGTGTTACAACACAAATAATTTTCACACTCAATCTCGCCCTACCCCTTCAACAGTCCTAGCTCTGAGGTCCCACAAAGCTGGGCATTCTGGAAAAATATGCACAAACCCTACAATAGCTGTAGGGTTTGTGTCTGCGATTGTTGCCTCCACCAGCAGCCAGGAGCATCTCCACTCTGGCAATTGGTCAGATCATTGACACAGACACAACATCAATATCCCACTGCCTGAAGCAATTGCCTTATTGAGAATCATGGCAGCTCTGCCCCTGTTTTCAGATCTGGAGCAGATAAGCTTTCTGTCTGGTTTCAGGGCGAGCTGCTCAATTCTGAGCTCTCCATGGTGCTGAAGCTTGCAGCCCAGAGCTCCATAAGCTATTTTTTGTGGATCTGAGTGTAACAAGAAGCTAAGCTCATTCATAGCAAGTCATCATTAGCCAGAGATCCCCCTATGATCTAGGTCACTTTCTTCCCTTTGACAGAACTGTCATCTTGATGCTGGTGAGACATGACGGCTAGAGTAAATGGGATGGGTTGGGGGGCAGGGTAGGGCAACTGAGGGGCAGGCTACCCGTTGGAATGGAAATCTGGCATCCAGCCTGTCTCTGTGTTACTGGAATGGCTTCAGAAAACTGAAAGAAAAGCTTGGAATTGTCCTTTTACATGTCTTTCCCCTCATATTTATTTATTTAGAACTTTTGACTCAGGCCGGTTTCCAACAATAATATCACAAGCAATCGTTTAAAAACATCACATTCCGTAATACACCAACACATACCAAAAATACAATCATATAATTACAATGGCCAAGTCATGACAATAAAATCATTGTTCATCACCATCCATCCATATAGCCACGAGTTATTGACTCACTCGTCAAATGCCCGTTTCCAGAGCCAGGTTTTCACCTGTTTTCTAAAAGTCAGGAGAGAAGGGCCAGTTCTAATCTCCAGTGGGAGAGAGTTCCAGAGCCAAGGGGCCACCACCAAGAAGGCCCTGTCCCTCATCCTCACCAGGCGCGCTTGCGAGGGTGGTGGGACTGAGAGCAGGGCCCCTCCAGATGATCTCTCTTGAATTGTCAAGAGACATCTGCTTTGGTTAGACCACACCTGGAATATTGTGTCCAATTCTGGGCACCACAATTCAAGATAGATATTGACAAGCTGGAATGTGTCCAGAGGAGAGTGACTAAAATGATAAAAGGTCTGGAGAACAAGCCCCATGAGGAGCGGCTAAAGGAGCTGGGCATGTTTAGCCTGAAGAAGAGAAGGCTGAGAGGGGATATGATAGCCATGTATAAATATGTGAGAGGAAGCCACAGGGAGGAGGGAGCAAGCTTGTTTTCTGCTTCCCTGGAGACTAGGACACGGAACAATGGCTTCAAACTACAAGAGAGGAGATTCCATCTGAACATGAGGAAGAACTTCCTGACTGTGAGAGCCGTTCATCAGTGGAACTCTCTGCCCCGGAGTGTGGTGGATGCTCCTTCTTTGGAAGCTTTTAAACAGAGGCTGGATGGCCATCTGTCAGGGGTGATTTGAATGCAATATTCCTGCTTCTTGGCAGGGGGTTGGACTGGATGGCCCATGAGGTCTCTTCCAACTCTTTGATTCTATGATTCTATGATCTTAACAATCTTGATGGTTCATAGGGGAGAATCCGTTCGGACAGGTAAACTGGGCTGGAGTCGTTTAGGGCTTTATAGGTTAACACCAGCAGTTTGAATTGTGCTCGGAAGCTAATTGGCAGCCAGTGGAGCTGGTGCAACAGAGGAGTAGTATGCTCCCTGTACCCCGCTCCTGTTAGTAATCTGGCTGCCGCTCATTGGACTAGTTCAGGAGTGTCTAGGTATTGCTGTTCTGCTCCGTCTAATAATTCCTGACTTATGGCAACCATATCAAAGTGTTTTCTTGGCAGATTTCATCATCCTCTGAATCCAGTCAATGTCACTCTATAGGTTTCCATGGCCATGCAGTGATTTGAACCCTTATCTCCCAGTGTCCTAATCTACGACTCAAACCACTATGTCACACTGGCTTCTTATTAAATAAGTACACATTTAAAAGTGAGGTTGTCAGGTTTTACAATGTATTGTAATGTAATATAGCTGAGTCATGCACTGCTAATGGGCTTCAATTGGAAATGCTGAGTCATGCATTAACTGTATATAGGGAATCATTTGGGGAATGTGTTCTGGCCTCGTCCAGGTGATTGTGAATGATGTAATCCTGGATTTGATTTAAGTCAATGAGTTGGGAACCAATCAGTGATTGCTATGTGTAAATGAATTGTATATAAGGAAGTCATATACAGTGCATATTTCCCCTTGTGCTGTGATGTTGTTCGTCGAAGGCTATATGTAATTAAAAGAACCTGTCTGCTAAGACAAGATATAACTGTGTGCTGTGGTAAGTCTGTAATATCATCTAGACTGGGGGAAAGACAATGGTAAAACTGACAATGGCCGGGCATGTGCTCAAGTGTCTGTAAAAGGTTCCAGAGTGACTGCAGGCTGTGGGAGCAGATGACTGAAAATACTGTGCAAGAAAAAGCTACTCAAAAGCGCTGAAGTTGTGCAACTGATCTGCTGCTGAATTGTGAAGTTAATCTCAACAGAGGTCGTGCTACATTGTCCTCCTAGAAGAATGTTGGATTAGAATATGGAATGATATGATTAATATACAAGACCTCATTTTTGTTGGCTGGTTACAACCAGCCAAGTCACCCTTTATTTGTTTAAAGCTGCTTAAAAGGAGATTGAAGGACATAGATCAGATTGGGGTGCAGTGTAGGGGAGACGAGGCAGGGACATCTAATCACCTTTCAAGAAGAGTTTGCTCCAGGCACAGTCAGCCCATTGTATGTTAATCAAGGTGGTCAGTTGAAAGATTCACACCTAGCCCAACTTACAAAAGCCCTTTGTCTCACCCTGGTCATTCCACAGATATATAAACCCCTTTTTTCCCAGTTCCAGCAGACCTCACCTCTGAGGATGCTTGCCATAGATGCAGGCGAAACGTCAGGAGAAATGCCTCTAGAACATGGCCATATAGCCCGAAAAAACCCACAAGAACTGAGGGAGACGAGGATAGTTGATGCATATATTTATGGCTAAGCTACATTGGTTTCAAGCTGATAAATACCTGTATATTTGTATTTTATTTTAAGAGGACTAGATGTATGTTGTATGTTGTGTTTGCACTGTCTGTTTTTGTTAAGGCCAACTGGCTAATCAATAAAATTGTTCTTTCATTCGATTAATATACAACTGTATGGGCACAAAGCTCACAGAGTAATCTTAGTTCAATCTCCATGGGCCCTCATGATGCCACTTAAACCACCATAGCAATGTTCCATGCCAAGGTTTGCATTTTGATCAAAGGAACGAGAAGAGCTCCCTGGCTGGGGATTTGTAGTTGAGGGCCCCTCCCTCAACTATTTGTTTATTTGTTTATTTATTTACAGCTTTTATATTCCGTCCTTCTCACCCCGCAGGGGACTCAGGGCGGATTACAGTGTACACATATATGGCAAACATTCAATGCCAATCAGGCATGTAGCCGGGGGGGGGGGGGGGGGCTTGAGGGGCTTCAGCCCCCCCCCCCCCCCAAATTCTCATGGTGGTTGGCAAAAAGGCCTTACTGGTGCATTATTTAAACTGTTATGTTTATTCATATTATGATCTGATCACCATAATCAATATATCCCATATGCATAGGGGTATTGGGGTAATGATACAAAAGTTTGCTAGGCTAGACCCTCTTTCACCCAGACTCAGCCCCCCCCGAAACTCAGCCCCCCCTGAAAAAAATTTAGCCCCCCCGAAACGAAATCCTGGCTACAGGCCTGATGCCAATTTTGACATACAACATATACAGACATAGACAGAGGCTATTTAATTTTTTCTGGCCACCAGGGGAGCTGCCGCTTTCATCATCCATCTGCGACACTGATGAAGTACCACATTCCCCGCATGCTTTTGCTGGAGTGCTTAGCTGGAGTCTTTTTTTTATGGCCTCATAAATTAGTTAATTTAGCCTCCCCACACTTTAAGGTGGTACCTAATTTTCCTACTTGACAAATGCAACTGTCTTTCGGGTTGCAAAGGTCGACAACAGGCTACACAATTGGTTGGAAACCCACTCCAACCCGGGCTGGCTTCGAACTCATGACCTTTCGGTCAGAGTGATCTTAATGCAGCTGACACTCAGTCAGCTGCGCCACAATCCCGGCTGCAACTGCAACTCCCGGAGATCCATATGATGGAACCATGACAGACATACTAGAACCAAAGTGATATAATGGTATAGTGTGAAAGGGCTCTTCCTCAGCCTTGACTGCCCCACATGTTTGTTATAAAGATAAGGTAGAGGATAAAGCAGGAAGAAGAAAGCCGTTATGTATGCTGTGCTGTCACTAAACTTCTTTGTAAACAAACAAAGCATTAGATTTACATAGGCCAGGGACATATTAGATGCATAGATGTGTACATGCATGGACAAACAAACATACAGGGCTAGAGTGAAGAGAGGGTGGGGGCGGGGGACAGTTCCATCTTGTCTCCTGCGTATGTCATCATCTGGGGACCCCTCCACCCAGCACCAACTGCTGCTCTGGGCCAGGAGACAGTTCCACCTGCGCTATTCTAATAATCTAATATAATCTAATATAATATATTGTATATATAATATTTACAATATTATAATGTAATGCAATATAATACTAATATATTATAATTATATATTTATATTACATGTAATATTACTAATAATATTACAATATAATGGTATAGTACAATATAGTAATATTTAATACTGATATTGTACTATGCTAATCTATATAAATAAAAATGTAATGTTCGTTTGTGGGATTAACAGTACTAAAAAACCACTGGACGAACTGACACCAAATTTGGACACAAGACACCTCTCAGGCTAATGTATGTCCTTCACTCAAAAAAATGATTTTGTCATTTGGGAGTTGTAGTTGCTGGGATTTATAGTTCACCTGCAATCAAAGAGCCTTCTGAACCCCACCAACGATGGAATTGAACCAAACTTCACACACAGTTCTCCCATGGCCAACAGAAAATACTGGAAGGGTTTGGTGGGCAGTGTCCTTTGGTTTTGGAGTTGTAGTTCACCTACATCCAGAGATCACTGTGGATTCAAACAATGATGGATCTGGACCAAACTCTACACGAATACTCAATATGCCCAAATATAAACACAGATGGAGTTTGGGGGAAATAGGCCTTGACATTTAGGAGTTGTAGTTACTTGGATTTATAGTTCACCTACAACCAAGGAGCATTCCGAACCCCACCAACAATAGAATTGGGCCAAACCTCCCACACAGAACCCCCATGACCACCAGAGTGGGCCACAGCCATGCGTGGCAGGGGACGGCTAGTAATATAATATATTGTATGTATATATATCTTGTAAGCTGCTCTGAGACCACTTCAGGGTGAGAAGGGTGGCACATAAATGTCTTAAATAAATAAATACTACTTTCTCAGTTCCTCTTAACTTTGATCTTAACTGAAGCTGTCCTGAGCTTCTAAGAGTAAGGATGGGATACACATGTAATAATACTATAGATGGAGCATGGTGCCTTCACAACATTCCTGTGAGTGCATTGCATCCAAATATATCTTGATAGAGAGCCAGTGTGGTGTAGTCGTTGACCACTGTTTGAATTCACACTCAGCCATAGAAACTTACAGGGTGACCTTATGTAAGTAATACTCTCTGTACCTCAAAGGAAGGCAAAGTTAACCCCTCCTTCCCCTGCCACCCTGTAATAGCACCGGGATTGTGGCGCAGCTGGCTGGGAGTCAGCTGCATTAAGATCACTACTGACCAAAAGGTCATGAGTTCGAAGCCAGTCCAGGTCGGAGTGAGCTTCCGACCAATTTTGAGTAGCTTTCTGTCGACCTTTCCAGCCCAAAAGACAGTTGCATCTGTCAAATAGGAAATTTAGGTACCGCGTATGCGGAGAGGCTAATTTAACTAATTCACGAGGCCATAAAAATCTCCAGCAAGCATGCAAAGAATGAGGAAGTACTTCATTAGTGTCACAAATGGTCGGTGAAGGGACAGCTCCCCTCAAGAAAAGCTGGAATGTTAAATTGCCTCTGTCTCTGCCTATATATGTTGTGTGTCTATGGCATTGAATGTTTGCCATATATATGTATATTGTAGTCCACCCTGAGTCCCCTGTGGGGTGAGAAGGGTGGAATATAAATACTGTAAATAAATAAATAAATAAATAGCGTTGCCTTGCAGTTATGGGAATAATTTGAAAGTGCTTACTTACTTACTGAGGCGATCCCTCGTTGGACGAGTAAGATGGTCTTCCATCATGGGTTTCCTTGTGGGTCCGTATGTGGCTGTGGAGCCCTATTCTTGCTCTGCATCTTCTTCCGCAGTGAGGGCATTGGTTTCCAGGTAGAAGGTGGTCCCGGTTGGGGTTGGCTTGACGCGCCTTCCTCCTGGCACATTTCTCTCTTTCACCCTCCACTCGTGCCTCCTCGAATTCTGCAGCACTGCTGGTCACAGCTGACCTCCAGCTGGAGCGCTCAAGGGCCAGGGCTTCCCAGTTCTCAGTGTCTATGCCAGAGTTTTTAAGGTTGGCTTTGAGCCAACAAAAAGGGTACCTGTACCTAACAAGCATAGGAGTATACCTACCTGGATGGAGGCCACTTTCAGAAGATTGTGGAGGAAATATGTACCTCTGAATGCCCTTGGACTTTCAACAGAAAAGAAATTGAACAACCCCTTCACTCCTTCACTAGTGGAGTAATCTTCTTTGCAAACAAACCATTAGATATACATAGGCCAAGGAAATATTAGATGCACAGATGTGTACATGGATGAATGCACAAACGTACAACATACTTTCTCAGTGATCCTGAACTTTGAACTTAACAACTATCCTCCTCAGTGAACAGGAAAATGTCCTCAGGAAAAAATAACATTCACAAAGGAGGCCTGCTGCTAGAGGGGTAGTCAGGGCAGAAGCACCAACTCTTCACACCTCCATTAACATACACATACCACGTCTCATGGACCCTGCTGGGCTCTTACCGTCACAGTTGGCACTGCAGTGACAAGCGAGTAGACCAGGACTGGAGGGGCTCGGCTGGTGTCTTCTGGACCTGGATAGGGCTTGGCATAGGCACTGTCATAGCAGAAGAAGCCTTGGAGATGCACCGGGAAGGTGTCTGTGTATTCGAAGTGGTAGGCGAGCACCACGGTCCCCGCCATGATCACCATCTGGAAGTAGAACATGGCACGTCAGACAAGAAAGGACAACCGAGCAAATGGGAGACAGAGGCAAGGAGGAGAGTCAGGTCCCTGGAGCCTTGGGAGTCTGGCAACTTCCGCCCCTCTCCCCCACCGCTGCTGCCTGCTACTCCGTGCCAGCTTCCTCGTGTACTTCTTTTCACGCTCGGGTGCCCACTGTAGCTGTGCATCACATCATCATGGCTGGCAGGGGAGGCACTGAGCCTGCTTGACTCAAAGTAAGTCAGACAGTTGCCTCACGCCACTTCTCTTTCCCCCTCCATTTTCTTGAGCACCCTGGAAACTCTTCAGATGCCCTGCTCCTCTCTCCCAGCGTTCCATGCTCACAAACAATCTCAGGAAAAAAGATGGTCAATCTCTGAGACTATGTTTAGCAGGCTTGGGCAATCCATGGTTCTAAATGGTTCTAAAGTACTTACAAAACTAAAGTTCTGGTGGTGAAAATTTCAGAACTCTAACAAAACTCTCAAAATTTCATAATAAATGGCAGTTCCTAATTGGTTCTGTCCTTAAAATCACCAATAATGAAATAATAATTAAATTTTGAAAGTTTTGTTAGAGTTCTGAAATTTTCACCACCAGAACTTTAGTTTTGTAAGTACTTTGGAACCATTTAGAACCATGGATTGCCCAAGCCTAATGTTTAGATGTTGCCAATGTGGCAGAGACTTGCAGGGAGTGTGGTTCACAGGGCAGGGGTCCTCAAACTAAGGTCCGGGGGCCGAATACGGCCCTCCAAGGTCATTTACCCAGTCTCCGCTCAGGGTCAATCTAAGTCTGAAATGACTTGAAAGCACACAACAACAACAACAACAACAACAACAACAACAACAACAACCCTATCTCATCAGCCAAAAGCAGGCCCACACTTCCCATTGAAATTACTTGAAAACCACAACAACAATAACAATCCTATCTCATCAGCCAAAAGCAGGCCCACACTTTCCATTGAAATACTATTAAGTTTATATTTGTTAAAATTGTTCTTCATTTTAATTATTGTATTGTTTCTAAGTGTTTTTTGCACTACAAATAAGATATGTGCTGTGTGCATAGGAATTCATTCCTGTTTTTTTCAAATTATAATCTGGCCCTCCAACAGTTTGAGGGACTGTCACCTGGCCCTCTGTTTAAAAAGTTTGAGGACCCCTGCTTTATGGACTAAAGCTCCTTCAAATTCTGCAGTCAGGGTCCATACCAACTGGGGGATTCTGGGAGCTAGAGCCATATCCAATTATTTGAAAAAAGACTTTGAAAGCATATTGAACAAGAAACGAAATGAGACAAATTGATTTCTTTTCTCCTGATATAACAGATTCTTGTAATTCATCCAGCAATACAATTTTCTCACAATATTCCTTAGAGATATGTATCTCGGAAATGATTGAAAATTATTTTTCTTCGAATGGCCAGTAAGAAAACAAAGCATTCAAAAAACGAGTGAAGCAAAGCATGTTAATGAACAAATAATTTTTTTTTAGTCACATGGGCGAGCACGTTTTTGAACTCCATATTATATATATCAGGGGTCCTCAAATTTTGAAACAGAGGGTCAGGTCACAGTCCCTCAAACTATTGGAGGGGAGGATTATACAAGGGGTATTTTTAAAGTAAGGTCCATTTTGTGGTAGACACTAGTAGTTCGCGCGCATACCGCAACAAGCACGTGCGTCATGTACCGGCATGCCTCAGGAACAACTGTGCTCAGTTTCCGCTCTGTAGCTAACCTGAACGGTTCTGTTCTGTGCTTTAAAAGTGTTTAAGACCATCAACTCACCTCCGCATGTGAGGTTCGCTCAGTGATACGGTTTTTGTCAGCAAGGAACCTGCCTGCTGCAGAAATTCATCGACAGATTTGTGAAGTGTACAGTGATACTGTTATGAGTGAAAGCAAAGTGCGTAAGTGGGTACGACAATTCAAAGATGGCCGTGACAACATCCATGATGAGGACCGCTCCGGTCGCCCTTCTTTGATTATAGACGATTTGGTGGCTTCAGTTGAAACGAGGATTTATGAAGAGGGTATTTTAAAATTGGTTCAGAGGTATGATAAGTGTTTGAACAAACTTGGCAACTATGTCGAAAAATAGAGTGAAGTATGTACTTTCTGAAAATAAATTTACTTTTTTGTAATAAACTTTCGTTGTGTACTTATGTTCCA
This sequence comes from Anolis sagrei, assembly GCF_037176765.1. Lineage (NCBI taxonomy): Eukaryota > Metazoa > Chordata > Lepidosauria > Squamata > Anolidae > Anolis > Anolis sagrei. The sequence continues at coordinate 164,027,029 of NC_090022.1, forward strand.
ACGGACCTTACTTAAAAAACACCCCTTGTAATTTGAAAAAAATGAATGAATTCCTATGCACACTGCACATATCTCATTTGTAGTGCAAAAAACACTTAAAAACAATACAATAATTAGAATGAAATACAATTTACGAACAAATTCATATTTCAATGGGAAGTGTGGGGCTGCTCCTGACTGATGAGATAGGATTGTTGTTGTTGTTGTTGTTGTTGTTGTTGTGCGCTTTCAAGTTGTTTCAGACTTAGGTTGACCCTGAGCGAGGGCCGGTTAAATGACCTTGGAGGGCTGTATCCGGCCCCCAGGCCTTAGTTTGAGAACCCCTGATATATATCATAAGTAGTTTGTTTCTTAGGTGGTTGGGCAAAGGATGCTAATTCCATACATCTATTGAAGGGGGCTGAGTTTGCAATAGCTGATCACAGAAAAAAACCTGGAAGTAAGGTGGATTCGGACAATGAAAATTTCAGCCTAGCAGCTGACTTCAGGAGAGAAGTCACGGAGCAAAGTTTCCCTCTCACTTTGACTCAATGTGAGAGTGGAGAAATCTGCAGAAAATTATTAGGTTTTGGGACTCCAAAGTTAACAAAAAAAAAACATCTTCTAAGAACAGAAAAAAGCAAAAGGATTATTCACATGCCAACATTTGTCTTAGTGTTTGATGATACCAAGAGGGAGTAGTGAACACAGAAAAGACAAGCAGCATGGATCATCCTCTGAGCCTGTATGCTTGGCTTTATTAACCAACAAAAGAAAAATGAAGATTGGGAACTTCCTTAATTTAAGCCAAATTTTCCTTTTTTTAAAAGTGTCTTAAAATACATCTAACTTTGTCAGTAAGCTTTTGAGCTTACAATAATCTTCTCTGTGTTGTTGAAGTGATCACCACTTAGTCCTCGACAACAGGAAGAAAGTAATTCCATAGATGTAAAAATACTTGTATTAATATTTGTATGACACTTTAAAGAAGATAAAGATAAAGAAGAAATACTCAGAAGTTAACCAAAAGGATTATAAGAAAGCAGGAGTGAACAAATCTTAATAGTCACAAAACAAATTACAGGGAAAAAGAACAAGGAAAACAACAAGAGAGTGTAAAAGAAGAAAAGATGTAGTACATCAGACTGATCAAGATTTAATAAGGAAGAGACATCAAACAAACCAGAAGGAATCAAAACAGATTTCTATAAACAGGCTATGCACACACAAGGTTAGTGTGTGGTTAATGTTATTGCTTTGTTTTTGAGTTATTGTTTGTTTGTTGATGCTGTTGTTTTTACTATTGTATTTGGGCTCGGCCTCTTGTAAGCCGCACCGAGTCCTTTGGGAGATGGTAGGTAAAGGTAAAGGTAGTCCCCTGACATTAAGTCCAGTCATGTCTGACTCTGGGTGCTCATCTCCATTTCTAAGCCGAAGAGCCAGCGTTGTCCGTAGACACCTCCAAGGTCATGTGGCCAGCATGACTGCATAGAGCGCTGTTACCTTCCCGCCGGAGCGGTACCTATTGATCTACTCACATTTGCATGTTTTCGAACTGCTAGGTTGGCAGAAGCTAGGGCTGACAGCGGAAGCTCACGCCGCTCCCTGGAATCGAACCTGTGACCTTTTGATCAACAAGCTCAGCAGCTAGGTGCTTTAACCCACTGCGCCACTGGGGGCTCCTCGGGAGATGGTAGCGGGGTACAAATAAAGGATTATTATTATTATTATTATTAAGACTGAAGCAGATAAGTGGATACAAATTTACCTTTAGAATCCCATAAAACATTACAAGGAAAAAGATGTTCAAGTTTTCAAGTTTTATTAAAACAGACAAGCAAAGCCTGCATAAGAAGGAAAACTTGCATTGAGGAAGTTTTTGTGGACTGTATGAGAGCCCATTTTGATGTGAGAAGCATGTTAAAAGTAAATGGACATACCGCAGTTTTAAGGATGGCTTGCCTTACAAGAAAAACGTTTAGTCTGGACTGTGACAAACAAATGGAGAAGTCTGGAAGAATTAAAATTAAATAATGATTTCTCTTATTTTTTGTGAACAGGGGTGGATTGATTAAATAAGAACAGTGAGAATAACGGGGGAAATATAATAATATATTTGGAATGTGTCCAGAGGAGGGCGACTAAAATGATCAAGGGTCTGGAGAACAAGCCCTATGAGGAGCGGCTTAAGGAGCTGGGCATGTTTAGCCTGAAGAAGAGAAGGCTGAGAGGAGATATGATAGCCATGTATAAATATGTGAGAGGAATCCACAGGGAGGAGGGAGCAAGCTTGTTTTCTGCTGCCCTGGAGACTAGGATGCGGAACAATGGCTTCAAACTACAAGAAAGGAAATTCCATCTGAACATGAGGAAGAACTTCCTGACTGTGAGAGCCGTTCAGCAGTGGAACTGTCTGCCCCGGAGTGTGGTGGAGGCTCCTTCTTTGGAAGCTTTTATACAGAGGCTGGATGGCCATCTGTCAGGGGTGATTTGAATGCAATATTCCTGCTTCTTGGCAGGGGATTGAACTGGATGAGGTCTCTTCCAATTCTTTGATTCTATGATATACAAAATTGTTGAATCACAGTGAGACCAATAAATTTAAATCTACCAAATTCTCACTCTGCAGGAGCTAAGGAGGGGGAACTGTGAAACCCCAGCAAGAGCAATAGGGAAAACATGCAGCATCACTTTCTTTTCCAGCCCCAACTGGGCTGGGTTACTGGGCTGTGTTTTGTGTATTTATATATTTGTGTATATGTGTATATATGTGTGTTTGCATATGCAGTATATATGTGGTTTTGCACATGCGTTGTAATGGGTTTTTTTTCTTTTTAGTCTCTTCTGTTATGTTTTTAGCGTTTTTATGAGTGATGGTCACTCATTGGCCTGATAGGTGTATTGTGTCCAAATTTGATGTCAATCCATGCATGAGCCATGATCAGTTTAGAAGTGTTGCAAAATTATTACGTGAAATTCAGACAGGATCCCTTCAAATAATATTAAGGCTGCTGGCCATGGCCTCTTGAACAGACAGGATAGGGGAGATGTAAAAATGCCTGGGTGTGTGTGTGTGTGTGTGTGTGTGTGTGCAGGGCTAAGCCACCCTTGAAACAAGCTGACAAAATCGGGCTACCAAGACTCCTCCATAGGTGAACGTCTTTAAGAATTATTCTTCAGAAGTGTACTAAAGGAATAACTGACAATCTCCATGCGTTGCTGTGGCCCAGTCTGTGTATATGTGTTTTGTGTGTTATCCTACTCAGCCAACGAGGGATTGCCTAAGTAAGTAAGTAAGTAAGTAAGTAAGTTTTGTGTGTATATATATATTTGTGTATATGTGTATATATGTGTGTGGGCATATATGTGTGTGTGTGGTTTTGTGCATGTGTTGTAATGTTTTGTTTTGTTTTGGTTTTTTTGGCTTTTTAAGCCTCTTCTATTATGTTTTTTAGTGTTTTTATGAGTGATGGTCACTCATTGGCATGATAGGTGTATTGTGCCCACATTTGATGTCAATTCGTCCAGTGGTTTTTCAGTTATGTTAATCCCACAAATGAGCATTACATTTTTATTTATATAGACTAGCTGTCCCCTGCCACGCATTGCTGTGGCCCAGTCTGGTGATCTGGAAAATAAAGTAATGGTTTCTAATATATGTAATCCCTTTATGCTTATGGGTAAACAGTATTTCTTGTTGTTTCTATGTCAGTGTTGATGTGGAGATTGTCTGGTTTGTTTACTCTGAAACATGCAACATATAATTGTCCTTTTTGGGGTCCCTTTTCAAATCTGTGATACTATATCTGTGTGTGTGTGTGTGTGTGAATCATATCTATCTATCTATATCTATGGCTGATGGATCTTTGTCAGGAGGGGTCTGATTACGTTTTCTTGCCCTGGTGAAGGGAGTTGGACTGGATGGCCTTAAGTATTTTCTGTTGGTCATGGGGGTTCTGTGTGGGAAGTTTGGCCCAATCTGTCATTGGTGGGGTTCAGAATGCTCTTTGATTGTAGGTGAACTATAAATCCCAGTAACTACAACTCCCAAATGTCAAGGTCTATTTCTCCCAAACTCCATCTGTGTCCATATTTGGGCATATGGAATATTCATGCCAAGTTTGGTCCAGATCCATCATTGTTTGAGTCCAAAGTGCTCTCTGGATGGAGGTTACCTACAACTCCCAAACTCAATATCAATGCCCACCAAACCCTCCCTCTTTCTCTCCTTTCTTCCTTCTCTACCTCTTTCCTTCTCTCTTTGCTTCTATGCTTCCTTCTCCCTTTTCTTGTTTCTTTCCCTCCCTCTTTCTTTTGTTTCTTTCTTTTCTTTCTTTTTTTCTCCCCTTCCCTCCCTCTTTCTTCCCATTTTTCTGTATTGTCATTTAGCTTTCCATCATTTAGCTTTTGGGGGCTTTGTAAGTCTCTTCTACTGCGTTTTGTTGTGTTTTTATGAGTGAAGGACATACATTGGGTTGTTAGGTGTATTGTGTCCAAAATTGGTGTCAATTGGTCCAGTGGTTTTTGAGTTCTATGAATACCACAAACGAACATTACATTTTTATTTATATAGATTGTTTTCATTGTACTGTACTCTGCTTGTTATCATTTTTATCTGGATGATGATGATTTAAATATAGCATCAGTTGTTTTCATCTGTGAGTAGTAAAAGTGACCTATGAGTAGTAAAATTTACCTGTGAGTAGCAAAAATTAATTGTGACCACCTTCTAATATACAACATAAAACAATTCGAGAGATCCTGCTGTTGGACAAAATTTTACATTTAAAGTGATCCTAAGATGATGGTTCAAGTCTAGTCTCAAAATATTCTGGGCTGGCCCTGAATTAAATAGAAAATCACTTTAAATGGCTGAAAAATACATTTTAAATCAGCCAATGCCCAGATGTCCAGTTGACTGTTATTTACCAGTGACCACACTGAGAATCACATCACAAGCTGGATACAGTGCTTCTGCTGAGAATCTAACCAGGCATTGTATAGACTCCCCACAACAGCTGAGTAATGAGTGTACTTTAGTTTGGACCCAGAGGCCCACTCCAGATGCCAACAACCCAACAATTATTGGGACTTCAGAAGAGAGCCAAGAATCTGGTCTTGCCGCCCATTGAGTTGGCTGGTGCTCTTACCTCCACAAACACAAAGCAGGGAATGATGGAGATGCTTCTCTTGAGCTCCTGCTTCTCACCAGCCATGGCAATAACGTTGGATCCCTCTATGAAGAAAAGATTTACCTATCAGAAAGAGTAGGACAAATGAGCATGACAAGGGTACCCCAGGCAGGCCCGTAGCCAGGATTTTGTTTCGGGGATGGGGGGGGCTGAGTTTGGTTCGGGGGGGGGGGGGGCTGAGTGAAACAGGGTCTACCCTAGCAAACCTTTTGTATCATTACCCCAATACCCCCATACATATGGGATATATTGAACATGGTGATCAGATCATGATATGAATGAACATAACAGTTTAAATAATGTACCAGTAAGGCCTTCTCGTGGACCACCATGAGAATTTCGGAGGGGGGGGGGGGGCTGAAGCCCCCCCCCTCCCCCAGCTACATGCCTGGAGTAAGCAAAACTTCCCTTTGACTTCTTTTTGGAGTCCTTAGTACTTTGAAAGATCTTACTTTTGTCAAAATCCCAGTGTAGGAACCTCTCACATTAAGAACTTCTACATTAAACTATCTAACTGATCATGATTAGCAAAGCTTATCTTACCTTTTACAACCGCTTGCACACAATTCAGATTTCAAGACGCAACTAAGAATTGCAATACTGTTTTGACAGAAAGGGACACTATAAAATTCATGAGGTCACCATAAGTCAACAGGTAACGTCAGGCATGTAGCCGGGGGGGGGGGGGGGGGGGGGACTTGAGGGGCTTCAGCCCCCTCCCCCCCGAAATTCTCATGATGATTCACGAAAAGGTCTTACTGGTACATTATTTAAACTGTTATGTTTATTCATATCATGATCTGATCACCATACTCAATATATCCCATATGCATGGGGGTATTGGGGCATCGATACAAAAGGTTTGCTAGGGTAGACCCTCTTTCACTCAGTCTTCCCCCCCCCCACCCGAAACATACTCAGCCCCCCCCCCCCCCCGAATCGAAATCCTGGCTACGGGCCTGGGTAACGTGAAGGCACATACTATAAATACAGGCAGAAAACTACACACAGTTGGCTTTCTCTGCTATCTCAGGGCCCTTCCACACAGCCATATAACCCAGAATATCAAGGCTAAAATCCCACAACATCTGCTCTGAACTGGGTTATCAGAGTCTATACTGCCATATATTCCAGTTCAAGGCAGAAAATGTGGAATTTTATTCAGCCGTGTGGAAAGGGCCTCAGTGTTGCTAGCAGCCCAGGTTTTGTAAAGTTGGCATCAGTTAATTTGTGAATGTTCCGAGCAACTTTAGTCTGCAATTTTTTTGTTTTAGCAATCTGAAACCTTGAAAAACATTTCTGAATTGTTCCCAATCTTGGTTAGGAAACAGCAGTGAAAGTTAATTCAACTTGAAAGAGATAAGAGATCAAATTTGAAATCGGTTGTCCCTAGCTCCCAATGAAATGTGGGGTAGATCTGCTCCCTGTAGGAAATGTGTTTATTTATTTATTTTATTTATTTCAAATATTTGTAGCCCGCCCTTCTTAACCCCCCCCCCGGGGCGGGGGGGGGGGGCTCAGGGCGGCTTCCAACCGACACAATTCAATGCCTGCCTCCATGCAGGCATGTAGCCGGGGGAGGGGGGGGGGCTTGAGAGGCTTCAGTCCCGTCCCCCCCCCCCCCCCCCAAATTCTCAGAGAAGGCCTTACTGGTACATTATTTAAACTGTTATGTTTATTCATATGGATTTACACTGCCATATGACCCAGGATCTGATCCCAAATTATCTGCTTATCCCATATTATCTGCCAGTGTAGATTCATAGAATCCAGTTCAAAGCAGATAATCTGGGATCAGATCCTGGTATATAGGGCAGTGTAAATCCAGCCTATATCGCTGGGTCATGACTAATTTTGTAGTTCAACAAATCTGAAGGATACTAAGTTGGGGAAGGATGAAAGAAACAAATGTACAGTATAACCCCCATATCTGCAGAGGATATGTTCCCAGAATTCTTACGGAGACATGAAGCCATAGCTAATACTATTGAAAAGACAGGCTTATAACCCAAGAAAGACACAGAGTCCTGTTGGAGGTCCTAGAAAATACCTAGAGAGGAGATATTTTGTTGGTCATGGATAAATGTGGTCAGGGTTACAGGAGACTGAAAGCCAAAACCAAGGTTACAACAACATCTCTTATAGAACTCCAATATGCTGATGACAACGTCATCTGTGTGCATTCAGAAGACCTACAAGCCACTCTAAACACCTTCGCAGAAGCATACAAGAAGCTCAGCCTGTCACTGAACATCAAGAAAACCAAAGTGCTCCTCCAGCAGTCACCAGCCAATCCCTCTCCAATGCCAGAAATACAGCTTAATGATGTAACATTAGAAAATGTTGACCATTTCCGCTCCGTGGCAGCCACCTCTCCACCAAAGTCAACATTGACACCGAAATACAACACCACCTGAGCTCTGCGAGTGCAGCATTTTCCGAATGAAGCAGAGAGTGTTAGAGGGACATCCGTAGGGATACCAAGGTGCTTGTTTATAAAGCTATTGTCCTTCCAACCCGGCTATATGCCTGTAAAACGTGGACTGTCTAAAGACGTCACATGCAACTCCTGGAACGATTCCATCAGCGCTGCCTCTGGAAAATCATGCAAATCTCTTGGGAAGACAAATGGACAAATGTCAGCATGCTGGAAAAAGCAAAGACCACCAGCACTGAAGCGATGCTCCTCCGCCATCAACTCCGCTGGACCAGCCATGTTGTCTGGATGCCCAACTACCATCTCCCAAAGCAGTTGCTCTACTCCGAACTCAAGAATTGAATGTTGGTGGGCAGGAAAAGAGATTTAAAGATGGGCTCAAAGCCAACCTTAAAAATTCTGGCATAGACACTGAGAACTGGGAAGCCCTGGCCCTTGAGAGTTCCTGCTGGAGGTCAGCTGTGGCCAGCAGTGCTGTAGAATTTGAAGAGGCACGAATGGAGAGCAAAAGAGAGAAACATGCCAAGAGGAAGGTGCATCAAGCCAACTCCAACCGAGACCGCCTTCCGCCTGGAAACCAATGCCCTCACTGCGGGAGAAGATGCAGATCAAGAATAGGGCTCCACAGTCACCTACGGACCCACTGCCAGGACACCGATCTCGGAAGACAAAGTGAGGGATCGCCTAACCAGGCTTCATTCTGCTTAGCTTCCAAGATTTGACAAAAGTTAGTGTCTTTAGAGCAGACTTTCTCAAACAGTGCTTCTCCAGATGTTTTGGATTCTAGCTCCCACAATTTCTAACAACTGGTAAGCTGGCTGGGATTTCTGGAAGCTGATGTCCAAATCACCCAGAGTAGCATAGTTTGGGAAACACTGCTTTAGAGCATTTATGCTTGCATTGTAAACATTGATCCAAATTGAAATAAATTGACAGAAATGTTGCTGATTTTCCATGATAAAGCCAAGTAGCTTCTATAATTAAGGAAAGGACCAAGGTGTCCCAACAAAAAGAATCTGAAAGTCTGTCTGATATTTTGTTCCTTTTCATAAAAGATGTTGGTGGAATCGAAGCAAACTGTCTACTCAACAACTGGACTATATTCAGAAGAGACCCACACGTATACATCATGTAAATTAAAATGGCACAACAACTGGGGGGAAAAAATCTGGAGAAGAATTTGGACTTCTGAAAAAAAATTCAAGCTTACATTATTCGAGGTGTTCTTTGAAACCTCTACAATTGCTACACACTATGTGAAAATATTTAAATGGACCTCCCCACAAAAGTGCATCTATGTTTATGAGGGAAATAACGGTTTCTCAGTGCATTGTGGGACACACACACATACATATGCACATATAGAGATGTACACACACAAACAAGGAAAGCAGTGACTGGCAAATCAGTTGTAGGCAGACTGTCGTGTTGTTCTTTTCTTTCACAACAGCTGTTTCCAAATGTCTGGATAATTTAGCTCAACTGCTACTAATTTGGGAATTTGTCCTTATCTCTTTTTTTGTCGTATCAGGAGCGACTTGAGAAACTGCAAATTGCTCCTGTTGTGAGAGAATTGGCCGTCTGCAAGGACGTTGCCCAGGGGACGCCCAGATGATTTTGATGTTTTATCATCGTTGTGGGAAGCTTCTCTCATGTCCCTGCATGAGGAGCTGGAGCTGGTAGAGGGAGCTCATCCGCCTCTCCCCGGATTCGAACCTGCGACCTGTCGGTCTTCAGTCCTGCCGGCACAGGGCTTTAACCCACTGCGCCACCAGGGGCTCCTGAAACTGCAAGTCGCTTCTGGTGTGAGAGAATTGGCCGTCTGGAAGGACGTTGCCCAGAGGACGGCCGGATGTTGTGATGCTTTAACATCCTTGTGGGAGGCTTCCCTCATGTCCCCGCAAATTTAGTGATCCTTAATGGAGTAAACGTGGAAAGAATCTGGGTTGTTGTAGGATTTTCGAGCTATATGGCCATGTTCTAGAAGCATTCTCTCCTGACGTTTCACCTACATCTATGGCAGGCATCCTCAGAGGTTGTGAGGCGAAAGAATTGTGTTACACATTTCAGAGACTGACATCTTCAAGAAGAATTCATATGAATGGAAGTTTCAATCTCATTAAAACATTATAGAACCATTGACTGAATCATGTTAAAAACATATTAGGACATGAAATTCCTTAAATTCATGTTCAAGAATCAAAGAACCAACCAAGAGTAAAATAATAATAATATCACAATAATAACACTTTATTTGTAGCCCGCTACCATCTCCCCAAGGGACTCGGTGCGGATTACATGAGGCCGAGCCCAAACACAACAATAAAGACAATAATCACAACAATACACGCAATTAAAATACCCTTGTAAAAAGCCAGTTTCTGAGGATATTACTGTATATACTTGAGTATAAGCCTAGTTTTTCAGTCCTTTTTTTAGGCTGAAAAAGTCTCCCCCGGCTTATACTCAAGTCAATATTATTTATTATTTTACTTTGTTGTTATTATTATTATTACATTTATTATTTTATTGTTGTTATTATTACATTTATTATTTTACTCTATTATTGTTATTGTTACATTTATTATTTTACTGTATTGTTATTATTACATTTATTATTTTACTCTATTATTATTTATTATTATTGGAGGACATGTAAGCATATTTACATTGAAGAAGGTTAGAATAATGGTTTAATCAGAGTTGGACAGTCTTATCTTGAATTACAGTTTTATGTAAATATTCAAAAACATTTAACCTACTGATGCCCAAATTAATATAATTTTATTGGTATCTATTTTTATTTTGAAACTAGCTATCCCCTGCCACGTGTTGCTGTGGCCCAGTCTGGTGATCTGGAAAATAAAGTAATGAGAAAGTGTTGGTTTCTAATATATGTAATTCCTTGTGAGTAAACAGTATTTCTTGTTGTTTCTTTGATTTGGAGAGTGTCTGGTTTGCCTACTCTGGAATATGCAACATATCATAGTCCTTCTTTAAGGGTCTCTTTCAAATCTATGATACTATATCTGTGTGCGTGTGTGAGAATCATATCTATCTATCTATCTATCCATAATTATGACTGGATGGCTCTTTGTCAGGAGAGCTCTGATTACATTTTCTTGCCCTGGTGAAGAGAGTTGGACTGGATGGCCTTAAGTATTTCCTTTTGGCCATGGGGATTCTGTGTGGGAAGTTTGCCCCATTTCTGTCGTTTGTGGGTTTCAGAATGCTCTTTAATTGTAGTGAAGTATAAATCCCAGTAACTACAAATCCCAACTGTCAAGGTCTATTTCCTCCAAACTCCATCTGTGTTCATATTTAGGCATATGGAATATATGTGTCAAGTTTGGTCCAGATCCATCATTGTTTGAGTCCACAGTGCTCACTGGATGTAGGTGAACTACAACTCCCAAACTCAAGGTCAGTGCCCACCAAACCCTTCCAGTGTGTTCTGTTGGTCATGGAAATCCTATATGCCATGTTTGGTTCAATTCCATCATTGGTGGAGTTCAGAATGCTCTTTGATAGTAGGTGAACTATAAATCCCAGTAACTACAAATTCCAAATGTCAAGGTCTATTTCCTCCAAACTCCATCTGTGTTCATATTTAGGCATATGGAATTTTTGTGTCAAGTTTGGTCCAGATCCATTATTGTTTGAGTCCACAGTGCTCACTGGATGTAGGTGAACTACAACTCCCAAACTCAAGGTCAATGCCCACCAAACCCTTCCAGTGTGTTCTGTTGGTCATGGAAATCCTGTATGCCATGTTTGGTTCAATTCGATCATTGGTGGAGTTCAGAATGCTCTTTGATTGTAGGTGAACTATAAATCCCAGCAACTACAACTCCCAAATGTCAAGGTCTATTTCCCTTAAACTCCATCTGTGTTCATATTTCGGCATATGGAATATTCGTGCCAAGTTTGGTCCAGATCCATCATTGTTTGAGTCCACAGTGCTCTCTGCATGTGGGTGAACTACAATTCCCAAACTCAAGGTCAATGTCCACAAAACCCTTCCAGTGTTTTCTGTTTGTCATGGGAGCCCTGTGTGCTAAGTTTGGCCCAATTCCATCATTGTTAGAGTTCAGAATACTCTTTGATTGTAGGTAAACTATAAATCGCAGCAACAACAATTCCCAAATGACAAAATCAATTTTTTCGAGTGGAGGACATACATTGGGTTGTTAAGGCAGGCCTGCGGGGATGAGGGCTTTTCCTTCAGCTCCTGAACAGAGAGCCTCTGTGGGAGCTTACTGGCCATACACGTGCACTCCTTCCCTCCCCCCTCCCTCCCTGAGGCTTAAGTTGGACGTCTTTCTGAGGGGGGAGGGGGGAGGGAGGGGAAGTGTTTTTGGGGTGTTTTGTGAGTGGAGAACATAGCTTGCTTGAGATAGTGTCTTGTGTCCAAATTTGGTGTCAATTCCCCTAGTGGTTTTTGAGTTCTGATGGTATCACAAACAAACATTACATTTTTATTTATATATAGATTTACCAGTAGCTGCTGAATTTCCCACCTTCGGCTTATATACTCGAGTCAATACATTTTCCCAGTTTTTTGTAGTAAAATTAGGTGCCTCGGCTTATATTCGGGTCGGCTTATACTCGAGTATATACGGTACTTAATAATGCTTTATATACACGAAGGTTGGCTCTCAGTTATTGTTTGAATCATTGCATTATTTTTGCTTCGTAAGAATTGTGTAGCCTTTTTATGCTGGTTTTTGGACATCAGCCCTGGATAAAATTGTGCTCCCATTTCCACAACGGACAGATTTGTGTCTCTGTGTTATCGGCAATGTGAGCCAGTCCTATCCCCCCCCCAAAGGTTACTTTCTTAACCCCCTCCCCTCCATCCCTGTGTTCTTATCTGGCAAGGGCATCTAAAAAACCAAGTTTGGAATGAATGAGGAATATTTAGCTTTATGCAACACATCTATATTTTAACACACCCTGTTGATATGTACAATTTCTTACCAGGATTTTTAGGTGGTGAAATGTCCCTGCTCTAAACATCAAGGGCTGTACATGCATGTATCGACACACACTCCCCCGACATGTCTGATCAATCTACGACAACCAATTCATCCCGTGATAAATGCACAAGGGGATACTGCATATCTTCAATTCTAAGATATACTTTCCCCCCTCTATATACATCTCTGAAAATGGGGTGCGTCTTAAAATCGCAGGTGCATCTTGTGCATTTTTGTTGGTGGTGGTGGTCGTATTTCCCCCATCTTTCTCCCTATATTGTGGAGGAAGGGTTACATCCCCACTTGCCGTATTTCCCCTCGTAAGTGGCACAGCCATACCACTCTGAATTAAGGCCGGTTCAAAGCCACCTGCTCAACTTTGCTAGCCCCATGGATGTGAATCGAGCGCCCCTTTGCCCATTCTTCCCCAGCCCCATATATTCTCATTCCGAGCCAAGCGGTCCCCTCGGTCTTCATGACGGATGGTATCGGTGGGACCATTTTGCCGCAAATGGGAATAGGCAGACGAGCATCTGTGTTGATGTGTGCGTGTGGGTACACATACAAATCGCACACATACACAAAAAACCACCCTCGGAGCGTAACTTAGCAACTGTGGCTCCTTCAACAGACCCGTCACATGCATCACACAGCACACCGATTGTCACAGCTCCAACAATACCAGTGTGAGCCTGTCTGACACATGATGGAAGCAGTTTCTGCAGGAGAACCGGTCCCCCCAACAACAACCTGAGCCACTGCCATCCGCCCCCAGCCCCGCCGCTGCGTCTCTCACCTTCTGGATGTGTGTGTGTCAGTGTGTATGTGTGTCTTTTTTAGGCAGCAGCAGCAGCCATGGCTTCCTCAGCCCACGTAGGTCCTCTCCTCCTCCTCTTCTTCTGTCTAAGCAAATTTAACGGTCCGCAGGATGTAACGGGGAATCCATGCTGATCAAGCCCATCTCCCAATTAGCAGCTGGGCTGCGGGATTAACGCCTTGGCTCACGTTAGCAGCAGCTGGAGCCCTTCCAGGGAAAAGCAGAGAGAGAGAGACACATCTAGACATGCATGCAGGCACACTCACATAGAGAAGGAAATGGAAAGGAGGGGGAGAGGGGATGCTTCAAGGGGGGACCTTCATTGAGATGCTGCCTGGATCTCCTCCGCCAAAATCCATCAAGCCAGAGTTTGCGCTCCCTGTTGCAAGCCTGGCAGCTGCCTGGCTCCAGTTCGGAATAGCCGCTCCAAGAAGCTGTACATGTTGACATCACCACCTCCTCCACTTTCTGCTCATGCACTTCTGCCCATTTCGCTGATAGGAAAGCTGAGGCACAAGCTTTCCTATCACTGGAGGACCCACATCAGGAGCAAGCATTGTATTGGCATTGTAGTACATTTTATTGATTAGCCAATTGGCCGTATCAAAACATTGGACAAACACATTTAACACATATACACAGGGGTGGCTCAACCCACTACGCAAAGTAAGCATTCGCAGTAGAGTTGATTTTGCCCAGGGACGCTCTTGGGGGAAAATAGACCTTGACCTATGCGAGTTGTAGTTACTGGGATGTATAGTTCATCTACAATCTGTTCAGGAGCTGAAGGAAAAGCCCTCATCCCCGCAGGCCTGCCTTAACAACCCAATGTATGTCCTCCACTCGAAAAAATTGATTTTGTCATTTGGGAATCGTCGTTGCTGGGATTTATAGTTTACCTACAATCAAAGAGTATTCTGAACTCTACCAATGATGGAATTGGGCCAAACTTAGCACACAGGGCTCCCATGACCAACAGAAAAAACTAGAAGGGTTTGGTGGACATTGACCTTGAATTTGGGAATTGTAGTTCACCCACATCCAGAGAGCACTGTGGACTCAAACAATGATGGATCTGGACCAAACTTAACACAAAAATTCCATATGCCTAAATATGAACACAGATGGAGTTTGGAGGAAATAGACCTTGACATTTGGGATTTGTAGTTACTGGGATTTATAGTTCACCTACAATCAAAGAGCATTCTGAACTCCACCAATGATGGAATTGAACCAAACACGGCATACAGGATTTCCATGACCAACAGAACACACTGGAAGGATTTGGTGGGCATTGACCTTGAGTTTGGGAGTTGTAGTTCACCAACATCCAGTGAGCACTGTGGACTCAAACAATGATGGATCTGGACCAAACTTGACACAAAAATTCCATATGCCTAAATATGAATACAGATGGAGTTTGGAGGAAATAGACCTTGACATTTGGGATTTGTAGTTACTGGGATTTATAGTTCACCTACAATCAAAGAGCATTCTGAACTCAACCAATGATGGAATTGACCCAAACATGGCATACAGGATTTCCATGACCAACAGAACACACTGGAAGAGTTTGGTGGGCATTGACCTTGAGTTTGGGAGTTGTAGTTCACCCACATTCAGAGAGCACTGTGGACTCAAACAATGATGGATCTGGACCAAACTTGACAAAAAAATTCCATATGCCTAAATATGAACACAGATGGAGTTTGGAGGAAATAGACCTTGACATTTGGGATTTGTAGTTACTGGGATTTATACTTCACTACAATTAAAGAGCATTCTGAATCCCACAAACGACAGAAATGGGGCAAACTTCCCACACAGAACCCCCATGACCAACAGAAAATACTTTAGGCCATCCAGTCAAACTCTCTTCACCAGGGCAAGAAAATGTAATCAGAGCCCTCCTGACAAAGAGCCATCCAGTCATAAATATAGGTAGATAGATAGATAGATAGATAGATAGATAGATAGATAGATAGATATGTTTCTCACACATGCACACAGAGATAGAATCATAGAATCATAGAATCAAAGAGTTGGAAGAGACCTCATGGGCCATCCAGTCCAACCCCCTGCCAAGAAGCAGGAATATTGCATTCAAATCACCCCTGACAGATGGCAATCCAGCCTCTGCTTAAAAGTCTCCAAAGAAGGAGCCTCCACTACACTCCGGGGCAGAGAGTTCCACTGCTGAACGGCTCTCACAGTCAGGAAGTTCTTCCTCATGTTCAGATGGAATCTCCTCTCTTGTAGTTTGAAGCCATTGTTCCGCGTCCTAGTCTCCAGGGAAGCAGAAAACAAGCTTGCTCCCTCCTCCCTGTGACTGCCTCTCACATATTTATACATGGCTATCATATCCCCTCTCAGCCTTCTCTTCTTCAGGCTAAACATGCCCAGCTCCTTAAGCCGCTCCTCATAGGGCTTGTTCTCCAGACCTTTTATCATTTTAGTCACTCTCCTCTGGACACATTCCAGCTTGTCAAGATAGTGTCATAGATTTGAAAGAGACCCTTAAAGAAGGACTATGATAAGTTGCATATTCCAGAGTAGGCAAACCACACACTCTCCACATCAACACTGACAAAGAAACAACAAGAAATACTGTTTACTCACAAGCATAAAGGAATTATATTAGAAACCAAAACTTTCTCATTACTTTATTTTCCAGATCACCAGACTGGGCCACAGAAATTGTAAAGATAAATCACTGAATGTCACCATGCCATAGTATCACCATGCCATAGTATTTCTGATTTCTGTGTATGATTGTGAAATCTGATGTATAGTTCACCTACAATCAAAGAGCATTCCGAACTCCACCAATGATGGAATTGAACCAAATATGGCACACAGAACTCCCACGACGAACAGAAAATATATATCAGTGATTGGTGGGGGGTGCCAAAATACTGTTTGCTTACTATTGAAAATTACCTAGGGCCACCTCTGGCCAAACCACAATGTTGATTAGATGACTCCATTTTCAATCTCCTGTCTAGTTTTGGCAACTGCAATTTAAAGGAGATGTTGACAAGCTGGAATGTGTCCAGTGGAGGGCAGCTAAAACAATCCCTATGAGGAATGGCTTAAAGAGCTGGGCATGTTTAGCTTGAAGAAGAGAATTCTGAGAGGAGACATGATAGCCATGTATAAATATGTGAGAAGAAGTCACAGGGAGTAGGTAGCAAGGTTGTTTTCTGCTTCCCTGGAGACTAGGACGAGGAACAATGGCTTCAAACTACAAGAAAGGAGATTCCATCTGAACATGAGGAAGAACTTCCTGACTGTGAGATCCGTTCAGCAGTGGAACTCTCTGCCCTGGAGTGTGATGGAGGCTCCTTTTTGGAGGCTTTTAGACAGAGGCTGGATGGCAGAATACCGTTTGCTTACTATTGAAAATTACCTAGGGCCGGCTCTGCATATACATACAGCATACAACCCACTGTACTTACTTAGGCGATCCCTCGTAGTCCAAGTAGAATAGTCTTCCAGGATCAGTGTACTGGCGGTAGGTCCGTAGGTGACTGTGGTCTGCATCTTCTCCTGCAGTGAGGGCATTGGTTTCCAGGTGGAAGGCGGTCCCAGTCGGAGTTGGCTTGACGTGCCTTCCTCTTGGCACGTTTCTCTCTTTCGCCCTCCATTCGTGTCTCTTCGAATTCTAC
Organism: Anolis sagrei; assembly: GCF_037176765.1. NCBI lineage: Eukaryota > Metazoa > Chordata > Lepidosauria > Squamata > Anolidae > Anolis > Anolis sagrei. The sequence goes on from NC_090022.1 coordinate 164,044,101, forward strand.
AGCACTGCTGGTCACAGCTGACCTCCAGCTGGAGTGCTCAAGGGCCAGGGCTTCCCAGTTCTCAGTGTCTATGCCAGAGTTTTTAAGGTTGGCTTTGAGCCCATCTTTTTGTGTCCATCAACATTCCATTTTCCGTTCTTGAGTTCAGAGTAGAACAACTGCTTTGGGAGACGGTGGTCGGGCATCCAGACAACTTGTCCAGTCCAGCGGAGTTGATGACAGAGGACCATTGCTTCAATGCTGGTGGTCTTTGCTTCTTCCAGTACGCTGACATTTGTCTGCTTGTCTTCCCAAGAGATTTGCAGGATTTTCCGAAGACAGCACTGATGGAATCGTTCTAGGAGTTGCATGTGATGTCTGTAGACAGTCTACGTCTTCCAGGTGTATAGCAGGGTTGGGAGGGCAATAACTTTATAAACAAGCACCTTGGTATCCCTACGGATGTCCCGGTCCTCAAACACTCTCTCCTCCATTCAAAAAAGACTGCACTCGCAGAGCTCAGGCAGTGTTGTATTTCAGTGTCAATGTTGACTTTTGTGAAGAGGTGGCTGCCAACCTACTGTACAACGTAAGTTAAAATATTCTGTTAACAAGGTCCCGATCTAGATCAAATATCTGCATCATCCCTACAGTTTACCCCAATTGGCTCTAAATATGCAGTTCTCAGCTGTGTTGCTTTAAATAGAAAAAGAACAATTTTTGTGTTATTTTGGCATTCTGGCCAGCCAATAAAATGTAGTTTTAATATAAGGATCCCAGTGTGTCTTTTGTATAATGTATAACCAGAGGTATTGGTTTCAAGCATTTTATTGGCATTTTTTGAGGTATTCCTTTATCAAACTAAACACAAACAACCGTGACTTCATGACTATTTATTTATTTATTTATTTGCGACATTTATATGACACCCTTCTCACCCCAAAGGGGACTCAGAGTGGCTTACAAGATATATATATATATATATATATATATATATATATACACACACACATACATATATACACACACACATATATACAATATATTATATTATTAGCATAGTACAATATCAGTATTATATATTACTATATTGTACTATACCATTATATTGTAATATTATTAGTAATATTCCATGTAATAAAAATATATAATTATAATATCATATTATTATTAGTATTATTAGTATTAGTATATGTATATATAAATATTATATATACATATAAATACATATACATTTATATATATATATATATATATATATATATAATATGTATATACAATATAGTATATTATATTATGTTAGACAGTTGACATGCTGTATCCATAGATTCAACTGTCCACAGCTTGAAAATATTTTTTTTATTCCCAAAGATTCTATGATAAAATAGAATAGATGCAAATTCTATGGTTTCATGATAAAATCAAGGTTTGCCATTTTATTATCAAATCATACAAGTTGGAAGAGACCCCAAGGGCCACCCAGTCCAACGTTCTGCTATGCAGGAACTCCCAATCAAAGCACCCCCAATAGATGGCCATCCAGCCTCTGCATTAAAACCTCCAGAGAATGAAACTCCACCACACTCTGAGGTGTCATATTCTACTGCCAAACAGTTCTTACCATCAGGAAGTTCTTCCAAATGTTTAGGTAGAATCTTCTTCCCTGCGCTTTGAATCCATTGCTCCCCCCCCTCAATAGGGCATTCTTTCAAATATATAAAGATGGCTATCAAGTCCCTGGTGGTGCAGCGGGTTAAACTGCTCAGCTGCTGAACTTGCCAAGCAGAAGGTTGGTGGTTTGAATCCGGGGAGCGCGGTGAGCTCCCACTGTTAGGCCCAGCTTCTGCCAACATGTTTGGAAACATGCAAATGTGAGTAGATCAATAGGTACCACTTTGGCAGGAAGTTAACAGTGCTCCATGCAGTCATGACCTTGGAGGTGTCTACGGACAACGCCAGCTCTTCGGCTTAGAAATGGAGATGAGCACCAACTCCCAGAGTTGGACGCGATTAGACTTAATGTCAAGGGGAAACCTTTACCTTTTTGTCAAGTCCTATCTCACCCTTCTTTTCTCTAGCTAGACATACTCAGCTCCCTCAGCCACTCCTTATAGGGCATGGCCCCCTTCCACACAGTTGAATGAAATCCCCCATTATCAGTTTTGAACTGGGATATATGGCAGTGTGGACTCAGATAACCCAATTCAAAGCAGATATTGTGGGATTTTCTGCCTTGATATTCTGGGTTGTATGGTTGCGTGGAAAGGCCCTTAGCTCTGAAAATCGAATTCAGCCACAAGGCTAAATTCCCTTAGTCTTGATAAAGGACATCTGTTTAGCAATGTCCTTCACAATTTGAACTTTCACAACAAAATTTTGGAATCTGCTTTTTAAATGTTATGTGTTTTTGGTGTTTAGAGGGTTTTTTTTTAATACAGCTGTTAATATGGCTGTTAGCCCCAACTTCTGCTAACCTAGTAGTTCAAAAACATACAAATGTGAGTAGATCAATAGGTGGGAAGGTAACGGCACTCCACGCAGTCATGCTGGCCACATGACCTTGGAGGTGTCTACAGACAACACCGACTCTTCGGCTTAGAAATGGAGATGAGCACCAACCCCCAGAGTCGGACATGACTGGACTTCATGTCAGGGAAAAACCTTTACCTACCTAATGTAGTCAGCTCTGGTCTGCAACACATTGGATGACAACTTCCACCTACGTAAGTCCCAGTAGACAATAAAGTAATCCATTTGGAGAACCTCATATACTATATAAGTGCCATGGGCTCCTAACAGATGTGTCAATTAAATACCCGGTAGTCTCTGTGCCCATGTTGTCAGTGCAAAGTGTTCTTTCTCTCCCTGTTCCCTTTACCTGAAGCCTCCTGCACATGTTCCAAGGATGTGCAATCACAGGCAGGAGAGATTCTGGGTTCCCTATGCATGAGATTTGTATATTGGTGATCACAGAGCAGTAAAACTGTGACCTGCATGCTGAGTTGAGCCATGTGTCATCAAGTTGCCTGCTGACTTCTTAGGGAAGACTAAGAGCCTTTCCAGACAGGCCCTTTATCCCAGGTTTTTGGCTTTAAACTGGATTATATGAGTCTGCCCTGCCAGGTAATCTGGGATAAACAGAAAACCTGGGATCAGATCCTGAGATATAGGACATGTCTGGAAGGGCCCTAAGGGACTCGCTAGTGGTTTCACCAGTTCCTTCCTCTAGACCAGGGGTCCTCAAACTAAGGCCCGGGGGGGGGGGGGGGCAGATACGGCCTTCCAAGGTAATTTACCTGGCCCTTGCTCAGGGTCAACCTAAGTCTGAAATTACTTGAAAACACACAACAACAACAACAACAACAACAACAACCCTATCTAAAATTACAACATCAGAACAGAGAGGAAACAAACAAGGACATCTAATCACCTCTCAACAAAAGTTTGTTCTATGTCATGCCATTATATGCTAATGTCATGCCATTATATGCTAATCAAGGTGGTCAGTTGAAACATTCACACCTAGCTACAGCAGACAAGAGTCCTTTGTCTCACTCTGGTCGTTCCACAGATATATAAACCCTTTTTTCCTAGTTCCAACAGACCTCACTACCTCTGAGGATGCTTGCCATAGATGCAGGCGAAACGTCAGGGGAGAATGCCTCTAGACCATGGCCATATAGCCCGAAAAAACCTACAACAACCCAACAACCCTATCTCATCAGCCAAAAGCAGACCCACACCTCCCATTGAAATACTATTAAGTTTATATTTGTTAAAACTGTTCTTCATTTTAATTATTGTATTGTTTTTAAGTGTTTTTTGTACTACAAATAAGATATGTATAGTGTGCGTAGGAATTCATTCTATATATATATATATATATATATATATATATATATATATGTGGTGTTGGAGGAAAGTGCTGAGAGTGCCTTGGACTGCGAGAAGATCCAACCAGTCCATCCTCCAGGAAATAAAGCCCGACTGCTCACTGGAGGGAAAGATACTAGAGACAAAGTTGAAGTACTTTGGCCACATCATGAGGAGACAGGAAAGCCTAGAGAAGACAATGATGCTGGGGAAAGTGGAAGGCAAAAGGAAGAGGGGCCGACCAAGGGCAAGATGGATGGATGGCATCCTTGAAGTAACTGGACTGACCTTGAGGGAGCTGGGGGTGGTGACGGCCGACAGGGAGCTCTGGCGTGGGCTGGTCCATGAGGTCACGAAGAGTCGGAGACGACTGAACGAATGAACAACAACAACAATCCGGCCCTCCAACAGTCTGAAGGACTGTGACCTGGCCCTCTGTTTAAAAAGTTTGAGGACCCCTGCTCTAAACTATAGCCCACTAAAGCATCCGGTATTTGTTGGTCTCTCTTTTTCATCCAAATACTAACTAGGCAACAGCCTGGATTTTCCCCTTCTTTCAAGGAGGTATCTAGGAACTCTCTTCATTTATTCAGCCAGACCCGATCTGGCTGGCTTTCAGTTATCATCCTCTGGAAAGCATTTGGATGATATCCAGAAAATATCCAATTAGAAAAGTGCACCGGTGGGAAATGTCACTTAATTCCAGAAGATAAAAAGCACAAGAGATGTTGGGAACAGCTACAGAAATGGAACTGATAGATCACATATATAAGGCAACGCATGCCACTCCAGTGCAGGACATAGGACAACAAAAATGACATGTGAGTTATGCCTATATCAGAAGAAAGGCGGGATAAAAAATAAATGGAATAAAAATTAATTGTGCCATATTTTATGTTTAATCCTACAACAAGACTCGGTTGCAGTGGTTGTTGTTGTTCATTCGTTCAGTCGTCTCCGACTCTTCGTGACCTCATGGACGAGCCCACGCCAGAGCTCCCTGTCGGCCGTTACCACCCCCAGCTCCCTCAAGGTCAGTCCAGTCACTTCAAGGATGCCATCCATCTATCTTGCCCTTGGTCGGCCCCTCTTCCTTTTGCCTTCCACTTTCCCCAGCATAATTGTCTTCTCTAGGCTCTGCTGTCTCCTCATGATGTGGCCAAAGTACTTCAACTTTGTCTCTAGTATCTTTCCCTCCAGTGAGCAGTCGGGCTTTATTTCCTGGAGGATGGACTTGTTGGATCTTCTCGCAGTCCAAGGCACTCTCAGAACTTTCCTCCAACACTACAGCTCAAAAGCATCGATCTTCCTTCGCTCAGCCTTCCCTAAGGTCCAGCTCTCACATCCGTAGGTTACTACAGGGAATACCATGGCTTTGACTAGGCGGATCTTTGTTGCCAGTGTGATGTCTCTACTCTTTACTATTTTATCGAGATTGGACATTGCTCTCCTCCCAAGAAGTAAGCGTCTTCTGATTTCCTGGCCACAGTCTGCATCTGCAGTAATCTTTGCAGTGGTAATGTCAGCAAATCCTCAACATGAGCAGAGGTGGCCCTAGGTAATTTTCAATGGTAAGCAAACAGTATTTTGGCACACACACACACACCCCAACCAATCACTGATATATATTTTCTGTTCATCATGGGAGTTCTGTGTGCCATATTTGGTTCAATTCCATCATTGGTGGAGTTCATAATGCTCTTTGATTGTAGGTGAACTATACATCAGATTTCACAATCACACACAGAAATCAGAAATACTATGGCATGGTGATACTATGGCATGGTGACATTCAGTGATTTATCTTTACAGTTAAAGATCTTATCAACTTCCTTCTCTATAGCAATTGCAGTAAGACGTGTCATCAGCGTGGAGGACAAATCTTCTGCACTGTTGGGAAAAGACACAAGCAGAAGCTTAACTCTGGGGAAAGATTATTAGTAACCAATTTGGAAAACGCACACAAAATCCTCTTTTGATAAATCGATCAAATGTAAAGGCACCCAACTGAGTTCACACTACACTGGGGGGAAATCACTAAGGCCTTTCTGTAGCAATTCCCAGCCTTCTTTGAAGTAACATGCCTCATGATGCAAATATCACAATATTTTATGTCTAAAGAAGATTGCAGTGTTAAAAGAGATGTTTCGAAGCAGGAAGCTCCCATGAGGTCTAAATTTAGAAATGTAAAAGTGGGGGAAGGTTGGAAGTGTGAGAAAAAGGACCAAAGAGAAGAAAAATCCAACCAGGCTTTAAGTAGAGCAGAAAATCCCTCTTTGAAGCAGAAATAATGACTTAAAGGTTATAAATATGTTCCAACAACATTTGAGGGAGGTAAATTCCACTACACAGCTTATCCTCAGTTAAGGACAAGAATTTCCCCTTACTGGAGAAACAGACAAATCAGCCATGTGTTTACAATATTATGAACTACTCCAGTTAGGGAAAACACAACCTTCATATGTGAAGATGGATTATTGTGGCAGTCTTCTAATCTTCTAACAATCATGAGCAGAGCAGAGTTCAACCAGGACACAAACATCCCAAAATATTGTATTGTCGAAGGCTTTCATGGCTGGAATCACTAGGTTCTTGTGGGGTTTTTTGGGCTATAGGGCCATGTTCTAGAGGCATTTCTCCTGACGTTTCGCCTGCATCTATGGCAAGCATCCTCAGAGGTAGTGAGGTCTCTTGGAAATAGGACAAAGGGTTTATATATCTGTGGAATGGCTGGGGTGGGGCAAAGAGCTCTTTTCTGCTAGAGCTAGGTGTGAATGTTTCAACTGACCACCTTCATTAGCATTTGAAGGCCTGCCTGAGCCTGGGAAAATCTTTTGTTGAGAGGTGTTAAGATGTGCCTGGTTGTTTCCTCTCTGCTGTTTTGCTGTTGTAATTTTAGAGTTTGTGTTATTGTATTGTATAGGAATTATTCTGCATATAAAAAGCATGTGGGTCTTCTTTTTAAAAGTGTGATATATGCACAGAAAAAATGGTTTATGTGCAAAAAATATATGGTTTGGACAAAACCCCACATTTTTCAACATTGAATCGTTCCTCCTATTTGGGACATTTGAATAATGGGGAAAACTGTACAAAGTTGTTGTTGGTCCATTGGTGTGTTCTAGTCTATCATCACACCTCCACATTCACTGTGGTCAGAGGTGCAGGACCCCTTTGAAAGTGGAAAAACCACAAATAAAAAAACGGTTTTTAAAGCATTAGAGAACATCTCTCTTTGAACCTCCAAGTCAACATCTACCAGAAAATGGATGCAAACTTGATTTGGGGGATCTAGAGATTCTTAGAGATAGACCCTTTTAATCATATCCACAAACAATCACGTTTGTGAAGGTTAAATCTGCAAATATGGAAAGCAAGCTGTACTACAAAATGTATTGTCGAAGGCTTTCATGGCTGGAATCACTCAGTTCTTGTGGGTTTTTTCGGGCTATATGGCCATGTTCTAGAGGCATTTCTCCTGACGTTTCGCCTGCATCTATGGCAAGCATCCTCAGAGGTGAGGTCTGCTGGAACTGGGAAAAAGGGTTTATATATCTGTGGAATGACCAGGGTGAGACAAAGGACTTTTGTAAGTTGGGCTAGGTGTGAATCTTTCAACTGACCACCTTGAGTAGCATACAATGGGCTGACTGTGCCTGGAGCTTAAGCAGGGCCAATTTTTCGCCCATGCCTGGTAGATGTGCTCCAAGTCCCACCTTCTGAGACAACAGAGAGTTCCTATGGCAGATGGACAGACCCCAAAGAACATTTTTAAAGAGAAAAATCCAGAAAAAGAAGAGCAGAGGAGGCAATTGAGCCTTACAAGAGGAGACTGACCAACAATTGAGATCTGAAGAATGTCAGACTACACAGAGAAGCCATTGAAATCCACAAGCATGTGGACAATTTCAACAGAAAGGAAGAAACCATGAAAATGAACAAAATCTGGCTACCAGTATTAAGAAATTCTAAAATTGCAACAGCAAAAACAGCAGAGAGGAAACAGGCAGGGACATCTAATTACCTTTCAAGAAGAGTTTGCTCCAGGCACAGTCAGCCCATTGTATGCTACTCAAGGTGGTCAGTTGAAAGATTCACACCTAGCCCAACTTACAAAAGCCCTTTGTCTCACCCTGGTCATTCCACAGATATATAAACCCTTTTTTCCCAGTTCCAGCAGACCTCACCTCTGAGGATGCTTGCCATAGATGCAGGCGAAACGTCAGAAGAAATGCCTCTAGAACATGGCCATATTTGAAACCTTATGGCCATTTAAAAATGACTCCCAGTGCTTGATATAAGTTTCGTTTCGTTTTTTCTTTGTTCATTATTGCTAATGTGTCCATTTCTGCAATTTTCAAGACTTTAACCATTCATTTATCTATTGTTGGGAGTTCCTGGTGGCGCAGTGGGTTAAACCCCTGTGCCGGCAGAACTGAAGACCGACAGGTTGCAGGTTCGAATCCGGGGAGAGGCGGATGAGCTCCCTCTATCAACTCCAGCTCCTCATGCGGGGACATGAGAGAAGCCTCCCACAAGGATGGTAAAAAAAAAACCCCATCAAATCATCCGGGCGTCCCCTGGGCAACGTCCTGGACCCTATATCAGTGTTTCTCAACCTGGGGGTTGGGACCCCTGGGGGGGTCATGAGGGGGTTTCAGAGGGGTCACTGAAGACTATCAGAAAACACATATTTCTGATGGTCTTCAGAACCCCCTTTAGCATAATTGTTTGGGTTCACAGTGCTCTCCGGATGTAGGTGAACTGCATCCCTAAATCGGAGGCCCCGGTGATGCAGTGGTTTAAAGCCCTGTGCCGGCAGGACTGAAGACCGACGGGTCACAGGTTCAAATCTGGGGAGAGGTGGATGAGCTCCCTCTATCAGCTCCAGCTCCTCATGCGGGGACATGAGAGAAGCCTCCCACAAAGGATGATAAAAACATCAAATCATCTGGGTGTCCCCTGGGCAATGTCCTTGCAGACGGCCAATTCTCTCACACCAGAAGCGACTTGCAGTTTCTCAAGTCGCTCCTGACACGACAAAAAAACAAAAACAAAACAAAACTATTGTTGGGAGGTCTACCTTCCAAAACTGTGCATACAATATTATGATATAGCATAATACTTTGTTATTTAATTATATTGTTTATTTGACATTCCCAATAAAAACAATTCTGTATCCAGCAGCTCCTGGGAGATTTCAAGGGAGCAAATTGGCTTCCTACACTTCCTCAGTTACCTATCTCAGGTCTAGAAAGGCATCATTGGAGATGGACATACAGAAGTACAATTCCCACAATTGTAAGAGTGACAGTAGAAGTTTACTAAACAACCCCAGCTGCCTTCTTGTCACCAACCCAAAATTCACGGTTCAGTGGGAGAGAATACAGTTCTCATACATAAGATCATATGTTCCATTCCAGGGCTTTCCAGATATAACTGCTTGAGACCTTTGACAATACAAAACCATATGGACCAACTCAGTTCTTGTGGGTTTTTTCGGGCTATATGGCCATGTTCTAGAGGCATTTCTCCTGACGTTTCGCCTGCATCTATAGCAAGCATCCTCAGAGGTGAGGTCTGCTGGAACTGGGAAAAAAGGGTTTATATATCTGTGGAATGACCAGGGTGAGACAAAGGACTTTTGTAAGTTGGGCTAGGTGTGAATCTTTCAACTGACCACCTTGAGTAGCATACAATGGGCTGACTGTGCCTGGAGCTTAAGCAGGGCCAATTTTTCGCCCATGCCTGGTAGATGTGCTCCAAGTCCCACCTTCTGAGACAACAGGGAGTTCCTATGGCAGATGGACAGACCCCAAAGAACATTTTTAAAGAGAAAAATCCAGAAAAAGAAGAGCAGAGGAGGCAATTGAGCCTTACAAGAGGAGACTGACCAACAATTGAGATCTGAAGAATGTCAGACTACACAGAGAAGCCATTGAAATCCACAAGCATGTGGACAATTTCAACAGAAAGGAAGAAACCATGAAAATGAACAAAATCTGGCTACCAGTATTAAGAAATTCTAAAATTGCAACAGCAAAAACAGCAGAGAGGAAACAGGCAGGGACATCTAATTACCTTTCAAGAAGAGTTTGCTCCAGGCACAGTCAGCCCATTGTATGCTACTCAAGGTGGTCAGTTGAAAGATTCACACCTAGCCCAACTTACAAAAGCCCTTTGTCTCACCCTGGTCATTCCACAGATATATAAACCCTTTTTTCCCAGTTCCAGCAGACCTCACCTCTGAGGATGCTTGCCATAGATGCAGGCGAAACGTCAGAAGAAATGCCTCTAGAACATGGCCATATAGCCCGAAAAAACCCACAAGAACTGAGTGTACTACAAAAGCTGGGTTTTTATTATCACACTTACTTACTTACTTACTTACTTACTTACTTACTTAGGCGATCCGTTGTAGTCCGAGGATGAACAATAGCTAAAGACTTGCATGGCAGGGGGTTGGACTAGATGGCCCATGTGGTCTCTTCCAACACTGTTATTCTATGATTCTACTCTAAATCTCCTTGGTGTTGACTGCTGTAGTGTTGGCAGGTCAGATCTGGCAGGGGTCTCCACTAGGAGGAAAGGACTTGGCAGATAGCTCAGTTGCACAGTCCTATGCCCCATAAGTAGGCAGATTAACCCACTCATCCTGGTCTTTCTAAAATTTAGTGCCATGAATTGTTCAGAGTACAAGGTATGCATACATTTGGGCTCAGGAGGTGCCCCGGGGCAGGGATTGCTTGAATATCAAGTGGCCTGCTCTTTTTGCAGCTCTTTCATCGGCATTTGATTATACAGTTTTAATGTTCAATGCACACTTACAACAAAGGAAATCACATCTAGAGCAAGAGTGGATAACGTGTAATCCTGGGGCCCACATATGACCCCTAAAGCAGGCTCCCAGGCCACCCAGGCTGCCTTTTTTTCCTGACTAAAAGAAGAGCCTGAAGTGTCTCTTCTTAGAAACCTCCAAGAGAAGCAGTTTTAAAATTTAAATATATGGTTTTAAGCACATTACCTGACATCAATTAATACCCAGTTTTCAAAACCAGCAGCAGGCATGTCTCCATTTCTCCCCCTCCCTCCTTTGTGCTGTATTTTTATGATTTTTTTTATTTTCAATTTACATATGCATTAAAAACAATGAAACAAATCTATATACATGTATGTATGAATGAACTGGGAGCCCCCAGTGGCGCAGTGGGTTTATTTATTTATTTATTTACAGTATTTCAAATCAAATCAAATCATTTATTTCGGTCATTGACCAGCACAGGAAATAGTCACATTTCCTGTGCTGGTCAACACATATTTACAGTATTTATATTCTGCCCTTCTCACCCCACAGGGGACTCAGGGCGGATTACAATGTACACATATATGGCAAACATTCAATGCCAAAGACACACAACAGATATAGACAGACAGTCAGAGCCTATTGAACTTTTTTTGGCCGCCAGGGGAGCTGTCGCTTTCATCGTCCATCTGCAACACTGATGAAGTACTTCCGCATTCCTTGCATGCTTTGCTTGAGTCTTTTTTATGGCCTCATAAATTAGTTAAATTAGCCTCCCCACACATAGGTGGTACCTAATTTTCCTACTTGACAGATGCAACTGTCTTTCGGGTTGCAAAGGTCGACAACAAGCTACACAATTGGTTGGAAGCTCACTCCTACCTGGACTGGCTTCGAACTCATGATCTTTCGGTTAGCTGACACTCAGCCAGCTGCACCACAGTCCTGGTTAATGCGCTGAGCTGCTGAGCTTGTTGACCGAAAGGTCACAGGTTCAAATCTGGGGAACAGCGTGAGCTTCCGCTGTCAGCCCCAGCTTCTGCCAACCTAGCAGTTCAAAAACATGCAAATATGAGTAGATCAATAGGTACTGCTCCAGCGGGAAGGTAACGGCACTCCATGCAGTCATGGTGGCCACATGACCTTGGAGGTGTCTATGGACAACACCGGCTCTTCGGCTTAGAGAGATGAGCACCACACCCCAGAGTCGGACACGACTGGAATGGAGATGCGCACCACACCCCAGAGTCGGACACGACAGGACTTCATGTCAGGGGAAAACCTTTACCTTTTACCTATGAATGAACTAATACAATACTTCCTAACATGCATACAATATTCGTATTTGGTTATACTCTTCCCTCCTTCCACCCGTCCCAATTTAGTGACTTCCCACATCCCTTGGGTTGGAGACATTCATACAGAATTCTTCCTTTCTATTGTTTTTCTATTCTTCCTTCTGGCCTGATAAATTCCCTACATAGATTTCAACTAGTTAAATTATGCAACCTTCGATTAAAAAACTTTTCCTTTCTCTCTCTTTCTCATTTTTTTATAAATAATAATAATAATAATAATAATAATAATAATACTTTATTTATACCCCGCCACCATCTCCCCAAGGTGACTCGGGGCGGCTTACATGAGGCCAAGCCCAATAACACATCAGTAAAAACCAAACAGCAAGCAAATAAAACAGTACAATTAATATAACTCACATATAAACAATAACACAGAGGATTTGAAACCTTATGGCCATTTAAAAATGACTCCCAGTGCTTGATATAAGTTTCGTTTCGTTTTTTCTTTGTTCATTATTGCTAATGTGTCCATTTCTGCAATTTTCAAGACTTTAACCATTCATTTATCTATTGTTGGGAGTTCCTGGTGGCGCAGTGGGTTAAACCCCTGTGCCGGCAGGACTGAAGACCGACAGGTTGCAGGTTCGAATCCGGGGAGAGGCGGATGAGCTCCCTCTATCAACTCCAGCTCCTCATGCGGGGACATGAGAGAAGCCTCCCACAAGGATGGTAAAAAAAAAACCCCATCAAATCATCCGGGAGTCCCCTGGGCAACGTCCTGGACCCTATATCAGTGTTTCTCAACCTGGGGGTCAGGACCACTGGGGGGGTCATGAGGGGGTTTCAGAGGGGTCACTGAAGACTATCAGAAAACACATATTTCTGATGGTCTTCAGAACCCCCTTTAGCATAATTGTTTGGGTTCACAGTGCTCTCCGGATGTAGGTGAACTGCATCCCTAAATCGGAGGCCCCGGTGATGCAGTGGTTTAAAGCCCTGTGCCGGCAGGACTGAAGACCGACGGGTCACAGGTTCAAATCTGGGGAGAGGTGGATGAGCTCCCTCTATCAGCTCCAGCTCCTCATGTGGGGACATGAGAGAAGCCTCCCACAAAGGATGATAAAAACATCAAATCATCTGGGTGTCCCCTGGGCAATGTCCTTGCAGACGGCCAATTCTCTCACACCAGAAGCGATTTGCAGTTTCTCAAGTCGCTCCTGACACGACAAAAAAAAAAAACTATTGTTGGGAGGTCTACCTTCCAAAACTGTGCATACAATATTATGATATAGTATAATACTTTGTTATTTAATCATATTGTTTATTTGACATTCCCAATAAAAATAATTCTGGCACCAATTGTATCACTGATTGAAAAATTTGGGCTGTATTCTGCAGCTCCTGGGAGATCTCAAGGGAGCAAATTGGCTTCCTACACTTCCTCAGTTACCTATCTCAGGTCTAGCAAGGCATCATTGGAGACAGACAGGCAGAACTAAAATTCCCACAATTATAAGAGTGACAGTAGAAGTTTACTAAACAACCCCAGCTGCCTTCTTGTCACCAACCCAAAATTCACGGTTCAGTGGGAGAGAATACAGTTCTCATACATAAGATCATATGTTTCCTTCCAGGGCTTTCCAGATATAACTGCTTGAGACCTTTCACAATACAAAACCATATGGACCAAGTCAACTCAGAATAAGACACAAGGATGCCCAGGACATGCCACTTCCAAGGAGTCTGGTTTAATTTCCTCTGCATCATCAATAATTCAGCTCAAAAGAAGAGCTCATCTTCTCTCTAGGATCTTGAATCTCATTCCACAACTAAGAAGAGAGGAAAAGAGGTGTAGTTAGTTCCATTGCTTGCCACGTGGGCATAAGGCAGGATGCCCCCCTCCCCAAAAAAAAAAAAACCCAGCCCATGATGAGGAATGCTGGGAGGTGAAGCCCAACAACATAACTGCTTTGAGTCCCCTTTGGGGAGATAAAGCAGGGTAATAATAATAATAATAATAATAATAATAATAATAATAATAAAAACAACAACATCTGGAGACTGAACCTTGCCCATCCCAGTATGAGGAAAAAGAGAATGCTAGTTGTGCACTTTTAATGCAGTTCCACTTGGGAATGAGGTTATTGCAATGCTAAGATTAAACTATTTCATCTTTACATGTTAGGATAAATGGTTTCCACAATTTCCTCCTTGCTGCAAAGGAAATGATTCTGCACAGAAAAATATATAGAATCATTTAGTTTGAAGAGACCTCATGGGCCATCCAGTCCAACCCCCTGCCAAGAAGCAGGAAAATTGTATTCAAAGCACTCCCGACAGATGGCCATCCAGCCTCTGCTTTAAAAAGCCTCCAAAGAAGGAGCGTCCACCATACTCTGGGGCAGAGAATTCCACTGCTGAACAGCTCTCACAGTCAGGAAGTTCTACCTCATGTTTACTTATTTATTATTTATTTATTTCGAGCTTTTATAACCCGGTCTTCTCAACCTCCGAAGAGGGACTCAGGCCGGCTAACAGCAGGAAATTCATACACAAGTAGGATAAACATAATAGCGTCATAATACATTAATACATAAAATACATTAAAATACAGATCATACAATTACAAAAAGCCAGGTCGTCGAAGTAAAATCACAAATTCATCACCATCCGCCGGTGTGGTCAGCAGTTATTGACTCAATCATCATTCTGCAAATGCTATATTCCAAAGCCAAGATTTTACCAGCTTTCTGAAAGTCAGGAGAGAAGGGGCAGATCTAATCTCCAGCGGGAGAGAGTTCCAGAGCCGAGGGGCCACCACCGAGAAGGCCCTGTCCCTCGTCCCCACCAAACGCAATTGTGAGGGTGGTGGGACCGAGAGCAGGGCCCCTCCATGGTTCATAGGGGAGAATCGCCTTGATGGTTCATAGGGGAGAATCTGTTCGGACAGGTAAACTGGGCTGGAGTCGTTTAGGGATTTATAGGTCAGCACCAGCACTTTGAATTGTGCTCGGAAGCTAATTGGCAGCCAGTGGAGCTGGCGCAACAGAGGAGTAGTATGCTCCCTGTACCCTGCTCCCGTTACTAATCTGGCTGCTTCTCGTTGGACTAGTTGAAGCTTCCAGGTAATCTTCAGAGGCAACCCCATGTAGAGAGCGTTGCAGTAGTCTATACGGGATGTAACCAGAGCATGGACCACCGTGGCTAAGTCAGACTTCCCAAGGTATGGGCGCAGCTGGCGCACATGTTTTAATTGTGCAAAAGCTCCCCTGACCACCGCTGAGACCTTGTTCAGGTGGAATCTCCTTTCCTGTAGTTTGAAGCCAATGTTGCGTGTGCTAGTTTCCAGGGTAGCAGAAAACAAGTTGCTCCCTCCTCCCTATGACTTCCCCCCGCATATTTATACATATTTATACGTTTCTGGCCCAGCTTACCTGTCCGAACGTATCTCTCCTTATGAACCATCTAAGACCCTAAGATCTTCTGGGGAGGCCCTGCTCTCGGTCCTGCCTTTTTTGCAGAGTCGGCTGGGGGGAACGAGAGACAGGGTCTTCTCAGCGGTGGCCCCTTGGCTGTGGAACGCCCTCCCTAGGGACATCAGATCAGCCCCAACCTCTTAACATTTAACAAAAAAGTTAAAACCTGGCTTTTTGAGCAAGCTTTCCCAAATGCAGTGTAGCAGACAAACTCTGATCTTCGAAACAACTGGACAATGCGATTGGAGAATGATTTTAGTAATGAGATGTTGAGGATCTATATTTTATTGGTTTTATTATTTTATTTAATGTTATTTGTGCTAAATGTTTTAATTGTTTTTATGTTATTGCGGGCATCGAATCATGCCATTTTTAAACCACCCTGAATCACACTCGGGCTGAGAATAGCGGCATATAAATATAGTAAATAATAAATAAATAAATAATACATGGACATCATCAACCTTCTCTTCTGAAGGTTAAACATGCCCAGCTCTTTAAGCCACTCCTCATAGGGCTTGTTCTTCAGGCCCTCTCCTCTGGACTCATTCCAGCTTGTCAATATCTCTCTTCAATCGCAGTGCCCAGAATTGGACACAATATTCCAGGTGTGGTCTAACCAAGGCAGAATAGAGGGGTAGCATTACTTCCCTGGATCTAGACACTGGACTCCTATTTATGCAGGACAAAATCCCACTGGATTTTTTTTTGACACCGCATGACATTATTGGCTCATGTTTAACTTGTTGTCCACAAGGATTCCAAGATTTTTTTCCTCTTTTTTCCACAAATTTTGTACAAAAAAAGAACACACAGCAGTACCACAGGTTCGCAGCTTGGGTGTGACCCTGGATTCGCCGCTGAGCCTGGAGCCCCAGGTCTCGGCGGTGACCAGGGGAGCATTTGCACAGCTCAGGCTCGTGCGCCAGCTGCGCCTGTATCTTGGGAAGTCTGACTTGGCCACGGTGGTACACGCTCTTGTCACATCCCGCCTAGACTACTGCAACGCTCTCTACGTGGGGCTGCCCCTGAAGACGGCCCGGAAGCTGCAACTAGTCCAACGTGCGGCAGCCATGATTCTAACGGGAGCGGAGCGCAGGGAGCACACAACCCCCCTGTTGCACCAGCTCCACTGGCTGCCGATTTGCTACCGGGCCCAATTCAAGGTGTTGGTACTGGCCTATAAAGCCCTAAACGGTTCCGGCCCAAGATACCTATCTGACCACATCTCGGCCTATGAACCCACCCGAACTTTGAGATCTTCCGGGGAGGCCCTGCTCTCAGTCCCGCCGGCCTCTCAAGCACGGTTGGCGGGGACGAGAGATAGGGCCTTCTCGGTGGTGGCTCCTCGGCTGTGGAACGCCCTTCCTGTAGATGTTAGGCTGGCACCATCCCTCATGTCATTCCGTAGAAAGTTGAAGACCTGGATGTTTGTGCAGGCTTTGGAGTAATTCAGTGCAATCTCTGGTAATTGAACATAGGAAAGGAACAATGGACGAATTTGGATCACGTTTGGATGATGAGGCGATCCGGGGTGGGTTTTTTGTGATAATTGTGTATTGATGTTTGTTTATTGCTAGAAATGGAATTGTGTAGTTTAACTGTTATGATATATTGATTACTGCTGTTTTTACTGTCTCTGTTGTTTGCTTTCTGGAAACCGCTGTGAGTCACCCTCTGGAAACCGCTGTGAGTCGCCCTCGGGCTTGAGATACAGCGGTATACAAGAATAGTAAATAAATAAATAAATAAATACCACCACCACCCAAAAGCCATTATGTGTGGAAGACAGGTTTTTTGTGCAAAACCCACAATCCATGAATATAATAATTGATATGATTTGCACAAAATAATCCCCTTCCAAATTTTGAATGCTGGGTTAAAAACTGCTCAGAATTTCTGCTCCTGTGTTAAGCTTCCTAACTGGCTTTTTTCAAGTGTTAGGAATCTTATTCTGAAGCTAAGCTCAGCCATTGGAAGAATTGGCAACAAGAAGGGAGCATAATCCCAGAAGCTGACCTCTTCATTCTATGAGCCCTGCTCTGTTGTGTTGCAAGGCTGATACACGGCAGAGTCAGAGAAAATGGAGCCAGGTACATTAGCCTTTCGGTGGTGACGACCGCCCCGGCCTGTGAAAGGAACCAAAAGACATCCTGTCAGTCAGGGCTTTCAAATGTTTAAAAGCTGAGTATGCCTGTCCTGTTTGGCATAAGTCTGTCCACGCAAAACAGGTGAAGATAGCATTGGCCAAAACATGCAGAATAATCACAGGATGTCTTAAACCTACACCTGTTGATAAACTCTACAAGATAGCTGGCATGCCCCCCCCCCCACTCTAATGCTGCTAAATGTGAGAGAAATGAGGTTGAACACTGTGAAAGCCACCCACTGCATGGCTACCAGCCTCCTCCCAGTAGACTCAAATCAAGGAAAAGCTTTATGAGAATTTCCACTCCTCTTCACATCCCCCCAGCAACAGAAAGGGTACCCCTCTGGGCAGCTAGACCAGGAAATCCCAACTGGATGCCCCCCTGCAATAGTCTTCCTCCAGGGCAAACCAAGAATGGACAACCTGGAAGTCCCTGAATAGACTCAGAAGCAGAGTGGGCAGATCAAAAGACAACCTGGCAAGATGGCACTACCTAAAAGAATCCCATACTTTGTGTGACTGTGGAGAACAGACAACTCCACATCTGTATGCTTGTCCACTATGCCCTGCCTCATGTACAGAGGAAAAATTGTTGGAGGCTATAGACAAGTCCGTTGCTGGGTTGTTGTAGGTTTTTTCAGGCTATATGGCCATGGTCTAGAGGCATTCTCTCCTGAGGTTTCTCCTGCATCTATGGCAAGCATCCTCAGAGGTAGTGAGGTCTGTTGGAACTAGGAAAATGGGTTTATATATTTGTGGAATGACCAGGGTGGGACAAAGGACTCTTGTCTGTTGGAGCTAGGTGTGAATGTTTCAACTGACCACCTTGATTAGCATACAATGGCCTGATAGTGCCGAGAGCAAACTTTTGTTGAGAGGTGATTAGATGTCCTTGTTTGTTTCCTCTCTGTTGTTGTGCTGTTGTAATTTTAGAGTTATTTAATACTGGTAGCCAGATTTTGTTGGTCAAATTCCGTTGCTGTTGGTCAAAAGATATTTAGCCACCTGCGTGCCTTCTATTTTTATCAGTTCTATACTAATTTATGCAATGATTTTGATATGAAATAAATAAGTCAGGGCTTGTGCTGTATCTGTCACAACAGAACCTATTTGGGCTCAGATATTCCCCCCATCAATCCCCATCCTGAATTTCCCATCCTGCTGCTGCTATCAGCTCTTTTAACTATCTCTCCCCCCCTCCCAATAGTAAAATTCAAAACACCCAGGCGTCCCCTGGGCAACGTCCTTGCAGACGGCCAATTCTCTCACACCAGAAGCGACTTGCAGTTTCTCAAGACAAAAAAAGTAAAAATAATCTACTCTGACTAAAGAACCAAAATAAAACAAAAGAGATATATTAAAACATCTATATAAAGAAAAATGTAATGTTTGTTTGTGGGATTAACATAACTAAAAAACCACTGAACTAATTGAAACCAAATTTGGACACAATGCACCAATCAGACCAACAAGTGTCCATCACTCATAAAAACATTGAAAAACACAGCAGAAGAGACTTAAAAAGCCAAAAAAAAAAACCATTACAGCACATGTGCAAAACTACATATATACATGCAAACATGCATACACAAATATAAACACACACACATATATGCATACACACACACAAAACACATATACACAGAGAGGGGAAAGGAAGGAGTGATAGATAGATAGAAAGAAGGAAGGAGAGAAGGAAATAAAAAAGTGAAAGAAGAAAGGAAAAGGAGAGAGAAGGAAGGAGAGAAGGAACAAAAGAGAGAAGGAAGAAAGGAAGGAAGGAAGGATGGAACCAAAGAGCAAAGGAAGGGAGGAAAGAAACAGGTAGAGAAGGAAGATAGAAAAGGGGAAAGAAGAAGGAAAAGGAAAAGAGGGAAGGAAGGAGAGAAAGACGGAGGGAAGGTTTGGCCACAGTCACTCATAAAAACACTGAAAAGTATAGTGGAAGAGATTTAAAAAGCCAAAAACAAAACAAAACATTACAACGCATGCACATAACCACATAAATACACATATACACAAATATAAATACACACATAGTAAAGGTAAAGGTAGTCCCCTGACATTAAGTCCAGTCATGTCTGACTCTGGGGTGTGGTGCTCATCTCCATTTCTAAGCCGAAGAGCCAGCGTTGTCCGTAGACACCTCCAAGGTCATGTGGCCAGCATGACTGCATGGAGCGCCGTTACCTTCCCGCTGGAGCGGTACCTATTGATCTACTCACATTTGCATGTTTTCGAACTGCTAGGTTGGCAGAAGCTAGGGCTAACAGCGGAAGCTCATGCTGCTCCCCAGAATCGAACCTGCGACCTTTCGATCAACAAGTTCAGCAGCTCAGTACTTTAACCCACTGTGCCACCAGGGGCTCCCAAAATACACACATATACACACACAAAACACATATACACAGACTGGGCCACAGCAACGTGTGGCAGAGGATGGCTAGTATTACTATAAAATACATATATTAAAATACAGTAGTAATAGAATGTTAATTTAAAATTCATGGTTTAAAATTGACTGGTAGGCCTGATGTCAGAGCTCTTCCAGCAGGTCATTCCACAATCTTAGGGCGGCCAATAAAAAGGTCGTTTGGGTGGCCGTTTCTACTTGGGTTCTGGGTGGGTGGATTACATACACTGTAAAACAGCCATGCCCATCACCATAAGGACATTATAGGAGTTGTATTTACACAGCTCTGGCAGGGTCCCTAGGAAGCATTTATCCTCATCAGAGAACTGCTGGTCACCCCTTGCCTTTGATTCTTGAAGGCCCCCTCTTGTCAGTCCAGATGTTGTCAGAGATGGTGTTACGGAGGGTGTTGACAGCTGACCTGTGTTAGAAAGAGACAAAGAGTTCCTATGACTTCCTTTCCATCTCCCCTGCTGCTGAGATTAAAAACAGAAAGACCTTCCACCCACTTTGGAGTCTTCCATCCCTGCTGGTTGTCCAGAAAGCAACCTACGCAGCCCTCAGACCACCACTTGGCTGTTGACCCCTCAGGCTTAGCAAAGCTTCTCACTGAATAGTTGCATCCACAGGGATCCAAGATATTTATTTTTTCAATCTGAGAATGAATCACGCAGGTTGCCTTCTGGGCCCAACCAAGTGTCTGTAAAGGTCCCCTTTCTTTTATGTCTAGATATCTCCAGCTCCAGAATTAGAGCTTGGAGAATTTAATGCATCATTGAAGGCTTTCGTGGCTGGAATACCTGGGTTATTGTAGGTTTTTTGGGCTATATAGAAGAGACCTCATGGGCTATCCAGTCCAACCCCCTACCAAGAAGCAGGAAAATTGCATTTAAAGCACCCCTGACAGATGGCCATCCAGCCTCTGTTTAAAAGCTTCCAAAGAAGGATCCTCCACCATAGAATCATAGAATCAAAGAGTTGGAAGAGACCTCATGGGCCATCCAGTCCAAACCCCTGCCAAGAAGCAGGAATATTGCATTCAAATCACCCCCGACAGATGGCCATCCAGCCTCTGTTTAAAAGCTTCCAAAGAAGGAGCCTCCACCACACTCCAGGGCAGAGAGTTCCACTGCTGAACAGCTCTCACAGTCAGGAAGTTCTTCCTCATGTTCAGATGGACTCTCATTTCTTGTAGTTTGAAGCCATCGTTCCGTGTCCTAATCTCCAGGGAAGCAGAAAACAAGATTGCTCCCTCCTCCCTATGACTTCCTCTCACATATTTATACATGGCTGTCATATTTCCTCTCAACCTTCTCTTCTTCAGGCTAAACATGCCCAGCTCTTTAAGCCGCTCTTCATAGGGCTTGTTCTCCAGACCCTTGATCATTTTAGTCGCACTCCTCTGGACACATTCCAACTTGTCAATATGTTGAGATTAACTTCACAATTCAGCAGTAGATCAGTTGCACAACTTCAGTGCTTTCCAGTAGCTTCTTTTTTCCTGCACAGTATTTTCAGTCAACTGCTCCCACAGCCTGCAGTCACTCTGGAACCTTTTACATACACTTGAGCACATGCCCGGCCATTGTCAGTTTTACCATTGTCTTTCCCCCAGTCTAGATGATATTACAAACTTACCACAGCATACAGTTATATCTTGGCTTAGCAGACAGGTTCTTTAATTACATATAGCCTTCGACAAACAACATCACAGCACAAGGAGAAATATACACTGTACATGACTTCCTTATATACAATTCATTTACACATAGCAATTACCGATTGATTCCCAACTCATTGACTTAACTCAAACCCAGGATTGCATCATTCACAATCACCTGGACTAGGCCAGAACACATTCCTCAAATGATTCCCTATATACAGTTAATGCATGACTCAGCATTTCCAATAGAAGCCCATTAGCAATGCATGACTCAGCTATATTACATTACAATACATTGTAAAACCTGACACAATATCTCTCTTCAATTGTGGTGCCCAGAATTGGACACAATATTCCAGGTGTGGTCTAGAACATATGGCCATGTTCTAGAAGCATTCTCTCCTGATGTTTCACCTGAATCTATGGCAAGCATCCTCAGAGAATTTGGCTTCTTTTAGAGAACCTAGGGATGTTAGGTAGGTGATTTTGGCAGTCATGTTCCAAAAAACATGACTTAACTAAACTTTTTTCTTACACCAGCAAGAACTCTCAGGGGGCCTCTTACCAGATGTCATTCAGCTCTTCAGACACTAACTTATTTTCCTGTGAGGAATATTCTGGGTTTGCGCCCCTCAGCTGGCTCAGTATCTAGAAAAAAAAGAAGACCACGATCAAAAGTGATCAGTTGTTGATTGATTTCCAGTAGAAAGCACCGTGTTGATGAATGTCTCTAAGCGTCTCTGGACAAACACAGATTCCTGGACTGGGTGGCCTCATATCTGTTCTTCATCAGAACATCAGAGACTGCTGGCAGTTTGTAGTTTCTATGTCAGTGGGGCACCAAATCCAGGTTGAAGTCTAGATCTTAAAGGGACCTCTTATGGTCCAAAATCTATTTGGGTATTGCATCCAGCACAAAACAGAAGAGTTATTTTAAAGTTAGGATGTTCTGCTGTGTCTATGATTAAACAGTTCACCAGATAATTGGCCCCCCAACTGTAATTTACTATCAGCTTTGCACTTTATCACTGTCCCTTGCCCTATAGACCTGGCACTCTAAATGATAAATGACATTGCCCTTCTAGCTCTAATTATTATTGGCTCTTGCACTTTTCCACCAGTCCCTGTCCTGAAACTATACAGCACAAACTCCCACCCTCCAGGTTCAGTATTTATTATTGTTTATGATTGTTTTGTGATGTTGTGCTATGTTATGTTTGTTTTACTGCATCGTGGTTTTAATCTATGTTTGTCCGGGCTTGTCCCATGTAAGCTGCACCGAATCCCTTCAGGGAGATGGAGTAGGGGTATAAAAATAAAGTTGTTATTATTATTATTATTATTATTATTATTATTATTATTATTATCATTATTATCATTATTATTATTAACCCAGAATTGATTTCACACAACCACTACCAAGAAACTTTGGTTGCTTACCTGTAACCAGGTTTTCTCTAGTGGTGCCTGTGAAATCCACACATATGGGTTTTCTGCGCCTGCGCAGACAGTTTCGGAACCTTCTGGAATTTTAAAAGATACTTTTCGGCGGTAACACCACCCATTCTCCCCTGATAGTATAAATAGCCAGTAGGCGGAGCTGCCAGCCAGTTCCTTCTTTCCGCCGCAGTAGCAGCAGTTAGGGAACTTCTCTCTCTACCAGTGACTAGCTTGTTCTTTCTTCATACGATCTTTTGACCTTGGACTGGACTTTGATTACTCTTGACAACTGATTTGAACTTTGTTTGCTCCCGCGGCTGACCACGGACCGTTTTGATTATTCTCAGGCCTGTATTTGCCCTCCCTACTTTACCCATCATAGTGGCCGTTTATGGGTACCCATAATAGTACCCATAATAGGAGAAAATGCTTCTAGAACATGACCATAAGTGCTCCCAATGCGGGGGGGGGGGGAATATCCAGACACGGATGGCCACCCTGTCTGCCTGTTGTGCCTGGGGGAGAGCCATGCGACACATGCGTGCTCCATTTGCCAATCTTTCACTCCCCAGGCCCGCAAGCATAGACAAATATGTCTTAAAGCTGTAAAGATTTGACACAACCACTACCAAGAAGCAGCATGATCTATACAGTGATGCCTTGACTTAAGAGTTTATCTGGTCCATGACTGAGCTCTTAACTCTAAATGATCTTATCTCAAAGCAAATTTTCCCATTGAAATGAAATTAATGCATTCCAACCCCTGAACCACTACCCTATTTTTTGTTATGTGTTTTAAAATACGAAAGTGTATTTTATAAATAACAAATAATGTATAAATGCACATTCACATGGAACAATAACACAAGAAAGATCAACTTTAACATGGTAGAAGCACAAAGTTGTGCCAGGGAAGCCCAAAGTGAAGAGGCAGAAGTACAGGGTGCGGCAGCATAACTTCCTTTTTTAAAATGTGCACCATTCAGTCGGTTGAAGACGTAGCGGAGCGCTATTGGTCTCGTTCGAGAGGCGGGAGTATAAAGTTTTGTCCTGACACAGTTCAGTCACCATCATGCGTTGGGACAGTGAGGAGCGTGCTTTTGCCATTGAGGCCTACCTTTCGAGTGGATTTGGAGTGGCCGGCCCGCTCTCCAGATTTGGCCCCTTGTGAGTTTTTTTCTATGGGGTTTTTTGAAATCCCATGTTTATGTGAACTATTCAAGGAACCTACAAGTTTTGAAGACCAACATCCAGGAAGAAATTGCCAACATAACGCCTGCGATGCTGGCAAGAGTCATGACAAAGCCAGAAATTGGTTTACTCAGTGTATGGAGAATAGGGGACGTCACCTACCTAATTTGATCTTCAAAACTACGTAAAACAAAACTTTAGGTATGCACCTACATTATAAAAAAATTCTGATTCATACAATGGTTTTTATTAAGTTTTGAAAAAAGGAAGCTATGCTGCCTCACCCTGTATCATTTTCTTCATATTGTACTCATTCCAGCCTCTCTCTCTCTCTTGCGCTCTCCCCTCTCTTTCCATGAAGACAAACATACAAGGAATAAAAAACAACACACAAAATCAACTAATCCAAAGTTCCTCCAAGTGGAAAAGAGCAAAGCAGACAGTAATATCCCAAAGCAGACAACAGCACAAGGCAGGGAGGCTGCTCCCTTGAAACCCTAAAGCCATGGATCCTCACGCTACCTCTCCCTCTTGCACCAGCTCTTAATTCAAAATGCTGCTCATATGTCAAAGCAAAATCTGGGCCGAGTGGCAGCTTTTAAGTCAAGATGCTCTTAAGTTGGGATGCTCTTAAATAGAGGCTCCACTGTATTATAGTATATGTACCTCCTTTATCACATTAAAAAATCACTTGTGCCAACCCTAGAAACTGCTAGTCTTTTCCAATTTCTGTGGTTCCATACACATATTGGTATTAATTCTCCTATTTCAGATTTTACAAGAATGTTTTATGAGAGCTATCCATGGTAGTGACACTATTCTGAGAACAGGGTTCAGCACTTTGGAAATCTACTAATATATCACACCATGGTGCAAGAAAGCCATCAGCTATTGAGGTAGGGCATTTTTTCATGGGCCAAATGGCAAGATAGGAACATTCCTTTAAAAAAAGACCATCACTGCCTCATCCCAATCCTATCCCACTTTTTGAGCCTTAAAACATCCAATGGGGTAGCAGAAGGACTATGAATCTTCCATATACATTTGACCTACACCCTACCCAGTTTAGACAAAGGCAAGGCATCCTGGAAAGAAGTGACGAGCGGAGTGCCGCAGGGTTTTGTCCTGGGCCCGGTCCTGCTCAACATCTTTATTAATGACTTAGATGAAGGGTTAGAAGGCATGATCATCAAGTTTGCAGACGACACCAAATTGGGAGGGATAGCCAATACTCCAGAGGACAGGAGCAGGATTCAAAACAATCTTGACAGATTAGAGGGATGGGCCAAAACTAACAAAATGAAGGTCAACAGTGACAAATGCAAGATACTCCACTTAGGCAGAAAAAACAAAATGCAAAGATACAGAATGGGGGACAATGCCTGGCTCGAGAGCAGTACGTGTGAAAAAGATCTTGGCGTCCTCATGGACAACAAGTTAAACATGAGCCAACAATGTGATGTGGCGGCAAAAAAAGCTAACGGGATTTTGGCCTGCATCAATAGGAGCATAGTGTCTAGATCTAGGGAAGTCATGCTCCCCCTCTATTCTGCCTTGGTTAGACCACAACTGGAATATTGTGTCCAATTCTGGGCACCACAATTGAAGAGAGATATTGACAAGCTGGAATGTGTCCAGAGGAGGGTGACTAAAATGATCAAGGGTCTGGAGAACAAGCCCTATGAGGAGCGGCTTAAAGAGGAGCGGCTTAATGTTTAGTCTGAAGAAGAGAAGGATGAGAGGAGATATGATAGTTATGTATAAATATGTGAGAGGAAGCCACAGGGAGGAGGGAGCAAGCTTGTTTTCTGCTTCCTTGGAGATTAGGACAAGGAGCAATGGCTTCAAACTACAAGAAAGGAGATTCCATCTGAACATGAGGAAGAACTTCCTGACTGTGAGAGCAGTGGAACTCTCTGCCCCGGAGTGTGGTGGAGGCTTCTTCTTTGGAAGCTTTTAAACAGAGGCTGGATGGCCATCTGTCAGGGGTGATTTGAATGCAATATTCCTGCCTCTTGGCAGGGGGTTGGACTGGATGGCCCATGAGGTCTCTTCCAACTCTTTAATTCTATGATTCTAAGGCAAAATTCTTGGAGAAATGAAAGTTACACTGGATTAGACCCTGGACAATGAACAATGGAGTTGTTTGGAAAAGTCCTACAGATGTCCATCTTTTGACACTGGGATGCCCACTTAAGTCAGAATTAAGCAAAGGCACTCACCTTGGTGCATTTTATTTGATTCTCCTGCATTTTCTTGATGCTGACCAGGTTCCTTGTTATGTCAACTTCCTGGTCTTCTAGGGTAAGAATCGAAGCACACTCCATTATATAGGAACTAGGGGAAGTTGCATAGTTTGTATAAAAGTTTGTACATATGGAAATTGTTCTATTGTAAAACCATCACAGACTATGTGAAAACTGGGTTGTTGTAGGTTTTTTCGAGCTATATGGCCATGTTCTAGAGGCATTCTCTCCTGATGTTTCGCCTGCATCTATGGCAAGCATCCTCAGAGGTTGTGAGGTCTGTTGGAACTAGGAAAATTTGGTTTATATATCTGTGGAATGACCACCTCTCAACAAAACCTAATCATAGAATCACAGAATCATAAAATCAAAGAGTTGGAAGAGACCTCATGGGCCACCCAGTCCAACCCCCTGCCAAGAAGCAGGAATATTGCATTCAAATCACCCCTGACAGATGGCCATCCAGCCTCTGTTTAAAAGCTTCCAAAGAAGGAGCCTCCACCACACTCCGGGGCAGAGAGTTCCACTGCTGAACGGCTCTCACAGTCAGGAAGTTCTTCCTCATGTTCAGATGGAATCTCCTCTCTTGTAGTTTGAAGCCATTGTTCCGCGTCCTAGTCTCCAAGGAAGCAGAAAACAAGCTTGCTCCCTCCTCCCTGTGGCTTCCTCTCACATATTTATACATGGCTATCATATCTCCTCTCAGCCTTCTCTTCTTCAGGCTAAACATGCCCAACTCCTTAAGCCACTCCTCATAGGGCTTGTTCTCCAGACCCTTGATCATTTTAGTCACCCTCCTCTGGACACATTCCAGCTTGTCAATATCTCTCTTCAATTGTGGTGCCCAGAATTGGACACAATATTCCAGGTGTGGTCTAACCAAAGCAGAATAGAGGGGTAGCATTACTTCCCTGGACCTAGACACTATGCTCCTATTGATGCAGGCCAAAATCCCATTGGCTTTTTTTGCTGCCACATCACCTCTCAACAAAAGATTTCCCCAGGCACTGCCAGGCCATCATGCTAATCAAGGTGGTCAGTTGAAACATTCCCACCTAGCTCCAACAGACAAGAGTTCTTTCTTCCACCCTGGTCATTCCACAGATATATAAACCCAATTTTCCTAATTTCAACAGACCTCACAACCTCTGAGGATGCCTGCCATAGATGCAGGCAAAACGTCAGGAGAGAATGCCTCTAGAACATGGCCACGTAGGCCGAAAAAACCTACAACAACCCAGTGATTCCAGCCATGAAAGCCTTCGACAATATGTGAAAACTGTTGAAAACAGCTTGGTTTCTCAACCTCCTGCTGAGGACACATCTCCTGTTCCTTTAACAGTTGTGTGTAAAAGTAAATGTCGGCAGGTGAAACTTACATAACCAGGTAAAGCTTACATAACAAACTATTCTAAGTGCACCAGCCCCATCCTTTTTTCATCTCTAGCATGCAATACAGGAGGCACCTAGCACTCCTGTACAAGGAGGCCCTAAAAATCAATGCCTCTCTGCAAGAGAGACCTACAGCTTAGAGAATATTTCTGTGAATGGTGGAGAAGACCTCGAGGCCATAAGGTTTGCCATTTGTCAGATGAGAAATCGTGGAGGGAACCTATTTCTGTGCGCACATGTGTGCATATGAGAGAGAGAGATAAAAAAAACACAAATGAAAAACTGATTAAATCAGACTAAGAATTTTGGATATATAATATACAGATGAATAATGGGTAAAGCTGTGGTCAAGGGCTAGGAATTTATATTATGTTAAGATCTTTAAGAGAATATTTACAAAATAATATATCCTTTGCACATGAGGCCTGAGTGTGTAACTTTAAAGGTTGGTATCTGATCTAAAATGGAACTGAAAGAAAGAAAATACTGCATCACTAAATTCAGCTTTTTTTCTTTCTTTCTTTCTTTCTTTTTTTTTTTTTTTGTTGTGTCAGGAACGACTTGAGAAACGGCAAGTCACTTCTGGTGTGAGAGAATTGGCCATCTGCAAGGACATTGCCCAGGGGACGCCCAGATATTCTGATGATTTACCATCCTTGTGAGAGGCTTCTCTCATGTCCCCGCACGGGGAGCTGGAGCTGATAGAGGGAGCTCATCCGCACTCTCCCCGGATTTGAACCTGTGACCTGTCGGTCTTCAGTCCTGCCGGCACAGGAGTTTAACCCATTGTGCCATCTGGGGCTCCTGCTAAATTCAGCTAATAAGGTTCAGATTAGGTCGTGGTAATTACGGAGTTTGTAAAAGCAGCCATGCTGGCTGGAGGATTCTGAAAGCTGCAATACAAAAAGAGACCTTTCCTGGCTGAATTGTATAAAAAATGGTGAACTACAACTTCATTAAGCTATTCAGGTGTCTTAACATTATTCCTAGGATTTTTATATCGATCTTGTTTTAACATTGGGTTCATCTATAGAATTATAGAATTAATATAGAATTCTATATATAGAATAAATGCAGTATAGAAGTACTGTATATACATGAGTATAAGCCTAGTTTTTCAGCTCCTTTTTTAGGCTGAAAAAGCTCCCCTCGGCTTATACTCGAGTCAAGGTTATTTATTATTTTACTCTGTCATTAGTATTATTTTTATTTCATGTATTATTTTACTCTATTATTATTACATTTACAGTATGTTACCCTATTATTATTATTATTATTATTATCATTTTACACTATTTATGATTATTATTACATTTATTATTTTACTTTATTAGTATTGCATTTACTCTATTATTACTGTTATTATTGCATTTCCATTATTTTACTTTATTATTATTATTATTATTACATTTATTATTTTACTCTATTATTGTTGGAAGGATACGTAAGTATATTTACATTGAAAAAGGTTAGAATAATGATTTAATCAGAGTTAGGCAATCTTATCTCAAATTAGTTTTATGTAAAAATTCAATAACATTTCACCTCCTGATGCCTCAATTAATGTAATTTTATTGGTATCTATTTTTATTTTGAAATTTACCAGTAGTGGCTGCATTTCCCACCCTCGACTTATACCTGAGTCAATATGTTTTCCCGGTTTTTTGTCATAAAATTAGCTGCGACGGCTTATAGTTGGGTCAACTTATACTCAAGTATATACGGTAATAGAATTCTATACTGTATATAATTAATGCAGTTTTGACATCACTTTAACTGCCATAGCTCAATGCTAAGGAATCATAAGAGTTGTAGTTTTACAAGGTATTTAGCCTTCTCTACCAGCAAACTACAACTCCCTTTTTTTTCATGTCAGAAGCAACTTGAGAAACTGCAAGTTGCTTCTGGTGTAAGAGAATTGGCCATCTACAGAGACGGTGCCCAGAGGACACCTGGATGTGTTACCATCCTGTGGGAGGTTTCTCTCATATCCCTGCATGGGAAGCTGGAACTGACAGATGGGAGCTCATTCTGTCTCGTGGATTAGAACCATCGACCTTCAGGTTAGCAGTTCAGCTGGCACAAGAGCTTAACCCATTGCGCCACTGCGGCTCCTACAACTCCCATGATTTTACAGCATTGAGCCCCAACAAGGTTTCCGTCTGATATTAAGTCCAATTGTGTCCAACTCTGGGGGCTGGTGCTCATCTCCATTTCTAAGCCGAAGAGCTGGCGTTGTCCGTAGACACCTCCAAGATCATGTGACCAGCATGACTGCATGGAGTGTGGTTACCTTCCCGCCTGAGTGGTACCTATTGATCTACTCACATTTGCATGTTTTCGAACTGCAAGGTTGGCAGAAGCTGACAGCGGAAGCTCATGCCGCTCCCTGGATTCGAACCTGCAACCTTTCGGTCAACAAGCTTGACTGAAATTAACTGTTGTAGAATGTCATTAATTCTATAGGTTAGAAGGTCCCATTGTTATAAGCTAGCTTGGGTCTCATGTCGGCACAAAAGCGGGATATTATTAATATTAATAACTCTTTTGTTACAACAAAAGTTAATCAGATGGTGAATCAGTGCCTCTTCTTTCTACTTCCCTGTTGGTATAACCAACGGATCAAACAAGAAGAACAATGCAGACGGTCTAAAGGAGTTAGCATTTGTCCCCTGCTCTACTACAGAGAATGATCCAACCGTTTTGGAGAGTCACACAGCCATGCGAAACAAGTGAGAGAAGGTAGGGAAGTGGAAGAGGAAAAATATTGCAGGAAAAGGTAGGGACCAGGTGAGACACACGTTTCATCTAAGGAAACAATCATAGTAGCAACATACTCAGTTTCTGATGGATGCGTCGCAGTTCACTCTGCACTGCTTCCAGCTCCTCCCAAAGGAATGTCTTGCTGCCAAGGATGGAAGTGAAGAGGGATGTCAAAACACAGCACTGGAAGCCCTCACAAAGCTATGCCAGCTACTAGGCATGGCAACTATACTCTTCAGTGTGTTATCACTCTCCTTCTGCCCCTTGGTCTATTTATTTATTTCAGATATCTCAACCCCCGAGGGGGGGGGGGGGGACTCAGGGCGGCTTCCAGCCGGCAACAATTTGATGCCTCGAATGTACACATAATAAAATACGAGGGGTATTTTTTAAGTACGGTCCGTTTTGTTGTAGACACTAGTAGTTCACGCGCATACCGCAACGAGCGCGTGTGTCGTGTACCGGCATACCTCGGGAACAACTGAGCTCAGTTTCCGCTCTGTAGCTAACCTGAACGGTTCTGTTCTGCGCTTTAAAAATGTTTAAGACTATCAACTCACCCTCCGCATGTGAGGTTTGCTCAGTGATACGGTTTTTGTCAGCAAGGAACCTGCGTGCTGCAGAAATTCATCGACAGATTTGTGAAGTGTACGGTGATACTGTTATGAGTGAAAACAAAGTGCGTAAGTGGGTACGACAATTCAAAGATGGCCGTGACAACGTCCATGATGAGGACCGCTCCGGTCGCCCTTCTTTGATTACAGTGAACTCTTGGGTATAGGAGCAGGTGGCAAGTTTTTATGAAGAGGGTATTTTAAAATTGATTCAGAGGTATGATAAGTGTTTGAACAAACTTGGCAACTATGTCAAAAAATAGAGTGAAGTATGTACTTTCTGAAAATAAATTTACTTTTTTGAAATAAACTTTCGTTGTGTATTCATGTTCAAACGGACCTTACTTAAAAATACCCCTCGTACACAATAAAATCCAATAATTACATACATTTAAAACATTAAATCATTAAAATCTGTTTTTGTTTCAATAACAGCCTGGTAGTCTTATCTGAGCCAAATTCTTTAGTTAGAGACTCCATCAAGCAGGTCCATAGTCCATTTCCATAGCTATTGTCATCATTGTCACTGTCACTAAGATTACCCAAAGGCCTGGTCCCACATCCACGTTTTTAACTTCTTTCTAAAGGAAAGGAGGGGCGTTGATAACTAATTTCACCGGGGAGTGAATTCCACAGGTGCTGGGGGGGGGGGGGGGGACCACCGAGAAGGCCGAGAGCAGGGCCTTCCCAGAAGATCTTAAACTCCAAGGTGGGAAGTAGAAGGAGATACATTCGGACAGGTACGCTGGGCCAGAACCGTATAGGGCAGTGGTTCTCAACCTGGGGTCCCCAGATGTTTTTGGCCTTCAACTCCCAGAAATCCTAACAGCTGGTAAACTGGCTGGGATTTCTGGGAGTTGTAGGCCAAAAACATCTGGGGACCCCAGGTTGAGAACCACTGGTATAGGGTCTATTGAATATCTTTTGCTAATTTCTTCCCCCTGCTGCAAGAATAGAGATCTGAAGCTCTGGGGAACAAAATCCAGAAAAAAACGGTGGAAGAAACCCCCTTTTCCCAGGAAAAAATTGTAGGTCTGGGGGATGTGAAAATGGGTCAGTGGAGCATCGTTCTGCATACCATATGCAGTTTCTGTGTGTCCCGATTGAAAGCTCCTTTTTCCCTTGTCTCCCAGCCCCGCTGCCTATGCTCCCACCTTTCAAGGACTTCCTGAGACAGGCTCTCCACTGAGCTTTCCTTCTGGATCATGGAGCCCTGGAGTCCTTCCACCTCTTTGGCCATGGCTCTCCAAAGCTCCTGGATTCTTCTCTGCACTAGGTTGTCAAGAGTCTCCCCATGAGTTGAGTGGGAAGCAAACTGCACTTCCTCTGGACAGAAACAGACAGGTGGGTTGACTCAGAAAGATTACCAGTGAGGACACAGCATAGAACAGCCAAGGAAATCTGACACGAAAATACCTATACTGTATATCCCTATGACACTGTTCAAGTGTGGGATTTAGTAGTATCTGGGACAGAATTTAATATTGTGAATCTTCTCATCTATATAAATAAAAATGTAATGTTCGTTTGTGCTATTCACAGAATTCAGAAACCACTGGGCCAATTTACACCAAATTTGGACACTATGTCCCTAACAACCCAATGTATGTTCTCCACTCAAAAAAACAATGAAAGCAAAAACCAGAAAGGACTTCTTAACTGCATATCCACAAAGGGGAAACTGCATGTCTACAGAGGGGGGGAGGAGGAGGGGGAGGGGGAGGAGGTGAGGAAGGTCCACGGTGCTTGAATGAAGGACCTTCCTTCTCTCCCTCCCTTCCCTTCTTTCCTCCCTTTCCTTTCTTTCCTTTTCTTCCTTCCTTCTCTTTCCTTTCCTTCTTTCCCTCCTTCCCTTCCTTCCTGTCCCTCCTTCCTTCTTCCTCTCCTTCTTTTCCTTCCTTCCTCCCTCCCTCCCTTTCCTCCTTCTTTCCCTTTCTTCATTTCCTTCCCTCCCTCCTTTCTTCATCCCCCTCCTTTCTTTCCCTCCTTCCTTCCTTCCTTCTCCTTCCTCCCTCCCTTCCTGACCCTAATTTTTTTTCCTTCCTTCCCTTCTTTCCCTCCCTCCCTTCCTTTTTCCTTCTTTCCTGTCCCTCCTTCCTTCTTCCTTTCCTTCTTTTCCTCCCTCCCTCCCCTCCTTCTTTCCCTTTCCTCCCCCTTCATTTCCTTCCCTCCCTCCTTTCTTCATTCCCTCCTTTCTTTCCCTCCTTCCTTCCTCCTCCCTCCCTCCCTCCCTCCCTCCCTTCCTGTCCCTCCTTCTTTCTTTTCCTTCCTTCCTTCTTCCTTTCCTTCTTTCTAAGATATAAATACAATATTAAATGGAAGGGACAGTCAAGAAGTAACAAGAGAAGGAGGGAAAAAGGGAAGGAAGGAATGAGAGAAGCAGGGAGGAAAAGAAAGAAAGAAAGAAAGATAGAGAAGCAAGGAAGGAGAAAAGGAAATAAAAAAGTGAAAGGAAAAAGAGAGGGAAGGAAGGAGAGAAGGAACAAAAGATAGGGAGGGAGGGAAGGAGGGAAGGAAGGAAAGAAGGAAGGAAGGAAGGATGTAACCAAAGAGCAAAGAAAGGGAGGAAAGAAACAGGTAGAGATGGAAGAAAGATGAGAGATAGAGAAAGAAAAAGAGGAAAGGAAGGAAAGACGGAAGGAAGGAGAGAAAGAGGGAGGGGAGGTTGGCCACAGCAACGAGTGGCGGGTACAGCTAGTACTTACATATTTTTAAAAGATTGTGAAGATAAACTTAAAATGTTTTTGTCACAATAGAACAGAGAATTGGAGGACTTTCCAAAGCTTCTGGTCCCTCTCCCCACTTTTCCAAGAAAAGGCAGAAAAATATATACAAAATAAAATGAATTTGTTCTTAGTGCCAGACACCAGGGTTTAAAAACAAAACCCTGAACTGACGCACTCTGAAGGAGCGGGGTTAATTTCTCTAATTAATATGAATTGTTTGTGAACACATCTGGAAAGCATCTGATTTGTTGGCTCACTGCTGTCCCCAGGGCTCAGCATTCAACTGGGTTGTCACTTTGACTTTCTTTACAGCAGATGAAGCAATGGACGCCACGTGGTCTAAGAATCCTGTCACATGCAGCAGAAGCTTGGAAATATTCCCTTTTGGACTACAACTACCAGAATGCTCAAAAGCTATGCTCTGTGGTCATTTTCCCAGCCCATGTATGCAATATGAGGCCAATTTTATACAGTGGGAAAGACCAAGATTGTTCTTGCTGCTGCTCAACTTCCCAAAGAGATACTTATTCTAAATTGACTGTTTTGCTGGCATTTCCAGCCAAAGCAAAGCTCGACCTATTGATTAAGGAAATGCTAGTTGTAACTCAAATTCATCTTATCCAGAGTACCATCTAAACCTGGGAAAGAATCCCCTGTTTGAAGAACATCGAAATATTATTTTAGACAACTGCTCTAGCATATAGGTCAAAATACGCACACACACTCCCAGCATGAACAATGGAAAGGAGTTGGTCATTCCAGTCTTGACCCATCTATCATGTCCGTAAGTTACATTCTTTCGAACTGGTCACTGGCCATAATAAAGTGAACTAACTTACTAAGGGAACTGGAGAGACATCTGACAACTGGCAAAATTTTCAATGTGAAAGAAGTAAAAGACACCAGCATCGCTATTTTGGATTTTACTTCCTGTTTTATGGTGCGTCTCCATACCTTCTTTTATTCTGGACTATGCTATTTACTTGCCTTGAAGAAATTTTAGTAACTAGACTACTGGATGGATCCAAGTTCTTTTCTTTGCAACTATGAAGGACTATAGGCATCTCTACTACCCATATTGCTTAGATCAGTAGTTCTCAACCTTCCCAGTGCTGCAACCCCTTAATACAGTTCCTCATGTTATGGTGACCCCCAACCGTAAAATTATTTTCGTTGCTACTTCAGAACTGTCATTTTGCTCCTGTTATGAACTGTAATGTAAATATCTGATAAGCAGGATTTATTTTCATTCACTGGACCACATTTGGCACAAATACCAAATATGCCCAAATTTGAATATTGGTGGAATTTGGGGAAAATAGACCTTGACATTTGGAAATTGTAGTTGCTGGGATTTATAATTCACCTACCATCAAAGAGCATTCTGAACTCCACCAATGATAGAATTAAACCAAACCTGGGACACAGAACCCCCATGACTAACAGAAAATACTAGAAGGGTTTGGTGGGCATTGACCTTGAGTTTTGGAGTTGTAGTTCATCTACATCCAGAGAGCACTGTGGACTCAAACAATGAATATGGACCAAACTTGGCACAAATACTCAATATGCCCAAAAGTGAACACTGGTGGAGTTTGGGGAAAATAGACCTTGACATTTGGGATTTTTAGTTGCTGGGATTTATAGTTCACCCACAGTCAAAGAGCATTCTGAACCCCACCAATGATGAAATTGGGCCAAACTTCCCACACAGAATCCCCATGACTGTGTTTGTTGTGTTTTGTGTTTTCTGATGGTCTTTGGCAACCCCCCTGACACCCCCTCACGACCCCCGCAGGGGTCCCGACCCCCAGGTTGAGAAACACTGGCTTAGATGATTTTTTTAAAAAAATGTATTGTATTAACAAACAAATGTTATCAATATAAAATTACATTAAAGGCAATATCAAAAGCATTCAAACCTACCCACAAACATATCCAGAAAAAACAGCTAAAACCTGACACAATATGATTTTCAACTTGTCGTTTTACAATTACACGATGTAACACGATTTTTGTCCCTAGGTTATAAATGTTATTTCCTAATTGCTTCTATCATAAATTCATAGAAAAGGTTCACTGAACTGCAAACAACTTTATTTTTGTGAGACATCCTGAAACACATTTTGCTATAGATATCTTATAGAATCTCAACAAATTCAACACAGTTTGTGGCAGCCCGAAAAAATGAAGTTTCTGGAATATAACAACTACTTTCAAAGTAAGTGTCACACAATTATTCAGGAAATAACATTTTCAAACCAACAACAGATTTTTTTTCCAAATTTTCTTACATTGTGTTATAGATTATTCAATATTTCTACTCCTACTTTTTTAAAAATGAGAGGACAGAATCTCAGAAGATGAATATTGTGCCATCAGCCTTGCAGCCCTAAAAGAGATGGGTGAGAATGCCACCACCTATACCTCAACAGAGCCCACAAGGAGCAACAGCTGCCAGAATTTGGATAACCACACTTTTGAATAATAGCTCCCAGAATCTGTCAGCTGGCATGGATATTGGGTTGTTGTAGGTTTTTCCGGGCTATATGGCCATGTTCTAGAGGCATTTCTCCTGACGTTTCGCCTGTATCTATGGCAAGCATCCTCAGAGGTAGTGAGGTCTGTTGGAACTAGGAAAAAGGGTTTATATACCTGTGGAATGACCAGGGTGGGACAAAGGACTTTTGTCTGCTGGAGGTAGGTGTGAATGTTTCAACTGACCACCTTGATTAGCATTTGATGGCTTGGAAGTGCCTGGGGGGAATCTTTTGTTGAGAGTTGATGTGCCTGATTGTTTACTCTCTGTTGTTTTGCTGTTGTAATTTTTGAGTTTTTTAATACTGGTAGCCAGATTTTGTTCATTTTCATGGTTTCTTCCTTTCTGTTGAAATTGTCCACATGCTTGTAGGTTTCAATGGGTTCTCCGTGTAGTCAGACATGGTGGTTGTGAGAGTGGCCCAGCATTTTTGTGTTCTCAAATAATATGCTGTGTCCAGGTTTGTTCATCAGGTGCTCTGCTATGGAACATGAACATGAAAGGCACTGCAGACTACTTCAACCAGAGAAGTCAGCCAGAGAAGTCAGAAGTCTGCAGCAGACAAAAGTCCTTTGTCCCACCCTGGTCATTCTACAGATATATAAACCCATTTTCCTACTTCCAACAGACCTCACTACCTCTGAGGATGCTTGCCATAGATGCAGGCGAAACGTCAGGAGAAAATGCCTCTAGAACATGGCCATATAGCCCAGAAAAACCTACAACAACCCAGTGATTCCGGCCATGAAAGCCTTCGATAAGGCATGGATATTGTTATGCAGTTTCTGAAACTAACATTTTCAGGCTCTGACACCAGCTACATTCATTTTCAAACCAAATGCCAGCTAAAGATGTTTCTTACTAACAAGCTCCTCACCTTCCAGTTGCTTGATCCTTATCTGCTGATGGTTGCTCTCCTGTTCCAACAAAGTAATGGAATGGCTGAGTGCCTGGAAAGCCTGACAGAAAGACACAGCAGAGGAGAGGGGGTGTTAATGCATACAGTGAGTATGGTCTGGAAATACTGGTGTATCCATCCCAACCTAGCTTTTGCATCATACTCACCTTAGTCTGTGCATGGAGCTGAGCTTTGATGAGATCCAGTTCATTTTTCAGTATCATCTGAGAGTCTGTGAGCACCACTACAAAAGGAAATACAGCAGATGTGTCCGATCAACACCAGATCATTAGCTCTACTGGGGTGCTATGGAGGAAATGGTGTGCCGTTGCGCCTGGGGGCTATAACTCTTAGTGAAAGAGGCATGGACGTGGCATCTTTCCCCAGGGGATTGCTTCTTGCCCTCCTATAGGAAACTGGAACTCCCAAAGACCAAAACACAACAGATAACTCGAAATGGTATTTATTGTTCACAATGAGTTATCTTTCTCAGGCATAAGCTTGATGTTTCAACAGGGATAAAGGAAATATACTTTACAATCTCTGAAGTCCAAGGGGTTTGCAGCTGAGAAGCTTTTCCTGTTTCCTCTTTCCTCAATGGCTGTGAATATCGGAATAAACACAACCCCAGTCCAATGGCCTATGTTGAAGGGACAAGACCTTCCTCTGGTGCCAAAAGAACCGGTTTGAAGGCGCTTGGGTCTCCTCAATGTTGTCCAGGATGATCTGGACATAAAGCATGAGTCCCAAGGGTAAAAAAAACCTTAGAATTGGTGCTGAGAGGTAATTTAATCAGGGTCTTTTAGAGCCAAGTCTCTTACTCACGTCCATCTGATAGAAACTCTGATGGCAGAATGAAAAAGGAAAACACTCCCCTCCTCCAGGAAGAGGTGGAGTCAAACAATTGAACTTGAGGAAGCAATTTAACTGGTGCAAACAACACTGATTGACAGCTATAAATAACCAATCAATCCAACTATACATAAGCAGGGTAAAAAGGAAGGATTAAGCATGATACAACAGTTTAAATATTGCAACGAACAGTTCTACACATAGGTGGCGCCACTCGTGCCGTCACAAATGGTTTCAGCACCTGGCCAAGGGGGTATTCATGGTTAACATGAGCTGAATGCCACCAGCCTTCCAAGGAGAAGACCACCAGGCTTTAGCATGGCAGGTGAACAACAGCTGCAGTAAATCTTGCCAATGGAAAGGTTGAGAGTTCGAAGCCTGGGTCAGGGCAAGCTCCTGGCCTTTTACCCAGCTTCTGCCTACCTAATAGTTTGAAAGTAAAATGTGAGTAGATAAATAGGTATTGCTTAAAAACGGGGAGGTATTTAAGGCACCCATAAGGAAATGCCAGAAAAATGCCAGCGGTTAGATCAAGGAGGAAGTTTACAAACAAAGATCTTCCACAGAGAGATGAAGCGACAGCACCCCCGTGGCCAGAACCAAGCACAAACCTCCAAGATGCTGAAGATGGGGGAAGCCTAAATATACCTCTATCTAGATACAATTGTTTGTCGTGCCAGTGTATAAATGATATTGAATGTTTGCTATATATGTGTTGTGATCCGCCCTGACCTCACAACCTCTGAGGATGCTTGCCATAGATGCAGGAGAAACGTCAGGAGAGAATGCTTCTAGAACATGGCCATATAGCCAAAAAACATACAAAAATCCAATAATCGTAAATCTTCAACTTGCAAAATATAAAGCAACAAAGATCTTGAAACAAATCTTTCCAGTAGTTATGCTGAAACCCCAGTTCTCTCAGGATATCAGATGCTGTTTACAAAAGCAATGAAATGCTGCCACCTCTCATTTTGTTTCCAGTGTGTCCTAGTTTCTCCCCTGAGCACTTCACACCCGACTGTTAATTTTTTATTTCATGCTGGATCTCACAGCCTCCTCCACCATGTGAAAAATCCCTTCCCTCATTCTCAGTTTTCTAATTCTTAGGGCCCTTCCACACAGCCCTATATCCCAGAATACCAAGGCAGAAAATCCCACAAGAACTGATTTGAACTGGGTTATCTGAGTACATACTCAGATAATGTGGAATTTTCCGCCTTGATATTCTGAGATATAGGGCTTTGTGGGAGGGCTCTAAATAGCACAGACCCCTTGTTGAGAAAATGGTCAAGCTGGCCCTCCCCATTCCAATTTCACTATGTGTTCTGGTACAGCTGTACCAGGAGCTCCAATTTTGTTTGCTTTACATTAAATGTTTGTTTGCAGTCCTAGGCTTCAGGGACTCTGCAGATAGGTGGCTTCTTTTGGTTGCAGTTATAGGGCAAGCCACCTGTCCATCATCATTAAGCTTTGGTCCCGCCCCTTACTCGGGGCAATTGGGAAGGGAAGGGAGCCATTTTTAGTCAGTCTCAGCTAGGTAAGCTATGTACAGGACGTGTGTAAAGCTTCCCCTGTACAAAAGCTTCAACCTTTAAGAATTCCCAGGGGAGAACAGCTTTAAGAGTCTCCTAAGGATTTCCAGGGAAAGGATTTCCAGGGTTACAGAAATTCCAACAGAAACAGAAGGGAAAGAATTTCCAGGGAAAGAATTTCCAGGAAAGCATCCCCAAAGCTTTGAAGACTTTCCGGGGGAGAACAGCCCTAAAGATCAAAGAACTTCAGCTGAAGAGACTACAGGCCTTGCTGGTAGGTCCACTCGGTGCTTTGAGACGCAGTTCAACCCGGTAGTGGTGCCCACATCAGTTAGGTTTAAGTTTACAGTCAACCTGGGAGAAGTTAAAAAGGGGATTTTCCTTTAAAGAAGAAGTTACTGAAGATAGTTGCCTGCCCTTCGTGGGCAAGTTTAGAGCCGCCGCAAACTAGGTTCCTGCGGGAGCAAACCTTGCTAGCACGTCCCGGACGTCATGAGCCTGCGCCTCTCTCCCTGCCCCTTTCTCCACCCCTTTCTCTTTGCCAGCGTGGTTTTTCCTTTGCTAGGGCAGCATTGCCCGCATTTTCTCTCAGTTGAATTCTGCCAACTGAGAGAGTACGCTGGCAATGCTGCCCTAGCAAAGGAAAAACCACTCTCGCACGTAGAAAGAGGCGGAGAAAGGGGCGGGGCGAGAGGCGGAGTCTCATGACGTCAGGGACGTGCTAGCAAGGTTTGCTCCTGCAGGAACCTAGTTTGCGACGGGTCTTAGGAATTCACCAGTTACCTAAAAGCTTGGAATCATTTGCTTAACTTTACTGAAGACAAGAGACGTTTCTGTTTGATTGTTCATTAATAAAAGACTTTGTTGTACTTCTCGAACCATCTAAAGACTGTTTGTGGTGGAAACCTCTGAGAACTTCTCTTTAGGCCCCCTGGCTTCCCGTTGGCAAAGGTTGCACGTCCTGTTTTAAAGACAACTATTTACAGGTCCAGCGCGCGACAGAACACCATGTAACATTATTTTTGTTCCTGGGTTATAAATGTCATTTCCTAATTGGTTCCATCATAAAAACATGGGAAAAGTTTATCAAACTGCATGAACTTTGTTTTGTGCAGTACATTTTACTATAGTTTTTCAATTAATATCTGATAAGAGTCTCAACTAATTCAAAGTAGTCTGTGGCAGCTACAAAATAAAAGTTTTTTGAGTATAACAACTACTTTCAAAGTAAGTACTGCACAATGAAACATGAAATAAGACTTTCAAACCAGGAACAGAAACATTTTCAAATTTTGCTACATAGTGTTATTTTTACACATTGGCAATTTCTTGAGAAAAAATATTTTCTTAAAAAGTTGAGAGATG
Source organism: Anolis sagrei (assembly GCF_037176765.1). Taxonomy (NCBI): domain Eukaryota; kingdom Metazoa; phylum Chordata; class Lepidosauria; order Squamata; family Anolidae; genus Anolis; species Anolis sagrei. The sequence continues at coordinate 164,085,318 of NC_090022.1, forward strand.
ACAATGAAAGGTGCCCTCCTTTCTGGACAAAAAACGATTTCTGCTGAAAAAGTTTTTTTACGCAAAACATTTTTTTCACAAACATCCTGAAATGCAAAAAAAAAATTCCAAAAAACATCCATGTAATTTCACCTAATAGCAGATAATTTTTGAAATTATTCAAGCACCCCTAATATACAACATCACAACAAAGAGGACATCACACTTACCAGGTGGCTTCACATCAGCTTTCTCCAATAAGTCCTGCTGTGAAAGGAAGAGGGAAACTATGCTGTCAGTGTATTGTCGAAGGCTTCCATGACTGGAATCACTGGGTTGTTGTAGGATATATAACCCACAGATATATAAACCCTTTTTCCTAGTTCCAACAGACCTCACTACCTCTGAGGATGCTTGCCATAGATGCAGGCGAAACGTCAGGAGAAATGCCTCTAGAACATGGCCATATAGCCCGAAAAACCCTACAACAACCCTATGCTGTCAGTGCTTCAGTGAGCCCTTTCCTCGGGACCTCCAGCTATAATAACTCAATTGAACATGGTAAAAGTGGACATTTTTTGAGGGAGGGCAGTATAAAACAGTCTGGCACTTTATGTGAGCTGCAAGATTTCCCTGGGGCTGTCACACCATGCAATTGTAGCAGTTACAATACCATTTTGCCTTCACTGTACAGAATTCTGGACTTTATAGTTCTGGCTGGTATTTAGATTTCTCTGCTATAGGGCTCTAGTGCTTCCCTAAAGTCCAAATTCCAGGCTCCCATAGGATATAGCAATGGTGGATAAAGTGGAATCATAGTGCTATAATGATGGGGTACATGAAAGAAGCCAGTAAAGAGTAGAAATGTCTTTCTTCATAGCTCATAATGATTCTAGATGCTGTAAGGGGGCTTCCAATGAATTTTCCTTCTCCATCGCAACCTGGTCCCCATTGCTGATTGAATGTGACCTATAGAACAATGAATAAGACCCCCACCTATCCATGGAGACCACGTTCCCAGCCAGGCTAGTTTCTTGTAGCTGTGATACTACCAAATGCCATAAATTTGCTTACTTCTGGTTTCAGTATACCATAGAATTATATTGAGGAACATAACAAATCCCTAGAGAAATTACTTCTCTAGGACATTTCAACTTTTCCAACTTCTGAGAAAGTGTACCACAGAATCACCTAGAGAACCTAGCAAATTCACCCCACCGCTGTCATGTAAGGATGCCCTCACTTGGATCACAAGGTGCCAATGGAAGGACATTTGCTGAGCACATCTCCAACACCTGTTGATCCTCCAGTTTCAGACACTGCTCAACAACATTGTTCTGGAACAGCTGTACCAGGAGCTCCAATTTTATTTGCTTTGCATTGAATGTTTGTTTGCAGTCCTAAGTTTCAGGGACTCTGCAGATAGGTGGCTTCTTTTGGCTGCAGTCATAGGGCAGGCTACCTGTCCGTCATCGTTAAGTTTTCATCCTGCCCCTTGCTCAGGGCAATTGGGAAGGGAAGTGGGCCATTTTTGTTAGTTAGTCTCAGCCAGGTTAGCTTATGTAGAGGATGTGTGTAACTTCCCCTGTACAAAAGCTTCAACCTTTAAGAACTCCAGGGAAGCATTCCTACAGCTTTAAGAATTTCCAGGAAAACAGCCTTAAATACTAAAGAACTCCAGCTGGAGAATATCCACTGCCTTGCTGGTAGGTCCACTTGGCGTCTGAGAAGCAGTTTGGCCCAGTAGCGGAGCCCACATCAGTGAGGGTTGGATTTCAGTCAGCCTGGGAGAAGTTAAAAAGGGGAATTCTCCTTTAAAGAAAAGGTTATTGAAGATAGTGCCTGTCCCCTGTGGACAAGATTGAGGGAGCCAATGGTTTATCAATAAAGCCTTGAAGTACCTGTTTGATTTCATTAATAAAAGACTTTGTTGTACTTCTCAAGCCATCTGAAGATTCTTTGTTAGTGGAAACCTCTGAGAACTTCTCCTTGGGCCCCTGGCTTCCCGCTGGGCAAAGGTTACACATCTTATTTCTAAAGTCAACCAAATACAGGCCCAGCCAGAACAAACATATATATCTCTCATATATATACAGAACAAACATATATATATATATATATATATATATATCTACATACTGTATATACTCGAGTATAAGCCTAGTTTTTCAGCCTCCTTTTTAGGTTGAAAGGGTCACTCTCGGCTTATACTTGAGTCAAGGTTATTTATTATTTTACTCTATTATTATTATTATTATTATTATTATTATTATTTTACTCTATTTATTATTATTATATTTATCATTTTACTCTATTATTATTATTACATTTATTATTTTATTCTATTTATTATTATTATTATTATTATTATTATTATTACATTTATCATTTTACTCTATTATTATTATTATATTTATTATTTTCCTCTCTTTATTATTATCGGAAGGATACGTAAGCACATATACATTAAAGAAGGTTAGAATAATGGTTTAATCGGAGTTGGACAGTCTTATCTTAAAGTTTTATGTAAATATTCAAAAACATTGAACCTACTGATGCCTCAATTAATGTAATTCTATTGATATCTATTTTTTATTTTGAAATTGACCCATAGCGGCTGCATTTCCCACGCTCGGCTTATACTCAAGTCAATCCGTTTTCCCAGTTTTTTGTGGTAAAATTAGGTGCCTTGGCTTATATTCGGGTCGGCTTATACTCAAGTATATACAGTATATATGTGTGTGTGTGTGTCTGTCTGTGTGTGTGTGTATGCACCTACCTACCTGAGCAGATCGCAGTTTTCTCTTCTTGCAACAGGGATTATGAGGCTGCTTGGTTTCAAGCAGTCATTAATGGGCCACTAGATGGTGATGTAAGGCAACAGTTTGCTACCTGTCTCCTTCATAACTGCAGGACACACAAGTTTGTAGCAAAAAAGGGAGGAGTATTTTTCCAAGGGGAAGGAACCCACAGATGGTTTGGGGGCTCAAATAAGTGGGCAAGGAAACAATGGGGCATAAACCAGGGCCTAAGTTTAAGATGGCTGTGCTGTTTCAAAGTGCCGTAATTGTAGTAAGCTTTTTGTCATGTGCCTTCAAATCATTCCATATTTATGGAGACCTTCCTGTGGGGTTTTCTTGGTAAGCTTTGTTTAGTACAGGTTTGCCATGGCCTTCCACAGAGGCTGAGAGAGTGTAACTTACCAAATGACACCCAATGGGCTTCCATGGTTGCACTCAAGTCTCCACAGTTGTGGTCCAGCCTTCAAACCACAACTCCACACTGGCTCTTGTACTACGCATCCATATTGTGGAATTGATACAGTTTGATACCACTTTAGCAGCCAAGGTTCAATGCTATGGGATACTAGAAGTTGCATCTATCTATACCACAATTCCCACATCTTTGAGTCCTCGTGGACAACAAGTTAAACATGAGCCAAGAATGTGATGCGGCAGCAAAAAAAGCCAAAGGGATTTTGGCCTTCATCAATATAGTTTTGGACAGGAGCAGGATTCAAAACGATCTTGACAGATTAGAGAGATGGGCCAAAACTTTGAGACGCCTTTCACTGCCATGGCTTTATACAAGGGTTGAATGAAAAGTAATGCCTCTGCCTTCATAACTCCTCAACAGATGGCAGTACTGGTATGAGGCATGTACTGGCTTGTTCAGTAGACTCTCCTCTACAGTTCCATTTTGGCAGGAAGCCTTAGCATTGAACGGTTGTGTTGTTGAAGTGCAAAGTATGGAACCCTGTGAAGACGGTCGGTCAATGTGACTTAAGTCATTGAATTCAGAATGTCCCATATTCTGTATCTATGCATTTTGTTTTTTCTGCCTAAGTGGAGTATCTTGCATTTGTCACTGTTGAACTTCATTTTGTTACTTTTGGCCAATCATCTCTCCAATCTGTCAATATAGTTTTGGACAGGAGAAGAATTCAAAACGATCTTGACCAATCATCTCTCTAATCTGTCAATATAGTTTTGGATAGGAGCAGAATTCAAAACGATCTTGACGGATTAGAGAGATGATGGGCCAAAACTAACAAAATGAAGTTCAACAGGGACAAATGCAAGGTACTCCACTTAGGCAGAAAAAACGAAATGCAAAGATACAGAATGGGGGACATTCTGATTTCAATGACCGCACATTGCTTAAGTCACATTGACCGACCAGTCTGCACTTCAACAACACAACCATTCAATGCTAACAACCATTCTCGCCAAAATGGAACTGCAGAGGAGAGTCTACTGAACAAGCCAGTACACGCCTCATACCAGTACTGCCATCTGTTGAGGAGTTATGAAGGTAGAGGCATTACTTTTCATTCAACCCTTGTCTAAAGCCATGGCAGTGAAAGGCGTCTCAAAGTCGGGTTCTTCTCTCTTGGTTGACTTTCCCCAACGCCCTACCTTTATGGCCAACAACCTGCCCTCCAGCGCGTCCATCCCCGGGGCGCTGCAGATAGATATCTATGAGGACACATTCCCCACTGTGCAACAAAGGAGGCGTGGCCTCATGCCGCCACGCCTCCTTTAATGACGCGCCCGCCTGGGCCACGCCCCCTCCTCAGCCTCTTTCCAGCTCGGGGGGGCGGGGCTACGTCATTGCGCGAGCCGCTGGGAAAGCAGGAAGAGGTGCGTGCTTGTTTTGTGTGGGAGACTCCTGTCTGTGTTTGCTTAGCTGGGAGAGGAATATGCCTGCACAGCAAGGATTTTGAAAGATGCGTCTGCTCTGTAAGGTTTAACGCAGTTTGATCATTGGCGTGGGTCAATGCTATGGTGGGGCACCACCATTCTTTGGCAAGGAAGGTTACATCTCTTAAGATCCCATAGCATTGAAGCATGGCAGTTAAGGTGGATCATACTACCTTAAGGTTACAGTGTGTAGATCAGGTATGGCAGGGGTCAGGAACCTTCGGCCCTCCAGGTGTGGTGGACTTCAACTCCCACAATTCCTTGAGGCTCGGCATTCACCCCAAAGGCTTACCTTGGCCTCAAGGAATTGTGGGAGTTGAAGTCCACCACACCTGGAGGGCCGAAGGTTCCCCATGCCTGAGGTATGGGCAAACTTGGGCCCTTCCAGGTGTTTTGGACTTCAACTCCCACCATTCCTAGCGGCCTCAGGCCGCTAGGAATGGTGGGAGTTGAAGTCCAAAACACCTGGAAGGGCCCAAGTTTGGCCAAGCTTAGTGTTACTTAGGCGATCCCTCCTTGGACAAGTAGGATAGTCTTCCATGATCAGTATTCTTGTGGCTGTGGAGCCCTATTCTTGATCTGCATCTTCTCCCGCAGTGAAGGCATTGATTTCCAGGTGGAAGGCGGTCTTGGTCGGGATTGGCTTGATGCACCTTCCTCTTGGCACGTTTCTCTTTTTCACCCTCCATTTGTACCTCTTCAAATTCTGCAGCACTGCTGGGCACATCTGACCTCCAGCTGGAGCCCCCAGTTCTCAGTGTCTATGCCAGAGTTTTTAAGGTTGGTTTTGAGCCCATCTTTGAATCTCTTTTCCTGCCCACCAACACTCCATTTTCTGTTCGTGAGTTCAGAGTAGAGCAACTGCTTTGGGAGACGGTGGTTGGGCATCCGGACAACGTGGCCGGTCCAGCGGAGTTGATAGCGGAGGACCATCGCTTCAATGCTGGAAGTATTTGCTTCTTCCAGCACGCTGACGTTTGTCCGCTTGTCTTCCCAAGAGATTTCCAGGATCTTCCAGAGGCAGCGCTGATGGAATCGTTCCAGGAGTTGCATGTGACGTCTGTAGACAGTCCACGTTTCGCAGGCATATAGCAGGGTTGGGAGGACAATATCTTTATAGTCAAGCATTGGTATCCCTATGGATGTCCCGGTCCTCAAACACTCTCTGCTTCATTCGGAAAAATGCTGCACTCGCAGAGCTCAGCCGGTGTTGAATTTCGGTGTCGATATTGACTTTGGTGGAAAGCTAGCTTCCAAGGTAGCGGAAATGGTCAACATTTTCTAATGTTACACCATTAAGCTGTATCTCTGGCATTAGAAAGGGGTTGGTTGGTGACCGCTGGAGCAGCACTTTGGTTTTCTCAATGTTCAATGACAGGCTGAGCTTCTTGTATGCTTCTGCGAAGGTGTTTAGAGTGTGTAGGCTCCTTTGAATGGGGCAAAGGCTGAACTTGCATAAGCTGGGAACGAGCCAAAGGTTGGGAAAGAGATGGCAGGATTCCCAGGCTGTGTTCAAACAGAAAAAAGGGGGGCTGGAGGAGGAGAGCAGCATCTCCAGGAAGACTGGCTTACACAGGCTTTTGTGGGCTACATGCCATTGCCCACATTTGCTGTTGGATATGACTCACATCCATATTCCCATGGGATTTAATACCGCTGTTTCTATGGAACACTTTGGATTGTGTAATCTGCTTCAAGTCCCCTATCTAGCAGATATTTAACTTTATTGCCCCACAATAGGAAATCATGTTGGAGGAAAATGGGAGCCCTATGTTGTGTACAGAGCGGGGAGGCAGGGGACAGTTCCATCTTGTCTCCTGCATATGTCATCAGTTAGGGACCCCAACCCCTAGTACTAACCACTGCTCTTGGCCAGAGTGAAGAGAGGGGGGGGGGCAGGGGACAATTCCACCCTGTCTCCTGTGCTATGCATATAATATAATATAATGAAATGTAATATAATATGGGGAGACAGGAAAGCTTAGAGAAGACAATAATTCTGGGGAAAATGGAAATAAAAAGAAGAGGGGCCGACCAAGGGCAAGATGGATGGCATCCTTGAAGTGACTAGCTTGACTCTGAAGGAGCTGGGGGAGGTGACGGCCGACAGGGAGCTCTGGCGTGGGCTGGTTCATGAGGTCACAAAGAGTCAGAAACGACTGAATGAATGAACAACAACAACAATATAATATATTGTATATACATATAATATTTCATAGAATCATAGAGTTGGAAGAGACCTCATGGGCCATCCAGTCCAATCCCCTGCCAAGAAGCAGGAACATTGCATTCAAAACACCCCCGACAGATGGCCAATCAGCCTCTGTTTAAAAGCTTCCAAAAAAGGAGCCTCCACCACACTCCGGGGCAGAGTAATACATTATAATACTAATAATAATGTAATACTAATAATATGGTATTGTAAGTATATATTTTATATTACATGTAATATTACTAATAATATTACAATATGATGGTACAGTACAATATAGTAATATGTAATATTGATATTGTACTATGCTAATAATAGTGTATAATATATTGTATGTCTATCTATCTTGTAAGCCGCTCTGAGCCCCCTTCGGGGTGAGAAGGGCAGCATATAAATGTCATAAATAAATAAATAAATAAATAAATAAATAAATAATACTGGTAGGCCAGCGTTTCTCAACCTGGGGTTTGGGACACCTGGAGGGGTCACAATGGGGGTAACCAAAGACCATCTCAAAACACAGTATTTTCTCTTGGTCATGGGGTTTCTGTGTGGGAAGTTTGGCTCAATTCTATCACTGGTGGGGTTCAGAGTGCTTTTTGATTGTAGGTGAACTATAAATCCCAGCAACTACAACTCCCAAATGTCAAGATCTATTTTCCCCAAACTCCACCAGTGTTCACATTTGGACATATTGAGTATTCATGCCACGTTTGGTCCAGATCCATGATTGTTTGAGTCCACAGTGCTCTCTGAATGTAGGTGAACTACAACTCCAAAACTCAAGGTCAATGCTCACCAAACCCTTCCAGTATTTTCTGTTGGTCATGGGAGTTCTTTGTGCCAGGTTTGTTTCAATTCTATCATTGGTGGAATTCAGAATGCTCTTTGATTGTAGGTGAACTATAAATCCCAGCAACTACAACTTCCAAATGATAAAATCAACCCACCCCAACTCCACCAGTATTCAAATTTGGGCATATAGGGTATTTGTACTCAATGTGGCCCAGTGAATGAAAACACATTCTGCATATCAGATATTTACATAACTATGTAACTATCACATATTTACATAACCATTCCTAACAGTAGTTAAATTGCAGTTATGAAGTAGCAATAGAAATAATATTATGGTTTGGGGTCACCACAACATGAGGAACTGCATTAAGGGGTCACCACATTAGGAAGGTTGCGAAACATTGATCATGTTGGAAGGGAATGGGGGCCCTATGTTAGGTACAACACTGGTAGGCAAAAGCTGGCCTTCAGATGTACTAGACTCATCATAGCCGGAAGAGACCGCATGGGCCATCCAGTCCAACCTCCTGCCATGCAGAGAAAGCACAATCAAAGCACCCCCCGACAGATGGCCATATAGTTGTAACTCCTGCTGGACTGTACTTAACCCAATCCTGGGAATGACTGAGGGCTGCTACTTATGGCACACTCTTAGGTGGCCTGGAAAGGTGTCAAATTGTTAATTATACTATGTAACAAAATTTGCCAAAATTCTGTTCCTGTTTTGGAAGTGTTATTTCCTGTTGAATTGTATGGTACTTACTTTGAACGCAGTTGTTCTACTCCAGAAACATTGTTTTCGTGGCTGCCACAAACTATGTTGAATTGGTTGTGACTCGAGATATTCATTGAAAAACTATAGCAAAATGTGGTGCAGGATGTCCCGCACAAACAAAGTTTTTGCAGGGTTGCTGTGAGTTTTCTGGGCTGTATGGCCATGTTCCAGAAGCATTCTCTCCTGAATTTTCACCCACATATATGGCAAGCATCCTCGGAGGTTGCGAAGTCTGTTGGAAACTAGGCAAGTGGAGTTTGCCTGGAAAACTCACAGCAACCCAGTGATTCCAGCAATGAAAGCCTTTGACAACACAAAGTTTTTGCAGTTTAATGTTTTTCCATGTTTTTCTGGTAGAATCTATTAGGAAATGACATTTATAACCCAAGAACAAAAATAATGTTACATAGTGATATTTGACTTGTCATTTTATTACCAGGGATGAGAAGGGTCATGTAAAAACCAAGTTATACGTAAATGGAAAACCCCATTTTCTGATGCTCCTCAGGAAGCAAATTATCCTGGCCTATCCCATTCCCCTCACAGAGAGTGCCGCTTGATTTAAGACCACTTAGTAGACTTGGGGTTGCAATCAAATTCAAACCAGTCTTGTTGCTGTTTTATGATCATTCTCCTGGTAAACACACATGATGAGTTCAGCCTGCATTGGACTCCTGCCGGCCTCTCCCCACTTTATCTCCTTCTGCCAGCTGCTGATGTGTACTCCTTGAAAGAGGCAAAGCAGGCATTCTCCATTACTTATTTTCTGAAGTTTGCAATTTGAATACTATTAAATACCTATGATTTTTGCTTTGGGGCAAGGAGGAGGAAGAGGATGGCACTGATACAATGGTGGTGTTTTGTCAAAAAGGACCTTGTAAAGGCATCAAAAGCCATAAAATTATTATTATTATTATTATTATTATTATCATCTTTATACCCCGCTAAAATCTCCCGAAGGACTCCATGTGGCTTACAGAGGCCAAGGCCACGAACAAAACAACAGCATACAAATACAACAGTAAAACTCATAAAGCAAATAATAAAACATCAAACAAAACAATAAAACACTAAAAACAATGACAACATGACGCATTTAAAACCTAAGGCCGGGCCAAATGTAATGGACAAAATTTAAAAAGTGAAGGACATGACAGGTGAAATGTAGAGGTTTTTGGAGGTAGGTGCAATGTGCAGACAATCCTAAATCTCTAACAAAGTGCATTTGGGACATGACGCTAGGAGCTTCCTACTCTGGAAAGGCTAATCGGAACAGCCAGGTCTTCAGGCTCTTCCTGAAAACTGCCAACATTGGGACTTGTCTGATGTCCTTGGGGAGAGAGTTCCAGAGTCGGGGGGCCACCACAGAGAAGGCCCCGTGCCTTGTCCCCACCAAACGCGCTTGCGACGCAGGTGGGATCGTGAGCAGGGCCTCTCCAGATGATCGAAGGGATCGTGTGGGTTCATATATGGAGATGCGGTCACGCAGGTAGGCGGGTCCCAAACTGTTTAGGGCTTTGTAGGTGAGCACCTGCACCTTGAATTGGGACCAGAAGATGAATGGCAGCCAATGGAGCTCCTTAAACAGGAGGGTGGACCTCTCCCTGTAAGGAGCACCAGTTAACAACCTGGCCGCCGACCATTGGACCAGTTGGAATTTCCGAGCCGTTTCCAAGGGCAGCCCCACGTAGAGCGCATTACAGTAGACCAATCTGGAGGTGACCAAGCCATGGACCACCCCGGCGAGATCAGCCTAAAACTGGTCGTAAAACTCAGCTCTGGCTGATTCCTTCCTCCCTGCTTTCCATTCATGGCTAAAATATGTGTGCTTTCCTTGCCCCAATTTTTTTTCTGAAGCTGCTGAGAGGTCTTGTCATTTCTTCCCTTGTCACTGGCCATTCTTCTGAAAACAGCTAAATGCTTATCATTATGAACAGTCTGGACAAAGTCTTCCTAAAGTTCAGGTGGAATCTCCTTTCCTGTAATTTGAACCCATTGCTCCATTGAGACCTAGTTTCCAGGTAGCACAAAACAAGCCTGGTCCCTCTTCCTTATGACACCCTTTCACATATGTATTTATTTATTTACTATATTTATACCCCATCCTTCTTACCCCGGAGGGGACTCAGGGCGGCCTTACAACAGGCAGCAATTTGATGCCATAGAGACATATGTGTTTAAGATCGTCTGGAGAGGCCCTGCTCTCGGTCCCGCCTTCTTCGTAGATCCGATTGGCGGGAACGAGAGACAGGGCCTTTTCAGCGATGGCCACCCGACTATGGAACACCCTCCCTACGGACATTAGATCAGCCCCCTCCCTCCTGACATTTTGAAAGAGAGTTAAGACCTGGCTGTTTGAGCAGGCATTTGCAGATGCAGTATAACTGATTAATAATAATAATAAATAATAATAATAAAACCCCGCCATCATCTCCCTAAGGGACTCAGAGTGGCTTACATGAGCCAAGCCCAACAAATACAACAGTAAAACTCATAAAGCAAATAATAAAACATCGAAAACAACAAGCAATAATAAAAACAAGCAATAAACAAAAATTAACAATACAGTTAATATAACTCACAGGTAGACAATAACACATAAGAATTTAAAAACCTATTAATAAAAACCTATTAACTCATGGAACGACAGGACAATGCGATGATTTTAATGGTGATTTTAACTGTATTTTATGATTGTTTATTGTCATTGTATGTAATTGGGTTGTTGTAGGTTTTTCCGGGCTATATGGCAATGTTCTAGAGGCATCTTCTCCTGATGTTTCGCCTGCATCTATGGCAAGCATCCTCAGAGGTAGTGAAATTAGAAGGGGCTGATCTAATTTCATTGGGGAGGTAGTTTCACAGAGGAGAGGCCACCACTGAGAAGGCCCTGTCTCGTCTCCACCAGTCACACCTGTGAAGAAGATGGGACTGAGACCAGGGCCTCCCCAGACGATCTTAACCTCCTAGATAGATCATTGAGGGAGATACATTCAGACAGGTAAGCTGGGCCGAAACCGTTTAGGTCAGGGGTCCTCAAACTATGGCCCAAGGTAAGTGTTTTTTGCACTACAAATAAGATATGTGCAGCTTACAT